>NC_045426.1:165663937-166014562 GCF_902635505.1 Sarcophilus harrisii
ATTAACAAGCTCTTACTTTAAAAAAAAAAAAATGAATAGTCAAAGGAGAAAGAATCTAACTACACAAAGTACATGGGAATAGGGAAGACCAGAGTTCATCCTTCAGAGGAGGAAATTTTTTAAAAAGCCTCCCCTACCCCAAAGATTAACATCAAAGGATCACCTGCCTGAAAAGAATTAATAAATTAAAAGTTTATTATTATCATTTAAATTTTCTCTTTAATAGAAAAAAAGACAAAAAAAGGTCATCGGGGAGCATTCGAAATATATAACAATATGTTTCCAGTTCAAGAAAGAATATATAATAATAGAAGAAATTATATTGATAAGTGTCTGTCCATGTTCTTTTGTTCTCTGTTGTGTACTTTCTTAAACTTTATTCTTTTTTCCCTCCTTTCACTTTCCCCCACCTCCCTTAAACAAGTAGGCTCTAGTTGAGCACAGATATATTTTGACTACACACACATGTATACATATACACACTCAGTCTCACACACACACACACACATATTTACATTCACAGCCATCCACAGATTCATTTACATACATATATATCTATATTTACTCCTCTTTTTTTGAAGTATTTGTATATATCTATTCTTTCCTATCCCTGCTAACTCTAATATTTTATTTCTGCTCCTTAACTTTCCTTGTTATTGCTTAAATCTCCATTGATTCCTCCCTTGTTTTATTCCTTGTTCCCTTGCTTCTCACTCTATCCATCTTTTCCCCCTTATTTCTTTATATGTGTGTGTGTGTGTGTGTGTGTGTGTGTGTGTATAGTGTTGTCTATTCAACCTATTCCAAATGTGCGTAGGTTTTCAGAACTATTGGCACTCCTCCCCCCTCTAATGCCTCTGTGTCTATTCTTTTTCTACACCTTATTTATGTCTTTCCTTTAAACTACCCAATTACTAATGTCAATCTTAACGTATGATACACATTTTCATGTAAAAAACATAAACAATTTGTCCATGTTAAGTTTCTTGGAATTAATCTTGGATATTGGCTTTTACTATGTTAAATTATCTATTGAGTTCAGACTTGGTTGAAAGAAATCCTGAAAATCTGCGAGTTCATTGAATGTCCATTTAATTTTACTAAATATTATGGATAATTTTGCTGGATATATTTTTGGCCAGAAACCTAGTTCTTTTGATTGCTGGTGTTTATGATTCCAGGACCTGAGGTCTTTTATTGTGGCTGTTGCTAAGTCCTGTACAATTCTAATTGTAGCATATTTGAATTGTGTATTTGTTTGGTTTTTTGCCTTGTTTTCTTGCAAGACTTTTTTCTTTCATCTGGGGGTTTCAAAATTTGGTAGTAACAGCTTTCTGTGTTTTCTACCACTCTTTGAACTGGTGACCTGTCAAATATGTTGGAGCTACAATTTGTACTTTTCCCTCATATGCTATCACTCCCAGACAATTTTCTTGGGTTATTTTTTACATTATTGTGTCAGGTTCTTTTTTGTTGTTGTTGTTGAATTCAAATTTCTAAAGAGTTATTTTCATCTTTAAGACACTGTATTTCCTTTTCTAATTGGATAATTTTTTTCCCTTGTAAGTTATTTTTTGAATTTTACAAATTCTCTCTGGGCTAGGAGCCATTTCACATTACTCTTTGGAGTAATTAAAAATCAAATGAGAAAGAGTGAGTAAAAACTTTAAAAAAAACCCAACATTCTGTGAAAAACAAGATTGTGTAAAGTCAACCAACTAGAAAAGATCTAGAATATTTTTTTTTTTCTAATTCAATACTTTTTTATTTTTCCAATTATATGTAAAGGTAGCTTTCAACCATTTTTGTATTTTGATTTCCAATTTTCTCCCTCTTTTCCCTACCACCCCCTTCCCCAACACAGCAAGTAGTCTGATATAGGTTATATATGAACATTAATTTTAAATATTTCTATATTAGTCATATTAATAAAAAGAATAGAGAAAAGGCAAACAAGTAAAAAAGTGAAATATCCTTCAGTCTGCATTCTGTCTCTATAGTTCTTTGCATACAGATGGCATTTTCCATCCCTAGTCTATTGAAATTGTCTTGGATTGATGGGAAAACCAGTGAAGTTATAAGAGACCAAGAAATAATAAAACAAAATATAAAGAATGGAAAAAATAGTAGCGGCAGTGAGACATTTCATAAGAAAAGAAAAACAAGAGATCTGGAGAACAGATCAAGAAGAGAAAACATGAGAATAATTGGACTACTTGAAAGCTACAATTAAAAAAAGAATATTGATATAATAATATAAAAAATAAAGAAAATTGTCCCAAAGTGTTAGTACAAGAGAGGAGAATAGAAATAGATAAAAAATCTTTCTATCACTATCTCAATGAGATACTATAGGAAGATCCTGAAGGAACATCATGGCTAAATTCCAAAATCCCAAGATCAAGGAGAAAATATTATAAGCAACAAGGAAAAAAAATACAATGGAGCTTAAAAAAAAAGAATCACATGCAGCCTGGCAATGTTTATGTAGCAGTGGCTATATTAACAGATTATAGGTTTTGTGTGTGTGTGTATGTGTGTATATATATATTGAAGAGCAAAAGAAGTAGGGTTGTGGCTGAAAATATCATATTCAGAAAAGTTAAGTATAACTCTGAATGAAAAAAACAATGGATATCTAATGAATTTTTAGACTATCTGGATTTTGTTACAAAAAGATCTTGATCTTAATAGAAAACTTAACATTTAAGAGAAATACTGACTGTGGTTCCATGATATTTGAAGTGTTTCTGGCTTCTTGCAGCAATTTCTCCTTGACTCAGAAGCGTTTGAATTTCGATATAATATTTCTGAGTTTTTTTTTTTTTTTTTGTTTGTTTGTTTTGTTTTTTGGAGATCTTTCAGGAAGTGATTGGTGATTTCTTTCAATTTCTGTTTTACCCTCTAGTTCTGTATCAGGGTAGTGATGTTTTCTTGAAAAATTATGCCTAGGTTCTTATTTTGATAGTGGCTTTCAGGGTAGTTCCATAATTTTTAAATTATGCCTCCTGGTTCTATTTTTTTGTCAGTTGTTTTTTCAGCGAGATATTTTACAGTTCCTTCTATTTTTTAATTCTTTAGTTTAATTATTATTATTATTTTTTTATCATAAAGTTATTTGCATCTACTTGCCCACTTCTAATTTTATTTTTAAATTTAAAATTATAACTTTTTATTGACAGAGCCCATGCCTGGATAATTTTTTACAACATTATCCTTTGCACTCACTTCTGTTCCGATTTTTCCCCTCCCTTCCTCCACCTCCTCCCCCAAATGGCAAGCAGTCCTATATAACCTGTTAAATATGTTACAGTATATCTTAGATACAATATATGTGTGCAGAACCGAACAGTTCTCTTGGCACAGGAAGAATTGGATTCCGAAGGTAAAAATAACCTTTTATTTTTAAATAAAAAAAAAGGAAGAAAAACAAAAATGCAAACAGTTACATTCATTTACATTAATTTCTCAGTGTTCTTTCTTTGGATGGAGCTGCTTCTGCCATCATTGATCAATTGAAACAGAGTTAGGTCTCCTTTTTGTCAAAGAAATCCACCTCCATCAGAATACATCCTCATACAGTATTGTTGTTGAAGTATATAATGATCTCCTGGTTCTGCTCATTTCACTTGCAGTTCATGTAAGTCTCGCCAAGCCTCTCTGTATTTATCCTGTTGGTCATTTCTTACAGAACAATAATATTCCACAACATTCATATACCACAATTTACCCAACCATTCTCCAATTGATGGGCGTTCACTCAGTTTTCCTGTTTCTGACCACTACAAAGAGGGCTGCCACAAACATTTTGGCACATACAGGTCCCTTTCCCTTCTTTAAGATTTCCTTGGGGTATAAGCCCAGTAGTTATACTGCTGGATCAAAGGGTATGCACAGTTTGATAACTTTTTGAGCATAGTTCTAAATTGCTCTCCAGAATGGCTGGATTCACAGTTCCACCAACAATGTATTAAATGTCCTTGTTTTCCCACATCCCCTCCAACATTCCACATTATCTTTCCCTGTCATTCTAGTCAATCTGACAGGTGTGTAGTGGTATCTCAGAGTTGTCTTAATTTGCATTTCTCTGATTAATAATGACTTGGAGCATCTTTTCATATGGCTAGAAATAGTTTCAATTTCTTCATCTGACAATTGTCTTCATATCCTTTGACCATTTATGAATTGGAGAATGGCTTTTGATTTTTTATAAATTAGAGTCAATTCTCTATATATTTTGCAAATGAGGCCTTTATCAGGACCTCCCACTTCTAATTTTAAAGGAATTATTTTCTTCAGAAAGATTTTTGTATCTCCTTTCCATTTGGCCAATTCTGCTTTTTAAGGAATTCTCTTTAGTAATTTTTATTTGGTCAATTTTGCTTTTCAAGGCATTATTCTTGCTGACTTTTTGTACCTCCTTTGACTATTATTAGCTTATTCTTGTTTTTAAGGTGTTATTTTTTCATTTTTTAAAATGTCTTCTTTACCAAGATATTGACCCTTTTTCAATGATTTTTCTTACATCACTGTCATTTGTTTTTCCCAATTTTTGCTCTACCTCTCTTGGTTTTCAATATCCCTTTTTTAGCTGTTTCATGGCCTAAGACCAATTAATATTTTTCTTGGAGCACGAATTTTTGATGTTGTTATCTTCTTTTGTTTGCTATTTCTTGACTTTTAACTCCATGCTAAAGTGGGACTCTGTTACTGGGGTGAACTTCACAGGTTCTCAAGCTTCATGGTTTTTATGCAGCTGCTTTCAGAGTTTGTTCTGGGGGTCTGTCTTTCAGTGTTTCCAAGTTGATATTTCGAATATACGTGTTTACTACTCTCCTACCCTGTTTTCTGGTCTTTAAGTGACCACAAGTACTCTTTTTTGTCCCAGAAATGTGATGAAAAAAAATCTGCTTACCTGTAGCCACAAGCTCGGATGTGCTAGTACTTTTTCCTTCCCTGGATTTAGCTCTGAGTATGGGCAGATGTAATGGAGTCCTACCCCCATTTCCAGCAAAAGGACTCCTGAAATCTCCTTCTGACCAGTTTTCCAACCCCATCTGTCTATAGGCTGAGATCTCGGGAAACAGCTGCCAGGGTTGCTAATTGAATCACTCCCAAGGCCTGCTTCTGATTTGTTTTGAACCCTGTACTAGCCTCCTTTGGACTGAGCTCTACTCTCATCCTATGTGAGGATCTTTCTTGCTGATATTCTAAGTGTGTCAAGTTGAAAAATTGTTTCTTCCCATCCTTTTGTTGAGTTTTGCTTCTGGAACTTATTTTAAAGGTAGTATTATAAGTATTTGGAGGGGAATTTGGGGGAGCTGACTCTTAGTCCCTATCTTTTCTTCACCATCTTGGCTCTACTCCAAAACAGAATTAGTAATAAGATATATTAAATAAGATTTATCCTCACACATACTGTTTGCTTGATTGCACACATGCATATTCTTTAGTATATATACTTTGCATATAGAACAAAATTATTTTAGGTTTATTACTGGGTTTTTGTTTTTGTTTTTTTCATTTAAATTTTAACCATACTGTAAGGTGATGGAAAACAGGGGTCCAAGACAGGATTTTTCATATCAATTACTGAGAGTAATTTAAAAATATTGTTTTGCTTGCACAAAAATATATTCTTACACATTATTTAACTTCTCCAAGACCTTAGTTTCCTCATTTGTAAATAAAGGGGCCAGACTATGTGATCTCTAAGGTTGAAATCCACTATCATAAAGATTTGGAAGACTTTTAAAAAGTAATATTTATTGTCTGCATACTCTTGTTTCTAATGCTGTTACTGTCATTGCTTCCACATAAAGTGATGATAAAATACTGAAAATTGCGGTTAAAGTTACCTCATCAGTGATGTTTATTTTGGCCAAGCAATATTCCTTTCTTATCCAAAGTAAACTACAAAGAATAGAGTAATAGCAATTATTTCTATTAAATTTGTTGTTAGTTGGGCTTTGGGATTATGGTTTGTGGTTGTTTTGATTCCTTTAAATTTTTTTTCTTATAAAAGCATTTATTGAATATCTACATTAAGAATAATTCATAGGCTCTTCTTTGCTTACTTTTGGGCCAAATCTACCACCAGTTTACAATGGAAGAAGTATATGGGAAGAAAAGCATTAGTTACATGCTTTTTTTTCTACAATTGGCTCAACAGTCTTTTTTAAAAATTTACATATATATATTTTAAATTTTATTTATTTTTTATTTACATATATGTATATATAAGTATAAAATACATTTATTATATTTTCTGTTGAGGAAAACATTGAGAAGGACAGGTGTGAATTTGAAAAACACACACACACACACATATATATATATATATATATATACATATATATATGTATATATATATGATAATATAAGTAGCATATATAATATATATAAGTATACATATTATATATATAATCACTTATATATATGTGTATATATAAGTGATTATTGTGCAAACTACTATGTTAGATAACTTTTGGAACTATAAGCAGGTAAGAGGAAAAACAGCTACCTTCATAGAGCTTATAGTCTAGTTTGGGGATAAGTGAGCTTTTTGGCTTTTCAAGAACACTTTGAGCAAAAATATTGATGGGAAGAATAGTTACAAATATATTCTAAGGAAATGTTGCTGGAGCAAAATGTTTAATAAAGAAATAAAACTTCACTGTCTTGAATCTTGAATAATCACCCCACATGGCTGACTTGATCCAAACTGTTAGATTTAGAGCAGGCTAATGATATAATAGATATAATGGAAATGTTACATTGGTTACAGTATGCTGAATGAATCTGAGCAGCTGGGAGTCTAAGTATGAAGTAACTTAGATTTGAACTAGGGAAACTACTGTGGAATTTGAAAATAAGTGACAACTTGTGAGAGACAGCTAATAAAAGATGATAAAACGTAATTACTGACCAGATTATGAGGAAGAGGATTAAATGACTAAAAATTTAACTCTCGAGTGATTAGAATGAACAAGTGTTAAGGGTAAGATTAGTTTAGTTTTAAAGATATGTTGAGAAAAAGCGCTTTTCTCTTGAATCTGCATGCTAATTTTCCTTTACAACAATTGTATTGAACTTAAAGCAACAACAAAAAAAACCTCTTTTCTGCATACATAACAACTCACAAAAGTGGATCATATCTAAAACTGAAAATCTCTTATTTCATATACCACTTGCTTTTTACAAAGAATATGGTAAATTCCTTTATGATATTTTCAAAAATCATCTTTCTGTCTATGCTTTCTTTTGAACTGGCTTATTATTCTGTACATTTTTTACACTGTTGTAATGACCTTCTTTTTGGTATCACTATTACCACTTTTGAATAGAATCTTTTGCTTTCACTATGACATTGCTGTTCATTCATTTTTTCAGTTATTTCAGACTGTTGGGTTTCTTTGCAAAAATAGTAAAATGGTTTGCCATTTCCTTCTCCATCTCATTTTACAGGTGAGAAAACTGAAACAAATAGGGTTAAATTACTTGTCCAGGATTATACTAGTAATTGTCTGAAGTTATATTTGAATTCAAGAAAAGGACACTTTCTTATTCCAAGCCCAACATTCTATCCCACTATGGCATCTAGTTATTCCTTGACATTGCTAGGTATTTTCATTTTGAAATTTCCTTAGGAAGGTGACTAGAAAGCTGTCTCTTAAGTTGGAAATTAAAAAAAGAGGAAGTGGGGGAAATAGTACAAAATTAATCAACATATTAAATAACTGACAGTATGTGCAGTGATTCATACTCGTATTTCACTTCTGTAAAGAAAGGTGAAAAGTTATGCCATTGCTTTCTACACTATTAGATAAAGTTGTACTAAATCAAACTTAGGTTTATTTTAAAATAGACTAAATTTAGAATTTAGAATAGGCTAAATTTACACAAACTGGCATTAGTAAGAAGCATGATTAAAATAAGTTTTTATTACCTTTAAATTTCCATGTAAGATTTTAATGCAGGTTTATTGAAATGTTGCACTAGATACAATTTAATGAACTATAGTTATTGTTCACTATAGTGAATAAGCTAAGCCCAGTTTATATTAAGAATATTTTATAAAAATTGGTTCATTACTTTTGCATCTGAGTAAATCTTACCTCTGTGGAGCCTTAACCTTTTTTCTTTCATTTTGGAATATATTTTTGTTTGTCATATATGTTTGTCATACTTAATAAGTATTTATATTATAGTATCAGACTTAAATACATTTTATTATTTATAATAGTATTAGATTTAAATACATTTTTCCTAAGTGGTTATGGAAATTAATACTACAAAAATCAAAGTCAAAAGGAAAGTGTTGTATAGATCATGTCATAAAAGTAGGATATAGGGTTACTATAGTACTTTGACCAATAGTAACCTCTACCAGCTGTCAATCTAGTCTTTTGTGCTGTCACCCTCTAGTGGTCATATGACTGTTTTTTAAATAATATAATAAGATAAAAAGTCTCCTTTTAATAAGCTTGAAAGTATATGAGGAATATTGTAAATTTAAAATGGAAATCTTTGGTGCAATATGGAGAATGGGTGTGTACTACACACTTTTTGCTAACCCCAAATAGGAAGGGCCTTTATCTCCCAAGAGTTGCTTGTACCAGTATGTCTTAGAGTAAACACCGCTACCATATCTCTCTTCATCCTACCCCCAAGATTTGATTGATATGAAACTAACCTTCATTAACTTCTTAGAACACTCTTTGGTCTTTCAAACTGCTATCATTTTCTCCCTTAAATATTCAAATATTGATTGTAGAAGAATGTGATTGTTCTCTTGGACATTAGAGAGTAGTACCAGGTCCAAAGAGTAACACTACTTATTCCAGTGATTCACTGAATCTTTGATCTCATGAACTTAGATTACTCTTCTAGTAGTATACTTTGCAACTCATTCATACATTTTTACTGGAAGGTATTGTTCTTGCTGTCTTTTGTAGCAATTAAGGCCTTTTCTCAGAGTTTCTGAATATTACTTCAGTTACTCTGTGGCACATAGACTAACCATCTATTCCTATCTATTCCTAGATGACTAGTTCATCTCCTTATCATAATGTATTTGGTATGGTTTGTTGTTGGTGATTTAAATTTCTTGTGTAAGTCCTTTAAACAGAAGCCTTTGGAAGTTCTCTTTTTTATATAATAAAAAATAAATATAAAATTATATTATATATACGTTTCTTTTTTTTTTATTATCATTATTATAGTTTTTTATTGACAGGACATATGCATGGGGAATTTTTCAACATTGACCCTTGCAATCACTTCTGTTCCAACTTTTCCCTTCCTTCCCTGTCCCCTCTCCCCTAGATGGCAGACAGACTCATATATGTTAAAGTATATCTTAAATACAATATATGTGTACATATTTATACAGTTCTCTTGTTGCACAAGAAAAATCTGATTTAGAAAGGTAAAAATAGCCTGGAAAGAAAAAACAAAAATGCAAGCAGTCTACACTCAATTCCCAGTGTTTTTTTCACTGGGTGTAGCTGGTTCTGTTCATCACTGACTGATTGGAACTAATTGGATCCTCTCATTGCCAAAGATAGCTACTAACAGAATTGATCCTCATATAGTATTGTTGTTGAAGTGTATAATGATATTCTGGTTCTGTTCATTTCATTCCAAACCTCTCTGTATTTATCCTGCTGGGCATTTATTACAGAACAATACTATTCCGTAACATTCACATAACAGAATTTACTCAGCCATTCTCCAATTGTTGGGCATCCACTCAATTTCCAGGTTCTAGCCACTACAAAAAGGGTGCCACAAACATTTTTGCTCATACAGGTCCCTTTCCCTTCTTTAATATCTCTTTGGGGATTATATTACTGGGATATAAGCCCAGTAATAAGACTGCTTGATACAGAGTTTGATAACTTTTTGAACATAGTTCCAAATTGCTCTCCAGAATGGTTGGATCCGTTCAGAACTCCACCAACAATGCATCAGTGTTCCAGTTTTCCCACATCCCCTCCAACAACTGTAATTGTATTTTCCTGCCATCTTAGCCAGTCTGACAGGTGGTATATAGTGGTATCTCAGAGTTGTCTTAATTTGCATTTCTCTGATCAATAGTGATTTGGAGCACCTTTTCATATAAGTAGAGATAGTTTCAATTTCATCATCTGAAAATTGTCTGTTCATATCCTTTGACCGTTTATTAATTGGAGAATGGCTTAATTTCTTATAAATTAGAGTCAATTCTCTATATATTTTGGAAATGAGACCTTTATCAGAACCCGTAACTGTAAAAATGTTCTTTGAATTTATTGCTTCTTTTCTAATCTTGTCTGCATTAGTTTTTTTGGTACAAAAGGTTTTTAATTTGATATAATCAAAATTTTCTATTTTGTGATCAGCAATGATGTAGAACTTTTCTTGAAGCTTTTCTTATTTATTTATTTATTTTTATGAGTAACAGAACTTACTAGAACCCACACTTGGCAGGCACAGCTTTTGAGAACTCAGAGTCACTTTCATACCTTCAGGAGACATTTTTCCATAAGTAGGAATTTTGTGGAGAGGAAAAACATTACTTGACAGGAAGATGGAGGAGACAATTTATTCCTTATTGTTTGAGATCTTTTAGCACTGGGTTAATGACCAGTGATCATATATGGAGTTTTATTAAATGGTTATGGCTTGTTGTAGATTACCTCTAAGATTTTTTCCAACAGTAAATCACACCAGGATTCAAATATATTGCTAAATGATCAATATAACATTTTTAAAATGTGAAATTGTTAGAATAATTTGTTTACTTTTATTTTCCCCCAGTTACATGTAAAAATAAGTTTTAGCATTCATTTTTTAAAACTTTGAGTTCTAAAACCTTTCCCTTCTTCCTTACTGAGAAAGGTAGTCATGCAAAACATGTCTATATTACTTGAAAATTACAGAAAAATAAAGTATAATTTAATTTATCTTCAGATACCATTAGTTCTCTGAAAATGGATAGTATTTTTCATCACAAGCCCTTCAGAGTGGGATCATTGTATTGTTGAGAGTAGCCAAGTCATTCACAATTGACATCCTTCAGTAATAATATTACTTTGTAATATTATCAAATAGTATAATATTACTTTGTTCATAAGTACAGTTTCACTTTGCAGCAGTCCTTCTAGGTTTTTCTGAGAGAATCCTGCCCACAGTTTCATATAGAACAATTATTATTCCATCATAATCACATACCACAGTTCATTTAGCCATTTGCGTCATTGGACATTCCCTCAGTTTTCATTTCCTTGACACTACAAAAAGAGCTGTTACAAACATTTTTGCATATATGGGTCTTTTCCCTTTTTTTATTATCGCTTTAGAACACAGAACCAGTAATGAGACTGCTGGATCAAAGATTATGCACAGTTTTATAGCTCTTTGGGCATTCATTTCATTTTTTTGTGGGTTTTGTCATGACAGAATCAATTTATAAGCTTATTTTAGTATTCAAGAGAAATTGGTGAGCACTTAGGCAGCTTTCTAGCTTTTCTCTGTCATCTTGGCTCTACCCCATGGAAGACTTAACTGTCTTCAGATCATGTTGCACATTAAGGAAAACGATATTTTGGGCAGATCATCAGGGTAGGTTTGATTGGAGGGAGAAAATATTATTCATATCCAAATCCTTCTAAATGAATAAGATGAAACATGCTGGTAACAGTTCAGAATAACAGTTCAGAATAGTATATATCTATAAAATAATGAAATTGAAGTGAAACAGTGACCCCTAAAGGTGAATATAGAGATTAAAAAAAAACTTTATTGTATAGTAAGCCATCACCCAGAATATCAGAGTATTAAGTTGCCATTTTAAAAAATGATTTTCTTATTCTGAAATATTTATTGCAAAGAACTAGGTTCAGAAGCAAGCCTTAGTTTTTAAAGAAGTCATGAACCTATTTAATTCTGTGAATGATTTGTAGGCAACATTGATCGCTTATTTCAAAACTTTTGGTCTTTAAACTTAATTCTGGCCTGTTCAGTTGAAAATCTACAGAAAAGTGGATGTAAATCATTTGAATTAATGTTCTTTGTGGATTACTAGACAGATTTATTTATTTGTTATTAATTTAATACCATGGATGCCTATGTCTATATCTATATACAGCCAAAGCTTTTTTGGCAAGTTCTGTTTCTTGCATCATCAGCTGCATCTTGGACATCTCAAATTCAATATTTCCAAAACAGAACTCTGCATACTCCATCTTTTCTTCCTAACTTCCCATTGTTGATGAGGGCACTGCGAATCTCCTAGCCATCCAGGTTTGCAACCTTAGTGTCATTTTTCATTCTTCACCCACATATTCAGTCTTCAGTGAAATTTTATTTCTTTCACTACACACTTTCTCTCATTTATGTCTTTTTTTTCTCCACTCACAAAGCCCCATCTCTCTCTCCTCTCTGCCCTCTTGAGTTGATAAATTTATTCCCTATTAAAAGTAGAATAAAAATAAAGTTTTTGGTTTGACCTTTAAAATTCTTAACAACTGTTACCTTCCTACTACAATCACTGAAAATCCTGAGAACCACAGTTCCTGGTAATTATTAATTTACTTATTTGGCAATCAATAAGTTTATGGTGAGTGGTTTCTCTTGGTTACCTAAGACCTCAAGGGAGATTTTGGGAATTCTTATGATAAGTGAATCTCAACCCTGATTGGTGGACATCTAATGAGGTGGTCTAAACCGCTTCAGTGCCTTTTGCTCAACATGTGATTTGATCATGAGATTCATCAGCCTCAATCTGACTTGAGGAAGGCATTTTCAACGTGACCTCTCTAGCTTGCTTTCTTCTTTAAGAATGGGGTCACCCGAAAGGCTAGTGAAGGGGACTAAGGACAAGCATTTTTTTCCTTAGGATAAAGATTCCCCAGACTGCATTCTGTGTATACTCTAAACAGATATTAGGTTTCCTAGTTGGTTGGGATCCAGTCCAAAATTGCTGAGTGTGTGCCTTGATGTCTAGGCACAATCTCATCAATTAACCTTGTCCTTCACAGATTGACCTTAGATTGGCGTTTATTGAAAATAGAAGGGAAAGGGTGGATCACAAATTAATAATTAATATAATAGTGTAATATTGCTTTTTTTTAAAAAAAAATACTACTTTTGGGTCCTTTTATATTTTCCTTTCCTCTACTGGGATGCAGCTATACTGACCTTCGTGCTTTTCCTTAAATATGACAATCTATCTCCTACATCTCTACCTTTATATTTATGTACTGTTTGCCTGTAATCCTCCTCACTTCTGAGTACTGACTGCCTTCAAATTCTACTTGCAAGACGACTTTCCTTTTTATTATTTATTTATTTGATTTGGTGAGGCAATTGGGATTCAGTGACTTATCCAGGATGACATAGCTAGTAAACATTAAATATCTCATATCAAATTTGTACTCAGGTGGTCCTGATTTCAGGGCTAGACCTCTATCCACGGCGCCACATCTAACTTCCCTGAGTCTTTTCCTTTCCCACCTCCAACCCCTAAAACTAGTGACTTTTTCTTGAGATAGTCTTCCATTTATATTGTTCATCTTGAATTATGTACGCTTTTTTGCAGGTTGTTTCCTCCATTAGAATGTGTGAGCTACTGAAGGGTAGAGCTGTAGTTTTGCCCTTTTTTATACTTAGCACAGTATCTGGCATATAGGAGATCCTTAATAAATTTTAGTTATTATCGATTGATTGATGATACATATGAGTACATAAGTACTTCTTCCAACCTAGTAAGTATTAAAGTAATAATCCAGTGTATTTTAAAATTTTGTGGTTTAACCAAATTGATACTTGAGGTTTTATTTTTACCAAGAAAACTAATTTTATCTAACTTTTATGATGTTTATTATCTAAAAGTATGAAACCTTTATTTTTATGTTTTATATAGAATTGAGCCCAACCTAAATTATGTAATTATTTTTAATCTGTTCACAATCATTTATCTTCTACAAGTTTGTACAGTGGAAAACTTAGCCAGCCTTTCAAGAACAAGATTTTCTAGACTTTTACAGAATTTAACACTATTGTGTTCATTAAGATATTTAAAGTGCCACAGTGACCACTTAGTGTACCAATTAGTAAAAATTAGTGATCCTCCTTATAGGTACTAATAATTGTGAAAATAAAAAAAATGCTATGGCTCTTTAAGTATTTCATCATATATATTAATTTGACTGAGAAGGTTAAATCCTTATTCTAAATGCATATTTTTGAAAGTGAGTAGGGAGTTCAAATATGTTTTTGTGGCAATGCCAGAATTCTGTTTAATCATTCAGATGATATTATTGCATTAGTGTGAATTGTTTCCTATAACAATTTGCTACCAAAATAATTTATGTTGGTTTGATTTACTTTGCTTGTTTATAAAAGCATTGCTTTACTGTGAGGTGTAGAGGAATTAAGGAGTTAAGTTAAAGAATTAGGAGAAAAGTATTTGACTCCCATCTAGTATACCAAGTATACTTACATTTATAGAAATGAAAATTAAGTTGCACTGTCCTTATAGATGAGGGAGTAATATTTTAAAGAAAAAATTTTTATTACTTTTACTATTAATTTCTTGGTGAATTACTAGAGCACTGTATTTTTGTGTGTGAGTGTAGATATATCCTGTATCTTAGTATATATGTTGAATTTCTTTTCTTCTCAGTAGCATTGCTTCCATTTTGTTTTCCCACTTTTAAATTTTGTTTCAAGGCATTGACCTTCTCATGATATCTTTAAGGTCTTTGTAACTTAACAAATATTTAAGAAGAGCCTTACTTCAAAAAAAAAAAAAATCCTTTTAGGCAACTAGAGTTATATACACTGTAAATATCAGCATAAGAGAAAGTAGTGTGATTTTAGAGAAAAGAGTAATATAAATACAGTCTGAAATGAGAATTTGTAGAGGGAGAAAACATTTGGGTGGATGAGGGAGTAGAATAGGAATAAGAAAAAAGCTCTACTTAAATTGAACTTTGCAGGAAGAGAATGATTTTAACCAAGGTAAGTTAACTGGGCAATTCATTCTTGCAGAAAAGCTGACCTGGATGGAGTCTGGAGTACAGTAAGATAGAGAATGGGTCCCATTTGGGACACATAAAACCATACTATCCATGGTTTTTTCTTGGCAAAGATAAGACCTGGTTTACCATGTCCTTCTACAATGGATTAAGGCAAATAGGTTAAATGACTTGCTCAGGGTCACAACTTTTAAGTGGCTGAGGTTGAATTTGAAATCGGGCCTTTCTGACTCAAGATTCGGGCCTCTCTCCACTGAGCTGCCTAATTGGCTTTGTTATAAATAGTAAATTTTGGTCAAAATGGAGAATTTTGTGAAGAGAAACAATGCAAAAGAAACCTGGAAAAGTATGTTGTTGCAAGATTAGAGAAGATCTTCAGTCTCCGCTAAAGAATTTTATTCTATACATGATAGACAGCTATAATGAAGGTTTTTGAATAGAAGATTGAGAGTGGATCAGGCCTATATGTTTTTTAGAAAAGCTTTTCTCACTTTCTTCTAAATATCTAGTTCCTCTCATCTCCTACATCACTACATGTCCAAAATCTTCAATTTATATTGGGAAGCAAGTTATTTATCCATTCTTGGAAACATCATAATAGGTTTTAAAAATTGATAATTTTATTATTTCCATTCCCATTTATATTTCCCTCTTTAAAAATAAATTAATATAAGCTTTGTATGTACTCAGTCTTAGAGCTGGTTAGAAAAATATTGTCTAAATGATACTGTCTTCATTTTATCATATATATATCTTGGCAAAGAAAATTGTGTCTTAATCACATTTTAGTTCCCCAATGTTAATTTGTAATCAAAACACTATATTCTGAGTCATTGGCATGTTAATCTATGTTGAAATAACTTTTTATATGCTATACAAATGAACTTTTCTTATCACAAAATACCATTGGCATGAATCTCTTCTTTCTGACCTCATCCTCTTAGCAACTTAATTTATTCTTTCAATAAGGGAGAGAGGAGCAGAGTAGAAAGAATTATAATATTAGTAAAGGTGCTAAAGATGGGAACGGGTATTGAATGTGGATTATGGGAGGCTACCTAAAGGAAAAATATTTGTGTTCTTATTTATGTTATATATTCTTATTAGGGCTGCACAACTCTGCAAGGAAAATACTTCATACATTATCATCCTTATTTTGTAGTTGAGGAAAATCAGATTTACAGAGATTGTGACTACTCTCCCAAGATTTGCTTCTGGAAAACTAACATTGAACAAACAACCTCAGATAACTTGAAAATACTTAAATAATATTTTCATTCTTTCCTGGTTTTCATAGTCAGAAGTGAGCTTCTAACACAGGTCTTAGAGTATGGCTTACATCAGTACTACATTTCCTAGGACATTCTATGTCTGAGCAAATTTAAAAATGTTGCTTTGAAAAAAGTCGTTCTCATAGAAAACTTATCTCTCCTCTCCCCCTTCCAAATTTGCCTCCTTTTATATAGTTTTTTGCCTTTGCTATGCATTCTATTAACGTAGTATGACTAAAAGATACTGATTGTTTCCTCCCATGATACAGATTTAATTATGCCCTGTTTAAAGTCTGACTTATCGTTGCTTAGTCTTTTCAATCTGGGTATTTTGATTCCTTGACTATTCATCTCTTTATTATACATGTATTTAATTTCTCTGTTTTAGTTTCTTCACATGTTACATGGGAGGCTTGAGCCAGATGATGTTGTTCAGCTCCAATGATTTATGATCAATAATCGGAATATTTTGACACAGAAGCCTGAAATCTTTATGTCATTAACATTTTTTTTGGGGGGGGGGTGTGGAATTAAATAAGAAATAATGAGAGAAAATATTTCAAATAATGAAATAGTTTTAAAATTAACTATTTTCTTAAATTAGCAAGGATTTTCTTTTCTTCTCCCAAATGCAGACAGCCAAGAAATATTTACATTCTAAAAATGTTATATATCATTCATATTGAAGCTATCTCTATTTAAGATAATGAGTAGCCTACTGGGCTTATATCCCAAAGAGATCTAAAGAAGGGAAAGGGACTTGTATGTGCAAAAATGTTTGTGGCAGCCCTTTTTGTAGTGGCTAGAAACTGGAAACTAAGTGGATGCCCATCAGTTGAAGAATGGTTGAATAAGTTATTATATATGTATGTTAAGAAATGTTATTATTCTATAAGAAATGATTAGGGGGATGGTTTCAGGGAGGCCTGGAGAGACTTACATGAATTGGTGCTAAATGAAATAAGCAGAACCAGGAAATCATTTGTATTTTGTGTGAATGTACATATGCACTATACTACCCAATTTGCTGTTATTTGTGGGGGTGTGAACTATTCTATAAAGCAATTTGAAACTATACCCAAAGGGTTATATATCAGTGCATCATACCCTTTGATCCAGCAATACCACTAATAGGTCTGTATCCAGAAGAGATCATAAAAAAGGGAAAGCGGTCTACATCTATAAAAATATTTACACCAGGTCTTTTTGTGTTAACAAAGAATTAGAGATTGAGGCGATGCCCATCAATAAGTGAATGGATGAACAAATTATAGTGCATAATGATAGAATACTATAAAAAATGACGAGCAGGCGAATTTCAGAAAAACATGAACTAATGCAGAGTGAAATGAAAAGAACCAGGACAACATTGTATATAGTAATAACAACATTGTGACATAATCAACTATGAGAGACTTCTCAGCAGTATTTCTAAGAAAATTCCAAAAGATTCACGATGGAAAATGGTATTCACATACAGAGAAAGAACTATGGAGTCTGAATGCAGAATGAAGTAACAGAGAAAAGACAAAAATTTGAAACACAAAATCTTATAAAAATGGATATTGATAATTTTATTTTTCCAATTATATTTAAAGATATACATTTACAAAAAAATTGTCTGTTAAAATTTCAAAGTAATAGAGATATAAAGAGAAAACTATTGATCATGAAGGACTTAGTCCAAAAGGACTTTAGAAAATTTTGAAAAACTGTGGAAAATAAGTCAAGTGACATTTTTTGCTTAAATTGTTCATTTATATTTGCTCTTCGGGATAATAGCATTGCCTTTCGCATGGTTAGTGCTACTTCTTAGCTTGGGTATCAGTTCCCAAGGTGTTTCAAAAATGATGCTTAAGTTTCACTTGGAACTTGGCATATCTAAAGAAGAGTTTCTTGTCTGCAATTAATCTAACTGAGATTTTACATTCACTATGAGAATATTCATTATATTGTATATTTTATAGTATAAATTATGAAAATTATGAAAACTTGAAATATGAGCTCCATGTGATGGGATTAAGCTATTGTATTTAAATGAATGTTTCATTTACCTAAAGTTTTGTTTTATACATCTTCAATTTTTTTAAATTATAAAAATATATTTTAAAATGTATTGCATCTTGAACATAAAATAGTCTTTTTATGTCTCTTATTTGCAACATTTATTGTACTGTGCTGCAGATAAGGGAGTGAAAGTAATTTGATTACTAGTTAGTAATGATTAGTTAGTTAATATTTTGTAAGCAGTAAAAAGAGAAAAAAAAATCAAATATCAGTCATTGACTTAATTCTTTTCTAAGTAAGAAGTTACCTCATTCTCCTAAAATTTTTTTATTTAAATTTTTTTTTTTAGCATTTTATTTTTTACCCAGGTACATGTAAAAGTAATTTCCAGCCTTTACTTTTTTAAAGTCTTAAAAAAATCCTAATTCTCTACTCCTTCCCTCTCTCCCCATTGAGAATACAGTTTGGCGTGGAGCCAAGAGTAGGCAGGATATTGCCTGAGCTCTCCTCAGCTTCCCTTAGAATCCATAGTAGCTCAAATCTCTGAAACAGATTTTGAAGTGACTGAACCAACAAACATTTGAAGTGTAATATTTTTCCAGCTTAAGATATCTTGTAAGCACTTCAGAAAACGTCTATCTCATTGGGCACGGGGAAATTTGGCCTAGTGCAGGTACAGTATAGAAAGGCCCAGTTTGGGGTGCTTGATGGGGGTAATCTAGCAGGAGGCTCTTAACCAACATATAGCAGTGTTGGTTACTCTGTTCAAGTTCAATAGGCCAGTGAATCAGCAGACCAGTTGTGAGACCTCCAACACAACTACAAAAAGTAAATTCTGAACCTCCAAATCCTAGCATAACAAGGAGGACTTGGCCAGACCCATTCAGCACAGTGGGAAAGCCTGTAGCACCACCAGTCCTAGTCCCAGCCTCAGCCCAGCACAGACAGAGAAAACGACCTCTGTCCCCCTGCAAAAGAGATTGGGACAATTTCCTATATGCACTAGGAACAGAGCTCAATTTTTTAAAATGAGCAAAAAAGCAAAAAGAGCTCTGACCCTAAGAAGCTACTATGGAAACAGGGAAGGCCAGAACATAAACCCAGAAGAGGACAGCAGAGGCAGATAATCTTAAGGTGATACTTCAGAAAGAGGACATTAAATTGTCTCCAGCTTAAAAGGCTGTTTGCAATGGTTCAGAAAAGATCTTAAGAAAGAAGAAAAGTGGGAAAAAGAAATGAATGCTACACAGAAGTATGAAAGATTTGGGGGAAAGAATCAACAGCTTAAGAAAGAAATTGAAGAAAATCTCTTAAAAAATAAATTTGGTGAAATAGAAAAAGAAAGCAACTCTTTGAAAAATAGAATTGGTTAAATGGAAAAAAAAAGTTCACTAAATAAAACAATTCCTTTAAGTAAATTGGCCAAATTGCAGAAAGAGGTAAAAAATGCTAACTGAAGAAAATAGTTGACTGAAAAGTATAATTGGAGAAATGGAAGTAAATGACTCAATGAGAATATTGAGAATTAGTCAAACAACCCACCCCTCCCCACCCCCAATTGGTTTGTTTTTTTTTTTAATTAAAGAAAATATAAACTACCTCATTGGATAAACAACTGACTCGGAAAATAGATCCAAGAGAGATAATCTTAAGAATTGTTGAACTACTGAAAGCCACAGTGGGGAAAAAAAAAGAACTTGAATAACATCTTTCAAGTAATCATCAAGGAAAAACTCAACCAGAGGGTCAAATAATCTTATAAGAATCCACTGAGCACTTTCTGAAAGAGACCCCCAAATGAAAATTCCAAGGAATATTAAAAGTAAATTTGAGGAGAAATTAATGCAGGCAGCTAGAAAGAAACAATTAAAACATCAAGAAACCATAATTGGGATTACCCAGCACTTAGGAAAGTCCACTTTAAAGCATTGAAGAGCTTGGAATATAATATGGAAGGCAGAGAAGGTGGGATTACAATCAAGAATCAACTTCTCAGCAAAACCAATCTTTCAGGGGGAAAGATGGATCTTCAATGAAATAGGGGATTTTCACTCATTTTTGATGAAAAGATCAAAGCTGCACAGAAAATTTGATCATCAAATAAAAGACTCAAGAGAGACATAGCAATAGGGAAAGGAACTAGTCACAGACACAGTATTAATCAATAAGCAGGTATTTATTAATTGCCTACTGGGTGCCAGTCACTAGTTGGCACTAAGGATAGAAATATATCCATTAAAACAATCCTTGTACTGGTCGTGAATATGCATTATAATGTTGGACACAAGTATATATGAAAATTTATATTGCTTAAATATAAAGTACTATGTGTCTGTACACATACACACATACATACAAAACAGTGTCTGAGGGAGAATAGTATCGTTTGATGTAGATCTGGAAGAGCTTGGGGAGGAGAACAAGAGAGAAGGAACAACCAATACCATCAGTAAAGGAAATATAATGGTGCTGATGAGCCAGGAAAGGAGGATGAGGAGCAGTTAAATAAAAAGCATACCAAGAAAGAAGAATGTCACAAAAGTCTAGGTAGAAAAGCAATAATTCAGAAGAATAAGGGTGGTTATACACTAACAAATGTAGCAGATAGGATTGAGAGATTTTACAATGAAGAGGGAATTGGAAATTTTTGAGGGAAGGTTTCAGTCAAGTGATGAAATTGAAATCTATATTGCATCAAGTGGAGGAAAAGTTGCAGAGGAAGGAAGAATAGACAATAGAATTCAGTAAAGTTTTTTTTTGAAATCATGAAAAAGATTGATGATTGAGGATACAGCTACTGGAAGTTGTTGGGATCAAGTTCATCTGTGCAGCCTTTTGGGGTTAGCCTTGGCAAAGAGTAGAATTACTTCTTTGTCAGAGTTAGGGGAAAAGGAAGAAAGAGTAATGTTGGGTAATGTTAAGAGTATTTGAGATGGTGAAAATTAGAGAAGAAGGAACTCATGTATAGTATTTTTTTTTTCAATAAAATCAAGAGTCAAAAGTAGCATAATTCTGATTTCTGAGATAGGAAAGAGACTAAATCAGCCACTAGTCTTCATTAGTATAGTTCTTGAAAACATGGGCAATAGGATACCTGTGGGTGGGAGAGAGGTCCTTTCCTAGTTCACTGGTTCCAAATTTCTTTCTTCCCACCCCCACACCCCCCATTAAATGGTAAATCCCCATACCCACCACAATTTCCAGTAAGTGCTTAATGATATAATTTGATGAATTCCAATCAAACAGCCCACACAGCTTTGACCAAAGTTATTTTATAATCTATTTTTTTCCATTTATTATGACTAAACTTTACCTTGTGTAAGGAATTGATAACTGAGTTTAGCCAACTATCTGAGACCAGCTTTGTACCATGGCCAAATGAATCTTCCCCAACTGTAGTGGCCTACTTCTTCAGCCCTAAGTGAAAGTGCTCCTTGCTCCGAAGTGCTACTTATTCCTCCTAAACAGCCAAAAACAAACATCTAAGTTGCCCATGGGAAAATATTCTGCAGGCCCCTCCTTAGTAGCTGACTAAAATAAGGTGACAGACTAGATTTTATAGTTCAGATAATAAGGGCCTATCATAATATGTACTTTATAAAGTAGGTAGTTTAATATTAATCTTTATTAAAAGTTTACTGTGTGTTAGACCCTGTGCAAAAGTGTTCAGGATACAAAGTAAAAACAGGAAATGGTTATGCTCCCCCAACAAAATAGTATTCTAATAAGAACACAGATTTATACAAGATCAAATTCAATTTTATAAAGTAGTTTTAAAGGAAAGGTGGGAGGTGTCAGCTAGAAGGGCCCTATGAAGAAAGCACTGTTTAAGCTGTCTTGAAGGAAATCAGGGATTTTTAAAAGCATAGGTAAGTAGGGATAGCATTCCAAGTGTATTAGTAGCAAATAAAAATGAAGTTTTGGAATATGAAATGGAGTAATGTTTAAGAAAAACTGAATGTTGGGCTGTGAAAAAAAATTGTCAATAATAAAAGGTTTTCAGAATGTTCTGTGTTCTGCAATATCAAATATTCTGCCAAGATTTAATTTTTTATGTAAAAATAGTTCATCTCATTAGTATGCAAATTTATTTTCCTATTCAATAATGACAAAACTGTATGTATACCAATGAATTGTTTTAAAATAAATTTCTTTGATTTATTATTAGTAAATGTTTGATTTATATACCTATTTTATGTACATATGTATCTGGGGTCATGTAAAAATTTCTTAGGTGAAAAGAAACCCTAAAAATGCAAGTATCTAGATAGTGTGGTAATCTAGAATTGATGCTTAGATGAGAGACTGAAGATAGATATATGGGTCTCAGAGTTACCAATCCAGAGAAAATTGCAAGCAGATGAGGTCAAGTAAAAAAAGTGTAAAAATAAGAGAGAGCCCAGGATAAAATGTTGGGGAACACTTGTAGTTAGGTGGCATGACATGGATGAAGCTCCAATAAAAGAATCTGAAGAGAAGTCAAGAGAGGTAAGGAATGTTTAAAAAAAAAAAAATTTTTTTTTTTTTTTCAGAAGAGAGAGTTACCAAAAAGAACTAGGTGGTCAGTAGTGTTATAAGGTGTAGAGGTTTTGAGAAGTTTCATTATATTTGGTGATTAAGAGATCTTTGGAAGCGTTGAGAGGAAATAGAGGTGCCAAATGTAGGCTTTTTTAAGGATTTTAAGAAGAGGAGAGATACAGGGCATGGAAAGGGAACAAGCATCTATTAAGTGCCTGATGTGTGCCAGGCACTGGTACTTAGTACTGTGCAGATTTTCCTATAAGTTTGTGGGGTTAATAATAGCATTTAATTAGATTTTTTTTTTAAAGAATCGGGGAAACTTAGTTTATATTTACAGGCTACAAAAAAGGGTCCCATAGATTGGAAAATGGGGGGAGACCGAGGGAAATCTGATGGAAGAGATGAGAGAGAATAGAATTTAGGGTGATCTTTGTAGCAAACTTTTGAGAGGACATGGACTGGAATTGTGCAGAAGACAGGCATGGACGGATTGTGACTTGAATTGGTGGAAGAAACCCCCAAATTAATAAGATCATAGATCTAAGTATTAAGAATTTGAATAATAAAAGTGAAATCAGATTCTTTAATGTTATTGTTAAATTATCCATTATGTATTTTGAAAATTTTTTGGAAATGTCAGAGTTTTTATCCCATTTTTGAACATTAGAATGAGCAATATCCCATCTTTTCCTAAAAACATTCAGAGGTATATTAAGTTTGCAGATGCAGCTTAAATCATTTAGCTGTTGCTTGAAATTGTTTAACCCATAAGCTATTTTTTTAAAAGGAAAATTGCTTTTATTCATTGAGTTTGTTTGCACTGGGAAA
This sequence comes from Sarcophilus harrisii, assembly GCF_902635505.1. Classification (NCBI taxonomy): domain Eukaryota; kingdom Metazoa; phylum Chordata; class Mammalia; order Dasyuromorphia; family Dasyuridae; genus Sarcophilus; species Sarcophilus harrisii. Next base: position 165,687,591 of record NC_045426.1, read on the forward strand.
ATTATCTGTAATTTCTTTTTTAGACTGAATCTGGTTATGGATCAGAATCGAGCTTACGGCGACATGGCTCAATGGTATCACTTGTGTCAGGAGCAAGTGGGTATTCAGCCACATCTACTTCATCATTCAAGGTTAGTTGTTACAAATAATTTAAAAGAATGAAACATAAATAAAAAATAAAGATCTTAAACCTTTTAGCCTTAATAATAGAAAGACTAATTCATGTCAGAATGAAGGGTGAGCTAGGACCAACACAATTACAATATTTATCTTCCAAATAATTTGACAACATTAAATTTTATTTTGTACATATAGAGCATGCAATAAGTAGTTGGAAAAAAGGGATCTTACTAATATGACATTGTTTTGCAAGATAAATGAGTCAGAATTCTGCCACAAATATTCCAAAAATATTATTCTTCTCTTGCCCCTAAAAAAAAATGAAAAGATAAAATATTCCATACACAGTAGATAAAAATCAGCTTATTTTATCTCTTTACATCATTTTTGAATGATTTTTTTCATGTTTCATTATTTTCTAAATTTTCTAAATTTGTTTTTTAAGACCTAAAAAGGCTTGGGTATCAGAAGAATGCAGGTTATAATTTCTAATGATAGTTAATCTATTTTCAGGTATAATTCATGCAGCCTTTTAAAAAGAAATTTTATAAATAGTTCTCAAATGATCACATACTCATTAACTAGTTAAATTTCTTTTTGATATCATCAATACTTGGTAATAGCCAGGTCTTAATTGCTGGAAAGTAAGATTTGTTGGTATGATGGATGATGCTAATGTCAAAATAAATATAAATTCCAAATAAATTATGAAGTACATGTTTGTGATAGATGTAGAAGAACTGACAAGTTCCTTAAGATAAGTAAAACATAAATAAAATTCTTACAGCAAAGTAGTAACTTTTGTGAATATGTAAAGGATATCTTATTTCTAAGGAGTAATCAAACTAACCACGCAGGGTGATTCATCTTTTTACATTCATTGACTAAAAGAAAGGAACAAATTAAACCATTATTTTTCATACCGACACAAAGGAAATCTATTGTAAAAAACAGTAGCATCACATTTTATAACTAAAACATTTTTATTCAAAATGGTGTAGAAAAGTCAGAATACGTAACTTGAGGAAAATTTGTTTTTTACTTAAACAAATAGTTGAAATCTATTTTTGATAACGTTTCTTATTTGGGAGAAATTTGCTGATATCAAGGATAATTTACTATCCAATAATTTCATGCTAAGAAATAACCAATTTGTGAAATTGGCTGTTGGAACTATGAAATTAATCTGGAAAATTACCAAGTAATTTACGTGCTTAAAACATACAGTAATATTGGATACCATTTGAATAAAGAATTATCTGATTCATCTGAGTTGTAAACAGTGTCCATGTATGAAAGAAGTCATTTCTTGGAGATAAAATATGGTTATAAAATGTCATGTAGTACTATGGTCAGTTTGTCATTACTCTTATTCCTTGGGCCCACTGAAGCCATTGGACATTCCTGGTTTTTCCGTGGTAAAAGTAACCTCATCTAAACTCATCCTACAAGCCAAAGAATGATTTGGAAAACCACAAATTTCCATTATTTATATTGTATTTTATTTTATTTTTGACTCATTAAACATTTCCCAGTTATTTGGTTCTTTTGGGATGGGATGTTGTTGTGAGTTTGCTGCCTCTGCTCTGCACTCACAGTAGGTTTTTTCCCTAAGCTGGTGCCATGATCAGAGGTTTAGCTTTGGACTCAAAAGACTGTGCTTGATTATCAGCTCAGCCCCTATGTGGCCTTGAAATGTCAGTTCATCATGTGGAAATGATGAGTTTGGACTTGATGTCCACTTGAGTTTGTAACTCAAGGTTTTTGATGCTTATTTTGTGATTACCTGATAGGTTATTATTGTTTTGCAATTGAAAATACCCCCCAAAATTCCATGATCCATGGCTTTGAGGAATTTTGATAACTTGGCTAAAATATTTTCTTTTGTGTGTCTTCTCTGTACTTCTATTTTTTCATTTGCCATGTTACATCCAATGATTTTTAATCCAACTTTTAAAAAGTACAGTTTAAACTTCATTCCTTTTTCCATATTTAAAAAAAAGGAATTTTAAAGTCAAAACAGCATTTTTCCCTTTTAAAATTGGGACCTACATTGTTTATATGTGCCAGGTTGATCACACTTCAAGGATCAATCATTCAGTTTCAAGTCAGCTGTTTCTGGAATGGGGATGGGGTGGATGGAGAGTGGGACATGGGTTAATATTGATACTAAAAAAGTGAATGAGAAATAGTGCTTTTAAAAAGAATGTAGAACAATTAGAAGAGGACATCATTAAGAAAACTTAGAAAGTATCCAGGAAGAAGGGATAATCAATAGTGACACAAGGCAGAATTTAAAAATGACAAAGAATGAGAAAAGGTCTTAGAATTTAGCAAATCAGAAATCATTATTTTTGGAAAGTACAATTTCATTGAGTTGGTGAGGTCAGAAGCCAAATTATAAGGGAACTAGATATAAGTGGGAGATAAAGCTGGAGTAGAATGTTTTCTAATTTTGCCATGAAGGGGAAGAATCATATTGGGGATAGTTTGAAAGGAAGGGAGAAACAAATAAAGGTTTTTGTTTTTTATTTACATTTTTTATCTTTTTACTTAATTTTTTTTTTTTTTAAAATTTTAAATTTTGTTTTCTGTTAGGGGCAGGGAGGGGGACAGATCTTTGTCATTTTAGGCAAGGAACCAAGTGAATAGAGATCAGTGATGAGAAGGGACGATCAGTAGACAAACTCTAGAAAGAAACTGGAATCAGGAGTACATTTACAAGGATTAGCTCTGATAAGAACAAGACAACTTCTTTTTAATAAGAAAAAACACAGCATACAAGAAGTAGGGTTATGAAAGGTCACTAAAATAGGCACGATTACTACATGTGGATTATTTTTTGCTCATTCCCTTCTGTTTTGTCTTTTTTTTTTTCTCCCAGAAAGGCCACAGTTTGCGTGAGAAATTGGCTGAAATGGAAACCTTTAGAGACATCCTATGTAGACAAGTTGATACTCTACAGAAGTACTTTGATGCCTGTGCAGATGCAGTTTCCAAGGATGAACTTCAGAGGGATAAAGGTTAATTAGACAATTGCTGACCCCTATTTCTGCTTATAGCATGCATTCATTAAAAACCAGTTGCTCTAAAGAAAAGGGAATTTTCATTTTTAAGGTAATTGTCAAAATCAGGAGCTATAGCCACATTTATAGCATAATTCCAAATAAGACTTTTTAAAGCATCTTTATTATAAATGCACTTTTCTGATATTTCATGATCCACCTATCACATGACAGAATTTTTAATTTACCCGATTTCATACAAGTTTAGTGTTTAGCCTTTTGGAAATGGTATATTTAATTGATTTTAAAATTATATTGCCATGGAAGTCTAGATTTATCAAATTATTGTGAATTGCTTATTCTAGATACAGGTTAAAGAATTTTTTCCAATATCATGGGCCTTTGACCCTTGGGGGAAAAAAGTTAATCGTGTGTTGCCTCAATGAAAAGCAACTTGGTAATTTGTCTACCCATCAAATTATTTACTTTATTAGTAGATTTCATTCTGACAAACTGACAACTGTTAATTAGAATGAACTTTGGAATTCCTAGCGCTATAACATAATAAATAATAGTAATTTAATTGTATAAGTGGCTTTCCTGATAATTCTCTTCTTGTTCTTATGAAATTCTTTGCTGCATATTTTACTCTTTAATGGTATGGAATTTTTTCTTTTTAAAATTATTATTATAGCTTTTTCTTTATAAGATATATGGAAGAGTAATTTTTCAGCATTGATAATTGCAAAACCTTTTGTTCCAATTTTTCCCTTCCCTCTCTTTACCTGCGGGGGCCCCCCCTCCCCCCTCCCCCCCCAGATGGCAGGTTGACCAGTACAGGTATACAGGTTAAATATGTTAAAATATATGTACACATGTCCATACAGTTATTTTGCTGTACAAAAAGAATCAGACATTGAAATAGTATATAATTAACCTGTGAAGAAAATAAAAAATGCAGGTGGACAAAAATAGAGGGATTGGGAATTCTATGTAGTGGTTCATAGTCATTTCCCAGAGTTCTTTCCCTGAGTGTAGCTGGTTCAGTTCATTGCTGCTCTATTGGAACAGATTTGGTTCATCTCATTGCTGGAGATAGCCACATCCATCAGAATTGATCATCATATAGTATTGTTGTTGACAGATATAATGATCTCCTGAATCCTGTTCATTGCACTCAGCATCAGTTCATGTAAGTCTCTCTGACATAACTGAAAAATAGCTGAACATCTCAAGTTTTAAAAGGATTATATAACTAAAATTGATTGCCCCATTATATCTAATAGATAAGCCATAAACTAGCCATTCCTTTAAAATATTTTTTATATTTTTTTCAAATTATGTATACAAATTTTTTTTAACATTTGGTTTCTAAAATTTTGAGTTCCAAATTCTCTCTCTCTTTTCCCTTCCTTGAGAAGGCAAGCAATTTGATACAGATTCTACATCTGCAGTCATGCAAAACACATTTGCGTATTAGCCATGTATTCCAAGAAAATATAGACAAGATATATGCATAGGTAATTTTTCAGCATTGCCAGTTGTAAATCCTTTTGTTCCAACTTTTTCCCTCCTTCCCCCCACTCCTTCCCCCAAATGGCAGGTTGACCAATACATTTCAAATATGTTAAAGTATAAGTTAAATACAATATATGTATACATGTCCAAACAGTTATTTTGCTGTACAAAAAGTTGGACTTTGAAATAGTGTACAATTAGCCTGTGAAGGAAATCAAAAATGCAGGTGGGCAAAAATAGAGGGATTGGGAATTCTATGTAATGGTTCATAGTCATCTCCCAGAGTTCTTTCCCTGGGTGTAGCTAGTTCAGTTCATTACTGCTCTATTGGAACAGATTTGGTTCATCTCATTGCTGGAGATAGCCACATCCATCAGAATTGATCATCATATAGTATTGTTGTTGACATATATAATGATCTCCTGATCCTGCTCATTGCACTCAGCATCAGTTCATGTAAGTCTCTCTGACATAACTGAAAAATAGCTGAACATCTCAAGTTTTAAAAGGATTATATAACTAAAATTGATTGCCCCATTATATCTAATAGATAAGCCATAAACTAGCCATTCCTTTAAAATATTTTTTATATTTTTTTTCAAATTATGTATACAAATTTTTTTTAACATTTGGTTTTTAAAATTTTGAGTTCCAAATACATATTAGCCATGTATTCCAAGAAAATAACCAAAAAAAATACAAATAAACCCCCAAAAGATAATGAAAGTAGAAAAAGTATGACCCAGTCTACATGGAGACTCTTAATGTGTATAGCATTTTTTGTTCTTCAGAATTTTCTTGATTAGAATAGCCAAGTCTTTCTTAGATGCTAGCTATGGTAATTGTTCTTACTTTTGCTTCTATTTGCTTCATTTTGTATCAGTTCATTAAATCTTTTCAGGTTTATCTAAAATCATTCTGGTTATCATGTCTTGTAGCACAGTGTTAATCAGTTGCAATCTGTTTAACCATGCTCTGATTGATGCTCATTTCCTCCATTTGCCCACACAGAATGAGCTTATATTATATAAGTATTTTTTCTGCAGTTAGCGTCTTCTCCACCCCTCACTTTTTTTTTTTTTTTTTTTTTTTTTAAATATCTTTTTGGGATACAGACCTAGTGGTGGTATTATTGCTGGGTCAAATGGTACACACAATTTTATATTCCTTTAGCTATATAAACAAGTCATTTTAATTGTGTAATTCATATACAGCTTAGATATTGACATAAATTATTTCAACACATTTTTAAATGACTTACATATATTAGGTAGGAACTGGAAAGATATAGTTGAGAATATAGTATAGCCCTTAACTTCTTAGATCTTACAATCTAGAATGGAAAACATGAGGTATTATAATTCATAATGGCACATTTAGTTTTGGTATAAAATGCCAAAAGTGAGCTAAGAAAAGACAATTTCTCTCTAGGTAAAATCATCAAAGATTTGTTGTTAAATGTGTCACCTTAGAACTGAATTTTAAAAGGTAGGAATTATTTCAATAGGTGGAGGTAATGTCATTTCCTTTCCTTCTTCCTCATATTTTGTAACTCAGTTAAGAAACTCCTTCTCATGATATGCTACATGAAATAACTCTAGCCTTGTTGTAACTCAGCCTAGGGGAGAGGTGATCTAATATGTGCAATTAGTAGTTCTAGAAAAATAGCAACCTATAACCTGTAGGAGAGGTCAAAGTAGCAGAATAATTTTAAGAATATTGAACTATGAAAGGTTTTATTGAAGAGGTAATGAAAGGTTTCAGAAAAGAGAATTAAAGTAAAGGCAGATTATTTCAGATCAAAATAAATTCACAATGTGAGTTGGGAGGAGAAAGATGGGAGAGTAGAAAGGATTCCAGCTTTTCTGAAATAGTGATTTAAGAGTAGTAATATGTTGTAAGAGTTGGATGAATAAATTGGTGTCAGATTGTGGAGAGTTGAAATATCAGGTTAAAGAGTTTGTATTTGATTTGGGGGGGAATGTGAATCCATTAAAAGTTTTTTTGTTTTTGAGATTTTGCTCAGATCAGATACATTACGAAAAATTACCTTGGGTACACTTCAGTTGTGGTTTGAGTATACACCTCCACAGCAATTTTAAAAAATATATCTTTATCATTGAATATTTTATGTTGGAATCAGTGAGTATTGATTTTGTCTTTTTCTCCAACAGTTGTTACAATATTCAAACACCATTTTTATCATAATTTCAGTTTTGGAATCGAAATTAGTTGCAGTAAAATGTTAAACATCTTTCATGTGTCTGACATGGGTCTGGGGGTTGAGTGATTTAGCAAAAGTAAAAGGCAATTCCTGATCTAAAGGTGGGGGTGGGGGTGGGGGTGGGGGTGTTTGAGGTACATGCATGTGTACATTGCATCCTTGGTTAACAGATATTTTGGTAGTGGTTTTTTTTTTTTTTTTGAAATGCAGATTTCTTTCAGAATTTATGTAAAGTCAGATGTGCGTGCATAATATGAATTTGCATACGTAAGAACCATCTTCTATGCAGATGAGACTGTTGTCAACATTTGCAATATGTACTTAAACAAAAAATGCAGCAGGTCTGCCTGGGTAACTACTAATTTAAATTTATCACCTTTTTAGTAGAATTACCATAGCAAGAAGTTAAAATGGCACTTAAAAAAATGCATTCAGGCCGAGTATGTGGAGCAGAACATAAGGACATTTCTTAGTAGAGGCTACATAAGCAAAAAATGATGAGGGATCAATTTTCAGGATATCCAAAAACCAGAAAAGATACCAAATAATTGGAAAAAATAAATAAATGGTATTATTACAAAAAAATTGTTGAGAATAATCAATAATTAATTATTCATCAGTATTGTTATTATGAAAACCTTGAGGATAATCTCTACACATTTTAAGGTTACTCTGAGGTCACTGAATCCATCCCCCCACCACACTCCTGTAACCGCATTTCTTACATGAGAACATTAAAACCCATGAAATTAGGTGAATTGTCCAAGGTAACAGGCAGTAAATGATGTAATATATTTTCAATGAAACAGTGGTTTAAAAAAAAAAATGGAACTTTTGCAAGAATTTTCTTCAGTCAACCATACATATTTTTACAGTTGCAAAAATGACTGAAAAGTGAAAATTTATTGATCATAAAAAATTGATTTAGTAGAACAAAACTCACTCTTAAGAGTGCTCTTTAAAAAGATGGCTTTCATATTTCTCTCACAATTGCTTGATAGATGTAGCAGCCTACAAGATAATTTTGATAGATTTGGTTCAGTAATCCTCCAATTATCAGTGTTGTCATGAAACAGGGAGATAATTTCTTACCATTGTCATGGAAGATATTATACATGTAGTTCAAATTGAAGGATTATTCTGTCTAAAACATGAGTTCCTTTAGATGTCTTGTTTATGAATGATGATGCAGATTATAAAATTCCACAATGACTTTTTAGTGAATTCACTAAAGAAGATCAATCAGAAGGTCAAGACACATAGGAAAAGCCCAAAAGATGAAAAATGCCTATTGTTCATACTTTTACTGATCCCACATTACTGCCTCACATACAGCTTCATCTTCTTTAGCAACATTATTGTTCTGATGATGCTGTCTGGTTTCTAATCATAAATTGTTAAAGTCTACAGAGAATCATAATTATTCATCACCCAACAAGTAATAGAGATACATACAAACTGATTGATTGTAAGCTATAGCATTGATATATATGTGTGTATGTGTATCAGCTATTAGACACACACACACACACACACACCTCTGTCTAGAAAGAGAGAGAATATTTTGAAATTTTCTATATGCGTACATATACACACATACATAAAAAATTTCAAAGTGTTCATTTGGAAGAGGAGGTGGACTGTTCATATAATAAAAGGAGCTAATAGATGACAGCTCAAATACTATATTAGAACTTGTCAACCACAATCATTTTGTTAGAAGACAAATTGAAAAGGTTTGAGGAATGATCCTCTACACTCCAGATTATCTAAAAATAATGATGAAGAGCGCCTATAAGCAAAAAAACAAACAAGTGGTGCTCCATTGTAAAAAGAAGTACAAAAATGATCAGATGAAACAGAGAATTTTTCTATATGTTAGAAGCTTCTGAATAGAAGAATATCACTTAAAAGGACTATAAAAGACTTGGAGCTAAGGCACCCTTTCTCCCCATATAAAAGTGGGATGTTTTTAAAGACATGTATTATCTATATTACTCTGAACAAATCAGCGTGCCTCAGTTTTATCACATGTGTAAAATGAGCTGATGAAGGAAATGGCAAATCATTTCAGTATTTGCCAAAACGTCCCATATGCGGTCCTGTAGAGTTAGATATCACTGAAAGGACTGAACAATAAACTCTGTGAACCACTTACTGGCCTACTTTGCTATTCCTTAAGACTTGGCACTGTTGATTTGTCATGTCTAGAATTTCTCCAGTTCTTGTGACCAAGAACTTTCTAATACTAGTCCAAATGGAAGACTGCTAATGAAATATGGTAATTTATAAGAACTTAATGATCCCACCAATTAAAAAACCAAACAACCAACTGAAGGTTGGCAGAAGATACTGCCAAAGATTATAAAGTTTTACAAAAAATTGAAAACTGTAGGAATATAACTTTTTTTTTTTCTTTTTTATCAATGCTGCCTATCAAAGCCAATGGATGCTGAAGAGTATGGGAACTAAATATCTGATTAAAATAGTTATATATGACAAAAAACTTTATATTTCTGGACCACAGTTTAAAATATAGAAATGACAGCCTCTTGGCTAAGGATGCAATGAATGTAAGGAGAGCTGGTAACAATATATTTGTTTTAAGTCTTGTAAACCTAATGAAAAGAGCTTTAAAATTGGGGGAAAAAAAGATGGGGTCAGCTAGGTGGTTCAAATCCTGCTTTAAAAGATACTTGACACTTATTATCTGTGTGACTAAACGCAAGTGATCCGACCACAATTTCTTTTTATAACAACACAGGTAATTTTCTTCCTCCTTTCTTTTCTTTTTTGGCGAGGCACTTTGCCTTTGAATAGCACACACTTTTGCAGAAGATAAAAGTTCTCAAAGTAAATAAAAATTTTCACTAGTGCTTATAAACACAGTTACTTAATAGATTCTTCTCAAATTAAAGAAAACCTTGTCTGGAAAAGGATAGTGTATCTATTAGGAAATGTCTCCATCTGGTGGACATTTTAGACTTGCTGAAAAAAATTTTTTTCTTCATGTTCCATGTTTGCATATAAAAGATTCTATGCTGGAAAGGGCCTTGGATGTCATACCTTCCATCCATGTTTTAGCAGATAGTTACTAAGGTAACTTAGTAATTACTAAACCTTCATTCTCTTCCAAATCCACCATTCTTCCCATTTTATCATGGTATCTCAATTGTATCACAAATAGAGAAATTTTAAATTTATCAGAAATTTTAGTTGACTATTGTAAGCTGTCTTAATTAATACAGATGATACCTATAGTAAAATTAGCAAGCAATTATAAAAGAATAGTTCTAGCTGATAGGCATACATTCTTTGGGGAGAAGTCCATACTCTAAAGGTAGGGTACTCTCCATACACAGAAAACACTCTCCTTGTTTCTCCATCTTGACTCTTTGGTGAATCATTTCAGCTCTACGCTCTCTTTCTCTCATGAGCGTTATTACTCATACCATCACCAGTTATGCTGTGCCAAGCTTTACCCTTGGCTCACTCCTACCATTCTCTGCTCCTATATAAATAGAACTTTGTTAAGGCGGAGAAAAAAGTCCCATTCTGACTGAGTTCACTACAGATTTGATATATAACCCAAATTGAGCTCTCACTGCAGCTAAACAAGACTTCTACATTTCCCCTCTTAGCTCACTAGCCTTTTCTCCATAGTTTCTCTTCCAAATCTTTTATGGCCCCCCAAGCTTCAACTAAAGGCCTTGTGTCAAAGTCTTCACAAGGATTCCCACTTTTCCTCCTTTCTATATCTCATATCACTCAGGTGCCTTCTGCCACTATCTTCTCTGTTATCCCTACCCAATAAATAGTCTTCCTGTTCATTGCCAAGAGAAACCTACACAAGTGATCATATTTTATCCTAACTCTTCCTAATAATTGCATCTTTTCCTTCCCGAATTCCCTTTTCTCCATTGTCCCCACTCTCTCATTTCTTTTCAATCTTGCCCTGTCTTCTGGCTACAAATTTGCCCACATCTGCCATATTCTCAAAAAAGTCACTTGATCCTCCTGTCCCTGCTGTCATCTCATATCTCTCCTGTCTTTTGTGGCTAAATTTGAGGTGGCCACCCACAGAATGTATTTCCCCTTCTCCTTTCACTCTTCTCAACTCTAAAGTTCAACTTCCAATCCCAATGTTTTACCGGAATCTCTCTATCCTAGAGGGTACCAGTGATCTCTTATTTGCCAAATCCAGTAGCCTTTTCTTAATCCTCATTCTTGATCTCTCTGCAACTTTTGACATTGCCATACCCCTTTCCTGGTACTCATTTTTCTCTGGGATTTTTGTGCATCTCTCTAAGTTGATTCTTAACCACTTCTCATGCTGGATCTTCATCTGTGTCATGCCAGCTAAACATGGGTGTCCTATAGATATCTGTTCTTCCTCTCTCTTTTTTCCCTTTACACTAGTTAATTTGGTGATTTCATCAGCTCCTTTGGATTTAATTAGTACTCCTATACTCATAGCTCTCAAATCTTTTTGATCCAGTTCTAATCTCTCTGCTGATCTCTAGACTAATAACTCCAGCTTTCTTTATCTCAAAGTGCATATCCATGAATCATATTAAACTATGCTTGTCCAGAACTGAATTCATTATCTTTTCCCCTAAATCTTCCTCCCTACACATTTCTCTGTGAAGAACATCTCCACCTCTCCATCCAATCCAGTCCTCCCTGGCTCAACCTACATGTCATTATGAACTCCCAAATATCAGGGCATTCTCTCAATCTGTTGACAAAGTCTGTTCATTTCACTTTTATAGTGTATCTAGAATATGTTCCTTTCTCTTGTCTGATACTACCCCCAGCCTGGTACAAGCTATTATTTGCTTACTCCTGGACGATTACAGGAGCCTGCACCTGCTAAGAGTTTCCCTACTCTAGTCTAGTACAGATCCGACCATGCAACCTCCCACTCAATAAACTATATTGGCTTCCTGTCACCTCCATGATGCAACACAAAATCATCTTGTTTTGCATTCAAAACTCTTTTTATAACTTAACCTTCCACTATTCCAGCCTTATTCTCCAACACAAATTTTTCTATTCAATGATTGGTCTCCACAAACAAGAAGCTCCATTTTTTAACTCTGGGTAGTCTCTTTGGCTCTAACCCATGGCTTGAATACTCTTTTCCTCTCCTCCAATTACAGACCTCCCTAACTTCCTTTAAGTTCCCACTAAAATTCTACCCTATCCACGAAATCTTTCCCGATCCTTTTTAATTCTAGTACCTTCCTTCTGTTAAGTATTTCCTTTTTGTTCTGTATATAACTTATATATTTATATGTTTGCTTGTTGTCTCTCCCATTGAATTTTGAGTTTTTTGAGGGAACTGTCTGCCTTTTCCTTTTGTATCCTCAGTGCTTAGCAATGTGCCTGGCACATAGTAGAAGCTTAATAAAGATTTATTAATTGGCTGGTCTAGCATTTTGATCTGGTGAAGTTTATGCAAAATTGCAGATTGAAGGAAATTGAAATGTTGAAAAGTATTTGGTCATAGAATTCATGGTCCAGGAAGGAGATCAGTATTTCCAGGCTAAAGACATGAATAAAGTATACGGAGTTTGGAGGGAGCACAGTAGTAAAGAGGCCACAGGTAAAGAGACTGAAGTCAATGGAAGAATATTGAATTGACTTTTAAGTGGGCAGCTAGGTGGTATGGTAGATAGAGTGGCACACCTAGAGGTAGAAGATTAATCTCCCCAAGGTCAAATCTGACCTCAGAAGTTTACCATCTCTGTGACTGTGGGCAAATCACTTAACCATGTTTGCCTCAATTCCTTCTCTTTAAAATAAGCTGAAGAAGAAAATGCAAGCCAGTCCATCATCTTTGCCAAGAAACTCCAAAAAGGATTGCAAAGAATAAGACACAACTGAAAAATGACTGTACAACAACATGTTTGTCATTAGTATATAATCAATAGTATAGTAGATAACAAAGGTCATTGTGGATGGGTATTAGTAAGATGTTTTAAGGTGCATATTGAAGTCTGCAAAGATGTTTATAGTATTATACTCAGTGGACAGGGATAACATAAACCAAGTACTAAAATTATGGGCCTTCCAAGAATAGAAATATGCTTATACGTAATAGAAAATATTTTGTAGGGACAGTGGTGAAGAGATAATGTGTATTCCAAGTAACAAAAAATTAAAGAGAGAATAATAGAAGCCTTACTGTTTGCCCAGTAATTTTTTTTCATTGAATTAGAATTATGGAAGAAGGTTTGAGATGTTCTTTCCAAAGTTAAACTTCTGTTAAAATAAACAAATCATTCAAGAACCTGTGTGCAGCCTCAGACACTTGACACTGAGCAAGTCATTTAATCCTGATTGCCTTGTCAAAAAAACTCAAAACAAACCTGTGTGCTCTTGTTACAGAAAGTTAGCTCTCATGGTAGATGATAGGGAAGAGATGTACTCATAAATGAAGTCAATTTTAAAAAACAAGATGGCAGTTTTTAAAAAAGTAAAACCTATGTGCAGAGTATTGTGTTAAGTACTATGGTAAATGCAAAGTTTAGATTAAGATATAATCTTTCTTCACATAAGCTACAGCCTAGGCATATGGAGGCAAAGACTTAAACACAGGTAAATAAGTACATTCAGCAGATAACATAGGTAATACTAATAAAGGTGCAATGAAAACCCCAAGCATCTAAATCTAATCAGACATGGGAAAGAAGAGTCAGGGAATCAATTGACTAACCATCTACTAGGTGCCAGCCACCATTTAGGTGTTAGAGATACAAACATGAAGAATAAACTTCACAAAAAAGACTAGATTCTCAGAGAGAGAGAAGAAAATATGGGCATATATAACCATATGCAGAATATAAACAAAATAAATAATCAACTAAATGTAGTGCAATTTGAGAGAAAGCAAGCTAACAGTTGAGGGGATCATTAAAGACTTTATGTAGAAGGTAGTGCTTGAGCTGAGAAGAAGAGATGATGTGTTTTTGTATATTTAGAGTAACTTATCTTTTACCCTAGAGTCAATAGAAAAATGAGACTGATTAGGACCATGTTGTAGTAATTTGGAGAGGGGTGCTGAAGGTCAAATTAAGGTGTTAATTCGGTGAGTAGTTAAGAGTCACATATGAAAGATGTTGTAGAAATAGAAACAAGATTGTACATCTAAATGGTTATGGTAAATAAGTTGAGAGTGAGGAGTCAAGAATATTGCTAAGATAATGGATTTGGAAGACTGGAAAAATAGAAGTAGAAAAGTTTGTGAGCATGATGAGCTGTGGAAGAAAAAAGTATCTATTTTAGATATTCTTAAAATATGTAATTGATGTGAGAAAAAGACTGAGTCTGACTATATAGATCTGGGAGTCTTCAGCATAGTAAATCCATGGGAACTGATGATGATGAGTTCACATCAGAAAGTAAAGAAGAGATAACTCTATGATAGGCCCTTGAGTAAATACCTTCATTTAGAAGTTATCACCTAGATGATAACATCAACAAAGGCGACTGGGAAGGAACTATTAGTCAACTTGGGCAAGGAAAGAGTAGAGTGATAAAGTAAGATCAGAAAGAAGAAAGAGTATCCAGAAGGAGAATGCATACAGTTTCCAGTGCAGCATGTAGATTGAGAAGAATGACGACTAGAAAATGATCAACAGATTTGTCTGTTAAAAGATAATTGATACTTTGAGGAAAACTGTTTCAATCAATTGATCATATTAAAAAGTAGATTATTAAGAGTTGAAGAATGAGAGAAGTGAAGATGGCCTTTTCAAGGATTTTGAGAAAGAAAGGGGAGATAAAGAATAACTTGAGGTTATGGTATAATCTAATAAAATTATTTTTGTTTTTTGTCTCATTTCTCCCTTCTATGTTCACGACTCCTCTCTGCCCCCAGAAGGATATATAAAATGTGTACATATTTGAAGGCAGCAGGGAAGGAATCAATAGAAATAATAGAAAGGGAGCCTAAACTGAATCTTTGAGGGAAAGGAAAGAGTTTGGAAAGGTAAAAGTATTAGGTCAGGGGGACATTTCAATTTTAAACTTGAGTGATGTAGTAAGCAAAGGTTTAGAAATGGGACATCGCAGAATCAGATCAAATTAACTAATTTAGTGGTAATATTTAATTTTATTTATATAACCTATTTTGAGGTTTAGAAATATATATGAAGCTACATATGACTGCTTTATTTAAAAAAAAAACAAAGGAAATGGTAATATTATCCCTATTTTACAGATGAAGAAAATTAATTTAGAAGGTTGTTATTTTCCTGAGGTTACATAGCTAGTAAATATCAGATGATCTTTCAGCAAGAAGATCTGTTAGGAGAATGATAGAATGAACCAAGCAAAAGGATAAGGTAAGCTTGAGCAAGGTAATGGTGATAGGGGTGGAAGAGAGAGCAAATGTGAGATAAATTTCTGAAATAAAATGAATTAATTCTCAACCTCTGTGCATACATACACACCTAAAATATCACCACTAATAATAATATAAGCATAGAAAATACTTGTTGTGGAAGAGGCATGTATATGGGTGGAGTGCTCCTGCCTACTATCACCTCTAAATATATATTTTCTTTCCCCACCTCATATGCAAATTTCTTTTTCTTTTTGAAAAGGGTAACAATATCTTTTATTGAGAATAGCAGGAATATATTCCTCAGTGGGAGACAAGGAAAATAGCACTTAAACCAGTACTGTCCAAGAACTCGGGATTTGTTGAGCTCTAGGATAAACAAATACAATATAATTTAGATGAGTTTTTCTTAAGTTGAATGAAGTTCCTTATTGCACAGCACACAGAAGTAGTATTACAACATTATTAAAAAGGAAAACCAGAAGAATGATATAGTTTGGTATAAGGCATAAGGCTTTGGGTAAAAGTAGCAGAAATAACATGTTTTGGGCCAAAAATAATAAAAGTAGGGAAGATGAATATAAAGAAAACATTGTGAATAATGGAAATGGAATATGTTTTTAGAAATATGCAGAAGATAAATATTGAAGAGATAAGATCTTGTCTTTTGTAGAAAAGTCAGAGAAGGGTGAATCGATTGAAATTCGAACTTCTCCTCCCTACACATACATACACATAGTATATTTAAAAAAGGAGGGCATAGTTATATATTTATATTAAACGCTTTCAAAGTTGGATCTGGCATTTGGAAATAAATATATTCCAGATTATTATGATATTTGATAAACTTAATATCTGTGTATAATATTTTGTTTTGTTTTGTTTAGTGGTAGAAGATGATGAAGATGATTTTCCTACAACACGTACTGATGGAGATTTATTGCATAATACGAATGGCAATAAAGAAAAGTGTAAGTAACACAAATTTGTCGACAGTTTTTTTTTCTTTGAAAAGCACCTTGGTATATTGATGCTTTTGTTCATCAGTTCATAAACATAAAAGTGTTTGCTGTGTATCAGGTGCTAAAGGCTAGGAATATATAGAACAGTGAAATAATCTTAATCTTCAAGGAGGTTACATTCTGTTAGGGAAGACAAGTACAATTGCAAATATAATTTTTAAAATGCAAATAAATTACAAGATAATTTGTAGCGGGAAACCACTAGCAGCTAGAAAGATCAGAAAAGTTTTCATGAGGTGAGCTGTGAAGGAAAATAAGGGTTTTAAGAATTGAAGTTGAGTAAGCATATGAGAGACAGAAGATGTAATGTCATGTATAAGGAACAGAAAGAATGCAATTTAGCTGGAGTTAGTAAAAAAGAGTAATAACACTGGAAAGATAGGTTGGAGCTAACAGGTTTGCAGGATTTTAAATGCCAAATGAGGAGTTGATATTTGATCCTTAAAGTAATAAGCCACTAGAATTAATTGAGAAATTTCAGATTTATGCTGTAGAATTGTCACTTTAATGCTGTGTGGAAGATGCGTTGAAATAGGGAATGGCTTGAGGCAAGGAGACCAGCTTTTGTACTAAGTTAGCCATTTAAAAAAAAAAATTTGATAGAAATTAATTTCCATCCAACCACTATGTGTATGTGGGAAGAGGAGCGAATTCCTTGTAATATATTATAATTTGTTCAGCCATTTCCAATTGATGAGTATTCCTATAGTTTATATTTTTTGGCCACCATGAAAAATTGCTATAATTTTTTTTTTTTTTTTTTTAACTTTAAGCAACTTTTCCTCCTCCTTTTCTTTCCTTTGATTATTTGCCTAGCAGTATTATATCTGGGTGAAAGATCATGAACTGTTTCCAAACTGCTTTCTAGAATAGAAGTACCTATTCATAGCTCTATCATTAGTGTATCATTGTGCCTGCTTTCTACAGCTTCACTCAGCAATTGTCATTTGGCTTTTTTTGTCATCTATTCTAATCTGATATGTATGAGATGGAACCTCCAGATTGCTTTTATAAACACATTTTAAACTATCTTCTATTCCTTTTGCTTCTTAAAAGATTACAATATTACATGTTCCATTATGAGAATTAAAATTCCCCTTCATACAAGATTTAGGATATTTCTTTTTTACATGTGACTTTTTGGGCTTCTCTCAGTGTTGATGGTAGTTCACATTTACATATCTTTTAACATTTCCTGAGTTAGCTTTTAGTTTTTCTTTTTTTGAACTGTGATTTTATAATTGTTAGGAATACCTGAAGTAAGAGAATGTAATTCTAAATTTTCTCCCATTTCTCTCACCCCTTTTTACTACTTAATAATTCTGAAAACTTGATCAAGTGATTTCATTTCTCTGGGCATTTCTTGCTTCTTCTGCAAAATACAAATAAATTTATTATTATTATTTTTTTTTTTTTTGCATGCCTAAAAACAGATAATGTTCATAACATTCAACAAACATACTGGTCAGATTTAACTATGCCTAGTCAAAATTGTCTGTTCGTTCTCTCTCTTTCCCCTCCTTATGCGTGCTCTTTCTCTTTCTCTCTCTCTCTCTCTCTCTCTTTCTCTCTCTCTCTCTCTCTCTCACACACACACACACACACAATTATATGGGAATCATTATATCAAAGCCAGCCAGAACCTTCTAATCATCATTTCCTCAGGGGCTAGACTGCAAATAGTTATTCAGAACCAGTAACTTAAAATGGTTAGACCATTAGTTTTAGGAAAAGGGAACAGCTAGGTTGCACAGTAAATGGAGCACCTGAATGTAAGTGACCCTGAGAAAGTCACTTATTCTTTTTTTCCCCTCCAATTATATTTAAAGATAGTTGTCAATATTCATTTCTAATAAATATTTCTAAGATTCGGAGTTCCAGTTTTTTCTCTCCTTACCTCCCTCCTCCAAGATAGCAAGTAATCAAATATAGGTTATATACATATATAGTCATTTTAAACCTATTTTCATCTTAGTCATATTGTGAAAGAAAAATCAGAAGAGGAAAATCAATAGGAAAAAAAAGCATTTTCTATCCCAAGTCTATATGAAATTATTTTGGATCACTATATTTGCTGAGAAGAGCAAAGAGCCTATTGTAGTTCATCATCTCATAATCTTGCTGTTACTATGTACAATGTTATCCTGGTTCTGTTCTCTTGACTCGGCCTCAATTCATGTAAGTCTTTCCAGGCTTTTCTAAAATCAGCCTTCTCATCATCTTTTAAAGAACAATAATATTCCATTACATTTATATGCCATAACTTATTCAGCCATTTCCCAACTGATGGGCATCCACTTATTGTCCAGTTTCTTGATATTATAAACATTTTTGCACATGTGGGTTCCTTTTCCTTCTTTTATTATATCTTTGGAATACAGACTCAGTTGTGACACTGCTAGATGAAAGGGTATGCATAATTTTATAGTCTTTGGGGCATAGTTCCAAATTGCTCACCACAATAGTTGGATCGTTTCATATTCCACCAACAATGGATTAGTGTTGCAGTTTTCTCATATCTCCTCCAACATTTATCATTTTCTTTTCCCATCATCTTTGCCAATCTCACAGGTGTGAGGTCATACCTCAGACTTGTTTTAATTTGCATTTTTCTAATTAGTAGTGATTTAGAGAATCTTTTCATATGACTAAAGATGATTTTAATTTCTTCATCTGAAAATTGACCATTTGTCAATTGGGGAATGAATTGTACTTCTAAATTTGAATCAATTCTCTATATATTTTAGAACTGAGACATTTATCAAAAGCATTAACTGTAAAAAAGATTTCCCCAGCTTTCTCCTTTCCTTCCAGTCTTGGCTGCATTGGTTTTGTTTATGCAAAAACCTTTTAATTTAAAGTAATCAAAATTACCCATCTTGCATTTTGTAATGTTCTCTTGTTCTGCTTTGGCCATAAATTTTCTCTGTTCTTCAGATTTGAGATGGACTTTGTTCAATTTACAATTTCAATTTATGTCTAAATTATAAACCCATTTCAAAATTATCTTGGTATAGGGTGTTAGAGATTGGTCAATGCCTATTTTTTTGTCATACTGTTTTCTAGTTTTCCCAGCAATTTTTGTCAAATAGTGAGTTCTTAACAGTGTCATTGGGTTTATCAAACAGTGAATTACTTTAGTCATTGACTTGTGTCCTTTGTACCTAACTTATTTCACTAATTCACCACTCTCTATTTCTTAGCTAGTAGTAAATGAATTTGATTATCACTACTTTATAATATAGTTTTATGTCTGGTATTGCTAGACAGTTTTCCTTTGCATAATTTGGTAAATAGATTCTGTAAGTTTTAAAAAGCACTGAGTATCCATTTGAAACCTTCATGTTACCTTATTTGGCTTTATTGCTTACCTTCAGAGAAGCTTTTTAAAAAAAATCCAGTGTTGATTAAAAATTTAAGGTGGTTTTTGCCATAATTAGGTGGCCCTGTATGCTGTCAGACTCTTCTTGTTATAAAGGAAATAAACCCAGAAAAATGACATGTATGGCTTTATCACAGTCATGATCCTCTTTACTTGCAGACTTTAGATTAAAAAAGGGCAAAATGTTGGCCTAGAGGAGCAAAAATATAGTCCCAGAGCATCACTGATAGTTTTCTAAGGATACGTTATATGGTAGAACTTTTTCTCATTCAAAAAACTGTTGCTGACTGAAGTGTCTTTTTCAGTATTTCCACATGTGACACCCAAAGGAATTAATGGCATAGACTTTAAAGGGGAAGCAATAACATTTAAAGCAACTACTGCTGGAATACTTGCAACACTTTCTCATTGTATTGAACTCATGGTAAAACGTGAGGACAGCTGGCAAAAGAGATTGGATAAGGTAAGACTAGTTTTTATTTTCTTTTGAAAAAAACTTCATTAACATTTAAATTAAATTGATATCAGCAGTATCCAAAAGAAGTTTGAATTTGATGTAAGTAATAAGTGGTGTTCTTTCTCTTGAAGATAACCTTTTGAAAAACCAAAAAACTTAAATTTTAATGAAAATTTTTTGATATTAGGTAAATATTTGTTAAAAAGTTACTGCGTGCCAGACATAAGCACTGGGGATACAAAGAAAGGCCCAAAAAAAAAAAAAAAAAAAAGGAATCTGTTCTTCAGGAGAGGCAAGGAAGAGGAAAGGACTAAACATTTATGTAGCACCTGCTAAACTGCCTATTACTGTGGTGAGCAGTCTGTAATTATTATATTGTTTTATTCTCACCACAGCATCAACAGCTGATGGTGTTACTATTCCCATTTTTTAGTGAAAGAAATTGAGGAAAATAGTATTTGCTCAAAGTCAGTGGAACTAGTGGGTGTCTGAGGCTAGATCTTGCTCAGGTTACTCTGGAAGTAGGGGCTTCTAGCTTAGTCTAATGAGGAAGACAGTGCAAATAACTAAATACAAAAAGCCTGCCTACAAACAACAGAGGGATGCTCTAGAAATGAGGGATTAGAAAAAACTTCCTGCAAAAGTTGGGGTTCTGAACTCTACTTCATTGTAATAGTGGGATTTACTAGTTCTCAACTATTCTTTTGTGAAGCATGTTCTCTTGAGGGAAATAAAGATTTAAAAAAATTTTGTGATGATTTTATATTACACTTCTTTGAAATAAAAACCATTTGAGTCTGAGCACTATAGCATAAAATGTAGCACACAGTGACACAGTCCTTAGGTTGCTCACAATTAATTTAGGTCATATACTTAAAATATTCCAACTTTTTACAAGCAGAATATTAGGTGGTCAGTACTTTTCAGCATTCATAGTTAAGTCTTACTTCAGCTATCAACGTGATATGCCATTAAATATACTTTACCTCTTTGTATTGAACTTAGCGGAATACTTTTACACTTTTGTTTAAAATAAAATTGATGAAAATGCTATTGTATTCCTTACTTAGAATATTTCTTTTTCTGATTGGAAAAACCATGCACTGATTTTGATCAAAGCCAAAAATCTCATAGGCTTAGGGTTTTTTGTTTATTTATTTTTAATGATTGCATCAATCTGGAAACGCTTTACACCTGGCCTAAAATTTATTTCCTTAGAGAATGTCCTAGGATATTGAGAGATTAAATAATTTGCTTCAAAGCACAGAGTTAAGGCGTGTTGGAGGCATGAACACAGAGCAGATGCACTGCATTATTTCTGAGCAGTGTTTGAGTTAAGACAAACTCTTGGTATTTGGAACTCTTGGGTAGGCCATAGATTGGGGTGGGGAAATCGTTTACTAAGGTAACCACAGGAGATTACACAAACACAGGAGCTTCCCATTGCTTGAGTTCTATAAATTGATAATTTTGTATGGCCTGCAATCCTAATCCCAGTCAAACCTACTTTATTACTATTGTTTCCTTCCTCTCTCTCTCTCTCTCTCTCTCTCTCTCTCTCTCTCTATATATATATATATATATATATATATATATATATATAGCCAGTGAATGATAGATGTAGTACATGATATGCTTGACAACAGCAGAGATATGACACTTTTTTTTTAAGGGATGTTCTCAAGTGTTCCAATAAGAAAAGAGAATTTTAGAATTCTGAGCTGTAGTTCTATGATTATCATGATTTCCTTGGTTAACTATCAATTAAGTTTTTAAATAAAGAATAGACTTTTCTCCATTCTTAAAGCTGAACTTTTCATGTATACCATTGATTGTAGTAAATATACAACATCCACACCCACAAAGCAAAACAAGCCTTTTCAGCCCCTTTCATTCATGCTGCAGAATCACACATTAAGCTTACCCAGTTTTACTTTACCCTCAACTTTTGGCCACCTCCTTCTTGAAATATCTTGGATATAAATGTGTATATCTAATAATGGAGAATTTTAATTAGTCCTAAAGTAATCTTTTTCCATTTTCATTAGAAAAGAAATGGATTACTATGTATTATGTATTTAGTAGCATGTTCTAAGAGAATATTTTAAGGATGCAGGTTTGTAATTTAGCTGTTTTGGAGAAAGATTACCATAGTATATCATACTGCTATTTATTTCATGTTCTTTCTTAGCTATTATGGATATTGGTAAATAGAAAAAATATATAAATTTAAACCTAAGACACTGAGCCTGGTGATTCAAAACGCTTCCTTTGTTCAGCTAAAGGCAAAGTAGGTTATCTCACCATAAATTGCCAAGTGGGCTTATTGGGTTATAGTTCTGTATATACTTTATATATAAAATACATAAATTACATAAATTAGACTTTGTTTTGGAAAGAAAAGGAGAAATTAAAAAGAAAATCTAATAGGTTAAATAAATATGCTTTTAGATTTTGAGGTATAGTATTTAAAAGTCAATTCTTTATAATCTTATAAAACATTAATGGTCTTGTGCTACTTGATCTAAGCAATAACTTGCTAAAGGAAATAAAATTAACTTAAATAATTTCTATTTTAATCATAGTCACATTTATTCCCTTGATAATGAGATGTAGATGTTATTGGTCAAATAAATGCCATTTTTCCTTCTCTGCCTAAGATATGTATAAATTGAAAACCTTAAAGTAATATATCAATAGTGTTGGAAAAGATAACATTATATAATATTCATGAGTGTGTTTCACATAATTTTATTTGTCAGCGTGGATTTCAATGATTTTAGCTAAAGTAATTTTTTTCATTTTATGTCTGAATTGGTATAGACTCTGAATTCAGATAAAAATACTTCCTACATTTTCTCCTTGGAAATTTAGGTTTCTATGACATTGTTTCTTAACATTCTTTCTCTCTCCTCTGGTATCTTCACGTCATTGAGACTAAATATATTCTCTAAAGTCCCTCTTCTCAATTCTCTGTACTAATGAGCCTTAATTTGGGATCCAAGTATTTATTAAGCACCTACTATGTTACAGGCAATATAAGAGCTTTATGAATTTTATTTCCATTTGTCTTCACAACAAACCTGGGAGGTAGGTGCTTTTATTATCATCTCCATTTTACAGTTGAGGGAACTGAAACAGACAAAGTTCAAATGTCTTACCCAGTTACAAAGTTAGTGTCTGAAACTGGATTTTGAACTCTGATCTTTCTGACTCATAACTATTATCTTGCTTGTGATCTCATTGGTTCAACTATTACCTCTTTAAAGGTGATTTCTAGAACTTTGTAACCATCCTCAATCTTCCCTGAGCTACAGCCCCACATTACTAAAGGCTTTTTTTTTTCAGGTCTTTTAAACTGGATGTTGTAAGCATCTGAAACTTAACATGTCTAAAACTACTCATTTCTTCTCTGCCCACTTTAATTATTAATGTATGGATATAGCTATTTTCCCCAATTACATTAATGTGCAATAGCTCCCTTTTAAAGCCAGAATCAAATACTGAGTCCTCTGATTTTTAACACCATCCATAGCCGGCTCCTTCATATTTTTAAAAATCTTCTTTTATACCCTTTTCTTTGAATATTTCCCTTTACCTTCCCCACACTCTTTGATCTAACTTTACTGGCCTACTTTGTTCTTCTTTATCCTCAACACTGTTGCTTTTCAGTAGTCTCCTACTCTTGGAATACTTTTCCTTCTCACCTCTACCAACTGATTCCTCAAGCTTCCTTCAAAACCCAGCTTATAACCACTTTCTGCTGTGAGCTTTTGCTGGTTCTAATCACCATCACCCCGTATGCCATATATATCTCATATATACATTGTTGTCTACATGTTTTCTCCTCTATTAAAACTGTGAGCTTTTTGAGGGTAGGAACTTTGTTTCTCTGATTTCATAATATTTAGCTTTGTGCCTGGCCCCAGTAAATATTTAGTAAATACTTGTTGAGTAACTATATGATTAATAGTTAAAATTATATTTATCTTGAGCATTGTAGAAATAATAGAAGCATCCCCAGTATGTACAAAGAAGATTTGAGCAATGTTTCTTTCTTTCAACTATTGTTTGACTAGGTCCTGATTAGTATAAATGATGAATTTCCCAGGAAAGTCTCATTATTTTAATTTTACTGCTTATTTCCATTGGGCTAGAACCCTACAAAATTTTAACTTTTGAGTAGTGTGAATTTGAATACATCCCCTTCCAAAAGACTTGTTATTCACACTAATTAGGAACTACCTAGTTCTAAAAAATATTAGCTGTTGTATTAATATGAGAATTAGAGGACTACCCTTATTTGTAGGTGATATGATGCTGTACTTGGAAACAACAACAAAAAAGACATTTAAAGAACAGTTAATTCCAGCACTTTGTAAACTACTTGGAAAAAGTAGTGGAAGAAAGGGGACTACCAAATTCTTTTTATATCAAAAATATGGTGATGATACCTAAACCAAGAAGGGCCAAAACAGAGAAAGAAAATTATAGACCAATTTCCCTAATGAAAATTGATGCAAAAATCTTAAATAAAATGTTGGCAAAGAGATTACAGCAACTTATTACGAGGATAATACACTATGACCAAGTAAGATTTTTACCAAGAATCTAGGTCTGGTTCAATATCACAAACTGACCTTATCAATAATCAAACTAGCAGAAATCATATGATTATCTCAATAGATACAGGAAAAGCATTTGATGAAATGCATTGTACATTTGTATGAAAAATGCTATTAAACAAAGGAATAAAGTGATAAGGAGCATCTATCTAAAACCATCAGCAATCATTGTATGTAATGATGATATCCTAGAAACCTTCCCAATAGAATCAGAGATCAAAAAAGGGTTACCCATTATCTATCACCAGTACTATTCATATTAACTTTAGCAATAAGAGGGGGAAAAAAGAAATTGGAGGAATTAAAGTAGATAATGAGGAAACAAAACTATCACTCTTTAAAGATGATATGATGGGTATACATAGAGAATCCTAAAGAATTGCTGGGAAAACTGGAAAACATTGTGGCAAAAACTTAAGCATTGATAAATATCTAACACTTTATACCAAGATAAGTTTGAAATAGATTCATGATTTAGACATAAAGGGTGATACTATAAGCAAATTGAACAAGAGTAAGAACAAGTCTACCACTCAGATCTGTAGAGAAGAGAGAAATTTCTGGTTGAAAAAGAACTAGAGAACATTATGAAATGAGAAATGGGCAATTTTGATTACATTAAATTAAAAACTTCCTGTACAAACAAAACCAAGGAAGCCAAGATTAGAAGAGAAGCAGAAAGCTGGTAAAAATGTTTGCATCCAGTAGACAAATGCAAATTAAGACAACTTTGAAGTACTACTTCATACCTTTCAGATTGGGTAGAGTGACAAGAAAAGATGATAAATTTTTGAGGGGATGTGGGAAAACTGGGACAATAATGCATTCATTGTTGGTGGAATTATGAAATAATTAAAAATCTCATCCTGGAGATTAATTTGGAACTATGTTGAAAGGACTGTAAGACTGTGCATACCCTTGGATCAGCAGCATCTCTTCTGGGTTTGTATCCCGAAGAAATCATCAAAGAGGAAAAGGACCCCCATGTACAAAAATGTTTGTAACAGCTCTTTTTGTAGTGGCAAGTTACTCGAAATTGAGTGGGTGCCTATGAGTTGGGAAGTGACTGAAGAAGTTATGGTATATGAATGTAATAGAATATTATTGTTCTATAAGAAATGATGAGCAGGCTGATTTCAGAAAAGCTGGGAGAGACTTATGTGCACTGATACAAAATAAAGTGAGCAGAACCAAGACAACAATGTATACAGTAACAACAAGATTATGTGATGATCAACTATGGTGAACTTGCCTCTTTTCAACAATGGAGTGATTCAAGCCAATTCCAATAGACTTCTACATCCAGAGAGAATTCTGGAGACTAAATGTGGATCACAGTATTTCCACTTTTTGTTGTTGTTGTCTGTTTCTTCTTGCGTTTGTTTTTCCCTTTTGATCTGTTTTTTTCTTGTGCAGAATAATAATAAATGTAGAAATATGTTTAGAAAAATTGCTTGTTTAATCTGTATCAGATTCCTAGCTGTCTAGAAGGAGGAAGAGAGGAGGAGGGAGGGAGAAAAATTTGGAATACAAGATTTTGCAAAGGTTAATAGTGAAAATTATCTTTGCATGTATTTAGAAAAATAAAAAACTGTTAAAAATAAAAGTCTAATAAATGGTAATGACAGTATGTAGTAAAACCAAAAGGCATTCTCAATTAATTAGATAAAGAATAGCTAAAGAATAGAACATTTTCAAAATATGTATGGAATTTATGTAGGGAAAAAACATGATTATGTGAGTGGAGTAGAATATTTTTGTCTAGGAGGAAAAGCCAAATATGAATAATTTAAAGTTAAGTTGGAAGAATTGCCAAGTTGAGCAAGTAGACTCAAGAAAACAAATGCACAGTAACTACAACTATTTATTTAAATTGCTAAAAGAAACTCTTAAGTAATGGAAGAACTGAGTGAGTTTTATAGAAGAGAAATAAAATTTTTTCTCTGTAATAACCAAGAAGAGTAGAATTACTAAGACAGAATTTGTATACTGGAGAAATATAGTTTCTGTATTGGATTGTGTTCTTCGTCACAAATTTTAGTTCAAAATGTATAGATTAGTCATCTTGAGAACACCTTTAATTAAAAGTATCATCTTGCAAATGAATAAAGTGAACATTAGAAGCAAGTGATTTGTCGGTTGTTAACACTTATACAAATTATTATACTCTAGATACAGCCACTGATTTTTAATGTTTTAATATCCTAAAATTTCATTAAATCAGTAATATCAGAAATAAAACAAGGCTTCTTTTTAGTTCAAGGTATTTATTCACCATTCTTTTGAGTCAAATAATTTGATTTAGAAATATCTCTGTCCTCTGAGAAAATACAAATATGGTACAAGTATATCAATGAAGAAATTATTGAAAGGTTTCAGGCGTTTTTTTGCTTCTATTGTATTAAGATCTTTTGGTAGTTGACAGATTATGTCATTTTATCTTGGAAAAAATTCTAGTCTTATATTTTTATAAATGATAATGTTCTTGAAAAGTCAGTCTAAGGTATAATACATAGTCACTCATACTTGGTAGAAATCCACAATTTATTTGATCAAATTCTAGATGCAATGAGAGGTCCCTGTGTAAAGTAAAGCAATATTATTCATATATATATATATATATATATATATATATATATATATATATATATATATATATATATATATATATATATTTTAAAGTTCATTTATTTTAATTGCCTATTTTTTAAACAGGAAATTGAGAAAAAAAGGAGGATAGAAGAAGCCTACAAAAACGCTGTGACTGAACTAAAGAAAAAATCCCATTTTGGAGGACCAGATTATGAGGTATGAGTTTCATTATTTTTTTTTTTTTAAATAGCCTTTTATTTACAGGATATATACATAGGTAACTTTACAGCATTAACAATTGCCAAACCTCTTGTTCCAATTTTTCACCTCTTACCTCCCCACCCCCCCTAAATGTCAGGATGACCAGTAGATGTTAAAATATATTAAAAGAGTTTCATTATTTTTTATGCAGAAAAAATAGTCTTCCTAAAACTCTTAACTAGGAAGCTTCCTTTTCCACCTGGTAGACTGTTGAATTCTATGTTTGATCTTTAATGAGAATATTAAAAAAAAAATTAAAAGGGATTAAGAAGTTATTAAATTAAATCTTCAGTGCATATTTAATATTCTTTAATTGCTCAGGAAGATTTTCTAATTTAATTTTTCACCTTCAAAGAGATAGCATAGTTAAGTTCAAATTCTCCTTCAGACATTTCATAATTTTGTGGCAGTGGGTAAATCATCTGACTGTATAAATAATCTGTGAAACTCTTTAACAACTCCCCAAGACATAAAATACTAAGTTAGACTGCAATTTGTCAAAGGAGAGAACTCTCATGACAAAATATTAGAGTGTTATTAAATTGACCTAATCTATTTGAGAATTTGGAGTTTTTTTGTTTTAGTAAAAATGAATTTCAGAAACAGATCAAGTTCTTTATATTAACTCTTTAATTTCAGATAGGATTAACTAAATGTGTTTTCTAACATAAATTGATTTCCATGATATAGCAAGAGCTTATTATTTTGTGCCTCTCCCCTCCCCCCCCATGCCCCGAATTTAAAAACCCAAACTTGAGAAGGGAATTTGCCAATGGAAGTATCTTCTTTTAACTCATTACCCATTCTGTTTTTAAAATAGACGTTGAGGAAGGATTTTCAACTTGATCTGAATTTTAAGATGTAATTATATGAGAGACTGTTCATAATACAACACAATTTGCTATTTAAAGAAGTACTCATGTTTGAAAATTATGTAAATAATATATTCTCATTTGGTTATCAATTACTAAATTGATTTACTACATTGTTTTCAGAAATTCATTTATAAAATATTATGTAGCTAAAATGTCATAAGCTCCTATGCACCCGGAAATAAGTGATGTCAATAAATGCTTGTTTCCTAAATTAGAAAAAATTTGGGAGAAAAAGCATACTTGGTAATTATAACAGATCAAAAAGAACCAAATTGGTTCTTCAATTAAAATAATCACGGACAAATTTAATCTATAACTATTTTTTTAATAGAAGAAACAAAATTAATTGGTGTCTTTGAAATTAAAATTTTTTTCTGCTTTATCAACTTTATTTTTTTTAAATTCCATGAAATCCATAGACATAATTAGACTTTAGATATGATTTCACAAAATTAGTGAAAATTTTCTAGTTGGCTTCTTCTGAAATGCATAGTAACTTTATTAGCTATGCTCTTGTTTGCTAATTTAGTAGTGTGTTAGACCTAGAACAAATACAGTCTTCTTGTGTTTTTGTGTTTTAAAGAATATCCCTTTTAACACAAATAATTGCACAGACTGATCTTGATCTATGAATCAAGTATAGTAACTTTTTTTTCCCTCAAGTGGGAAAAACATATAGAACACATCATCTTCTCAGAATCACATGAACCTATCTCCTTGATCATAGTGGGTCCATGATAGTGAAGTAGAAAGATGTCATTGCTAATGACTTCATTGTGGTACCATTTTATATTGACAATATAGTAGACTATTTTTTCTGTTCAACTCCCTATCTCTCCATGGCTACATTGCACTTGAGGAAAATAACTGGAAAATGAGAATCTTAGCAGCTTTTTAAATGTCTTGATAAAAGAATTATTTAAGAGCATTAGCTATCTAAATGAGTTGTTCTAAATGAAGACCTGGGACTTAGCACAATTAGTTTTTTATAATTTTAAGAGGCATTGAAAAATTATCAAAGAGTAAAAAAAAGTCTATTAAAATGAGCCCCAAAATTGATTTTTATAATGTAAGTCCTTGATGCTTCTTAAAAATAATTTTATTCCCCTCCACTTGATTTCCTAGGCTAATTGATATCTCCTCTCTCCCACCTATTCCTGGCTTCATTAAAATTTTGCTTTGGTATTGAAAATGCCGCAATATAACCTCCTTTATCTTTTCTATTTCACAGTATCTGTTTTTTCCATTAAGGTCCTGCCCTTGGCCTGTGTTGGCTTTATTAAAAGCATGTTTTGCCTTTGTTCATATTACTCCCTCCATTCTTTTGCTTATGAAATTTAATTTTTTGAAATTCATCTAAAATGCTACTTCTAGGATGCTTTCATAAATTTTTCCATCTTCATATCAATAATAAATCTTGCCTCGTAGTTCTCATATAGTACTTGGTTTTTTTTTTTTTTTTTTTTTTTTTTTTTTTTTTTTTTTTTTTTTTTTTTTTTTGCTCTCCTGCATTTACAGTATATTAATATTTTATTATTATTTGTGCCTTATCCTCATTTTAAACTTTTTAAGTTCTGTGAGGACACAGAACCTCTTTTCCCCCCGGAAACTAAGACTCTACATCTAGCAGATACTTAGCAAATTTTGAAATTGAATAGAGATCTGTCTGTCCTTGGGAAAAGGAAGACCTTGATTTAGGTCCTGTATTTTGACACATTTTCACTGTGCGATAGTGGCGAATTTATTTAATCTCTAGTGTTATAGAAAGTTAAGACTGCATTGCAGAGAAATTGTCAACTTGCAGTGATAAAGGTATTTTCTTCATATATATGTCTCCTGTGTTAATGAAATCACAGATTCAGTCTATTTCCTTTACCCATTTCTAAGTTCTCTCCAAATCCAATGGAAGGTGATGTCTTATGCATTTTTAAGCCCAAGTGACTTCTTGTTTAGATTCTCAGTCATATCTTTTTTTTAAATCTTATCTATGATCTCTTACTCTTTCATCCTTTCTTCCATCTTGACTTTATCTTCATTGTAGTCCAGACTCCAATCTTCTCACACCTTGATTTTTTTCAGTTGTCTACCAACTAGATTTTTTTTACCTTCATTTACCTACTCTCTAGTTAATCCTGCATTCTCCTTCACATTAATATTTCTCTCAGACTAAATTGAATTATGTAAAGAACACATTTAGGACCTTCTTTGTTTAACAAAGGTCCTTTCTTTAGGACCTTCTTCAAATTCTTCTCAGTTGGTTCTTTACTTTCTGCCTCATGACTTGAAAAACATTTTTTAAGATATCTATGTCCCTTCAAACTTAGAAATTTTTACTTGTCTTTATACATACCAATGTGTATACTTTCCATATCTTTCTTTTCTCTTCACAAGGCAATTGGGCTTAAGTGACTTAGCCCAGGGTCACATAACTAGTAAGTGTTAAGTGTCTGAGGCTGGATTGTGAACCCAGTTTCTTCTGCTTTCAGGACCCGTACTCTTTTCACTGCTCCATCTAGGTGTCCCTTCTGTCTTTCTTAGAGATAATCGTGGTGTAGGGAAATGAGCTCTGGATTTGAAGTCAGTAAAGATCTGATTTCAAATACTGCCTTTTATCCTTACTAGCTGTGTGGACTTGAGCTTATTTAAACTTCCTGTGGCTTGAGTCTTCATCTAGAGAATGGTGTTAACATCTGTGGGGTCTACTTCACAGTGCTATATTGTTAAGATTGAGCAAGATTGTGTGGGTACTTTGCAAATCCTAAAATGCTACTTAAATAAGTTTTTTCTCTTGCTTTTGTTTTTTGAACAAAAGTTCCAATATGACTTAGGTTATAGAAATATTCAAACACGGTCCATTAATTTTAAGTATCTTTATTGACAAAACATAATGAAAAAATGAAGGCATCATTCCAAAATCATAATTAAATTTCTATAATCTAAGATCTCTTTGAACCTTGGCTTATCTTATTTATTCAGAGTACTAATATATCATAATTAGAGAATTCCAAATTTCTAAGCTACTACAATAGCCATCTAGTCAAAGGTAAACACGAACAAGGATCCTCTCTATGTCATACGCAGCAAGTGGTATTTAAGCTACTAAGGGATATTTTCCAAAGTATGGGAATATTCTGCTTTCAACACTATTCAATTTTTGAATAGATATCATTATTGGGAAACTTTTCTGGGTTAATCTAGATTTTCTTCTTTCCATATTCTGTTTTGGCCTTATGTGAAGATACTCATTTAGTTATAACATTGATCTACTTTTAAGCAGATTTCTGCCAGAGGACAAATTAGGCAAATTCAGTCCTTCTTCCACATGGCATCTATTCAGATACTTGAGACTGTTCTTCATGTGTGTTATCTATTTCATTCACCTGCTTTTTTTTTGATAAACAATCATAGTTGTAGCATCCCCAAGATAAATATCCCTTCACCTCTCATACAGCACAAAGTCTTTTGCCCTTCTGCTTGCCCTCCTCTAAAATCTATACAGTTCATCAAAGTTTTCCTAAACTGGAGTTTTCAGAACTGAAATCTACCAGAATATGACTCCAAGAAAGATCCCCACTCATTATATCTATAATGTTTGCTTATGTAATTCAACTCGGATTGAATTTGTAGTCCATTAAACCTCCTAAATCTTTTTTAGACAAACTAATATGTAATTGTGTATTTGTGACCTTTTTTTTTTTTTTTTAACTCAAATTGAGACTATATTTTATCAGATTTGATCCAGTCTTGTCACCCATTGATATTTTTCTCATCTTACTTCCATCATCTAGGGAATTACTTACTTCTGCTATCTTTTTTTTTCACCTCAAAATTTGAACCCAGCATCTATCTAAATGATTGATGAAATGGTTAACCAGCAGAAAGCCAAACTCAGATCTTTGGTACATTTTGCTGCATACCTTCTTCCAATTTAATCTCTATTCTAATCATTACTCATTTATCCAGTTAGTAATCCATATAAGTGTACTATTGCCTGTAGATCTTCATCTTATTCACAAGATTGATATGGGATACTATATCAGATGCACTGTTAAAGGTAAACTGTATCTATCTTTTTTCTTGATCTATCATTCTAGTACCATTGCTCAGAAAGGAAATAAGCTTAATGCAATATGATATGTTCTTAATGAAATAGTATTGTTTCTTTGCATTTACTCATCATCTATTCAGTAACACATTATAAAATTTAAACATTATCAGGAATTCAAATCAAGCTGGTTGTCTTGTGGTTGACAGATTCCATTCTCCTTTTTGAAAATTGGGATTACAATCGCCCTTCTTTAGTTGTACAATATGAGATCCATTCCCCATGATTTTTTAGATAATATTGCTGATAGCGGTTCAACTATTATTTACTAGTTCTTTAAATATTTAAAGATGAAATTCAACTGGAACAAATGACTAGAACATTTTACTTGCTATCTATTAAATTTTGTTAATTCAGCATTTTTAGATCCAAAGATCACTTTCCTTAGGGTAGAAAGTAAAAGTCAAATAAGAAATGAACATCTTAGTTCTCTTATCAGTTATCACATGTGCTCCAAATAGTCATGCTATTCCTTATTTGGCTTTTTAAAAAAAATTATTTTTATTTTCTCTAACTTTTACACTAGCTTTAAATCATTCTGAGCTTAACTCTTCTGACATTTGTTATAGAATATATCACATATTTTTTTAAAATCCTGTTTCCTTTATCTGCTTTTGTATTAAATACATGTTTTTAAAACCTCAGTAGGTTGATGAGTTCCCTGTGCATCCATGTTGTTCTTTTATACAACTCCCTTTATCATGAGAATTTTGTTCTTGAGAATACTCTCAAAAGACAAAAGATAAATAAAACTAAAAGATATTTCCTTGAAAAAAAAATTGGTAAACCTTTAGCTAATTGGAACAAAAGGTTTGGCAATTGTCAATACTGTAAAATTATCCTTGCATATAACTTGTAAATAAAAAGCTTAAAAAAAAAAAAAAAGAAATGATGCTTTATGTATCCAAAAAGTAAAATATCCATATTAAAAAAAAATAGAGATATATCTTACTCCATTTTTAAAAAAAGATGAGTGAAAGAGTGTGAAGAATCAATGAAAAACAATCTAAATAGATTTAAAGGAAAATTCTCTCAAATTTAATAGTGTTTGAAAGAATTGATACTTGCAGTATAGATTTTCAGAAACAGAAAAGGAAAACATTCTGCCAAGCTCTGCCAAGACAGATATAAAACAATAAAGCTAAGAAACAACTCCAGAAAAATGTCATTAATACTTATTTTCAAATATTTTAACTAGATCTGGACAAAAAGAGAATCTTCCATTCTTTTCAAGCTGACTTTCCTGTAAATTTTTGTGATCTTCCTGGTCTAGTTCATATTAATTTTCTCTTTCTATTAATTCTCAAAGGACTCAACTTGACTCATTTAGCATTTGATCAAATGTAGTGTTTTTAACCCTGTGTATGATTTTTTTTTTCCCCAACCGAATTATAGGCTTCTTGAACGCAAAGAATTTAATAAGTATAGCTACTATTGCCCACAATTTGTGATCATTAAACAAAGTATATGTGTACATACAAAGTAAATATGAACTGATATTTGAATGAATAACTATAGAATTATAACTTTTACATATGGGGCATTGTAATTGTTCTTTAATGTAATTAATGGCATTAGATCTCAGTAAACTAATATTGGAACTAAAGCTCTGCAGTAGAGAATAGTTCTAACATATGTCTAATTTCATTTTCTTTTTCCTATGTGTTGGAATTAGGAAGGTCCAAATAGTCTGATTAATGAGGAGGAATTCTTTGATGCTGTTGAAGCTGCTCTTGACAGACAAGATAAAATAGAAGAACAGGTATTTTTAATAATATTTTAAGATGAATATTAATGTTGTGGGTATTCTTTCCTCCTATATGCAGTGATTCTGTTTAAGTCAAGAATGAACTTGTTTCACATTAATGATTTGAACTTAGAAATCTTTCTGAAAATATCCTTAATCTTACTTGAGTTCTAGTAAAGTAGATGAGAAATCATTGGGGTTTTTCATTACAAAGCCAGGCTGTGACCGAAGTAGAATATTACATGTGGGGTAAAAGGTAGATACGCTTTTCTTTCTCTACCTACATCCAAGCATAGTCTGCAATAAGGGTAATTTCGCACGGTAGTTTCCTTGTACCTTCCCAGTCCTCACGGAAAGCAAACAAAATACATTTAGGTCCATTAGAGTTGAAAAGATTACATTTTCCCAGAGATTCGCAGGAAGCTGTGGGGGAGGGAAAGGAGCAAATATGCAACAACAACAACAACAACAACAAAAAGTTATTTGATAGATCATAATTTGCTTAGTATGTTCATTTTAATTTCAAGAGATATTGATATAATAAACTAGAATTTTTGGATATTTTTATCTTCTGTTAAAATATTTTTGGGTGAAAATAAAGTAAGTCAATTCCATCAGTAAAAGAAAACTAGAGAGTCTTAAGTTATTATTGGTTCTTTTTTTGTTTCGTTGAAAATTTTTATTGAATATTGCTTAAAATGGTATTGGATTTTGGAATTTTGTGGTGTCATTTCCTCATAGTTCTACTTCTAATGGAATTTTTTCTGTAGTACATTTTGCTAGTGAATAGCAATAACTATTGCTATTGAATATAGAATTTTTTTCATTAAACTATATAATTATTGATAGACAGTATGGCAGAATGGATATAAATAGCCTCAGAGTTAGGAAAACTGGGTTCAAGGATTGCTCCTGACACATTGGCAATGCTGAACGCGAGCAAGTCACTTAACTTCTTGGTTGTACCCTAGCAATTCTAAAACATGAAAAGCTGCAAAAGGACAGCTGCTCATCTTTGCTAAAGAAAATTTCCCTACTGGAAGTTTCCTATATCAAGTAAATCACTTATGCATGGAATATGTTTTGTGTGTATGCATGTATGCATAATACCATTATGTGTTACTTGTATACTCAACATCAATATAAATAGAAGTAGTAGTATTCTGCTTCTGTTTTTAAAAAAAATACCTAGCTCATTCTTCTTGTATCAATACTATGAGTTTAGTTTCACAATTAAAAGAGCAATAGTTTGAATGTTTATTTTACTTAGTAATAATGTGAAAGGAAGATAGCTCTCAGTTTAAGATAACCTGTATTACCATTCCCCTTTCGATCTCCAAAAGATTTATAACTTTGTAATAATGACACAAACTAGCAGAAATCAGTTTATTTCATTTATGCTGTATTACTATGGCCTTCTGTTTTTATGCTGAATATTTTATTTCACTCCCTGTCATTGTCATTTTCTCCATTCTCTTCAGGTTTTCCTCACCTTTATTCTCTCTTATTAGTTCTAACATTTGCTTGTATATCAATTGATTCTGCCTACCATACACAAATTCTTATAATAATTCTTAAATATCCTTAAAGAACAGATGTTATTACCATGTCACTTTTCTCTCTATTTCCTCTAGGATCCTCTTATCATTAGCTGACCTTCACAGTGTAGCTTTATATAATGGAGAAATTAAACATCATTCCCCATAATATTCTGTACTTCAGGCAGACTCAACTATATGTTATTCCCTATACTTGGCATTTCATCTTCTCTCTCCATATATTTTTTTTTTTTAAATAATCAGACTGGAACATTTTCTTCCTTACACATCTTTGGAACGAACCATTGTCTCTCCAGGGCTTAGTTGAAATACCATGTCCTTTAAGAGTCCTTTTTAGAATTCCTCAAATGTTAATGCTGTATCCAACCCATCCCACTACCTCTATAAGTATATTTTGTATATCTCATATTTATTTTTTTCCTGCTTGTTTAATATTTAGGGTCTATAAGGTTATATGCTAACATATGTTACTGAATTAGTAAAGCAAGTGTGTATGATACCTTCCCTCAGAAAGTATAGTCATTTATTTTCTTAATCATATGATTGTGGAGCAATTTACTCTGAGCCTGTTTACTTAAATATATAATGGAGATGATAATATTAAATTGTTTCATAGGATCTTATTTGAATAAGAGCTAGAATCATTTGAACCTGCTCCCCTCATTATAATAGATGAACTACACATACTTATCTGTGACCATGTCATCTCCCTTGCTTGATTATAAGCTCCTTAAAAAGCAGGAACTGAACTGCTCACTTTTTGTAGATGTGTTCCCCAGTGCCCAGTACACTGCTGGGAACATAGTAGGAAATTAACTAATGCTTGTTGACTTTTGCTTTTTATATCAATTACATTAGCTTTATTTCCATCAGTGAAATCTGAAATATAACATTTCTTTAATTTTAACTGATTTTGGGCTGCCTTAATCCAGTAGTAGTGCAGCTGACCTCTTTCACCACTAGAAGGCATATTGTGACACTTAGAAATGTTTCTTGTATGTATTTTGACTGCTTCAGTTGTTAAAAGCAGAAGATATTTAGCAAGTAAACATTTGTTGGTCTTTTAGGTCTGTAAGGGACCTCATCTATAAAATTAAGGAACATATCTGTACTACCTCCCAATGTTTTTATTTTAAATTAGTCCTTTGTTAAAAGGTTGATCTTACTATGTTCATTGATTTCTTTGTAATTTAAAACTGGCCTGTATTTCTCTTTCAAAATCCAAATTTCAAATAGTAATATGGGGCATTTAAAGGTTAAATGATTGCCCAGAGGTCACACAGCTAGTCTGTGGCAGAGGCAGAACTTAAAATTCTGGGCTTCCTTACTCAGAGGCCCGCTCTCTGTCCAACATGTGATGCTGCTGCTGCTTTTATTTTATTTTATTTTTAAACTAATGAAACTGAAGCCTAGAAAAGTATAGTTACAAAGCTCATTTTATATATTGTTCAATATTTATTATCACATCATATCTGATATCATAGGCAGCATAAATATTATTATAAGAAAACTAAGGCTCAGAAGGTTTAAGTAAAAGATACTAAGCAGATCAAAGAGAAAATTAGTGTAGTCAGAAGACAATGACGCATCCATAGAATAAGGCAGTGGTGGCTATATGGGTGGGTGAATTAGTAGCAGAATGGGCAGGTATGAAATGTTAGGATTTAGCAAAATAAAATATTTTATTATTATTAGTTTTTCCTATATTTATGGATTTATAAATACTGAGTGTTCAATAACCAGTAATGGGATCTACCCTTGGACTACAACGTATTTTTAAAATATTCTTTTCCCTCCAGTCACAGAGTGAAAAGAGCAGATTGCATTGGCCTACATCCCTACCACCATCTAGTGATGTTTATTCTTCTGTGGGTACTCACAGATTTGCTCAACAGGTAAGACAAGTTAACTTTAGAATTTATAGAAAGCTATGCCATATAACTTTGTCTTTAGCTTTTGAAAATAGATTTTATGCTATGATTTGCAAACCTTCCTAAGTAAATTTATCAGTTACTTTTTCACTTCAAAAATCACTTAAGAAAATTGTTTGTATTTGTTGTACTCTGTATCTTTGCCATTTTTCTTCCCTCTGTTCTTTCACTCTACATAACAAATAAAACAAACAAAAAATCCTTCTAAATGCATTTTTCTTTCTTTTTTTTTAAATAAAAAATTAATCAGAAATATAAAACAAGCAAACTTGATCAGTGCTCTTCATCATCAGGGTTAAGCGACATTTTTCTTTGTACTGGAAAAAGTTGCATTCCTTATTTAAAAAAAATATTGAAGCAAAATACATAATAGGTACATGAAGTCAGCACTTTTTGCTGTGCTTATTTCGTATGGTGCTTTGTTTTTCCTTTTCTTTATCTTGTGTTTGGAAGTTGGTACTGAATGCTCTATTGTGCCTTTGTTCTGATTACTTGGTTTTTTCTTTGTCTGTCTCTGGTAGCCCTATAGTCGCTCTTCCTCCATGTCTTCCATTGATCTAGTCAGTGCCTCTGATGATGTTCACAGATTCAGCGCACAGGTACTGTACAAATGCATGGAGTGAACTTGAGTTATGTGCTGTATTTCATCCTATTTTTCTAGTTCTTGGAATTCTTTGGGTTAGTTCACTTGGTTTTTTGGTTCTAAATCAATAACAAGAAGCAATAAAAAGGCATTCTTTTTCTACTAAACAGTTATTCTTCCATGCATGTTTGTACTCTTTTGACCTCCTGGACGATACATGAGCAAGGGATTTGAATTTTTCCCTCTTATATGCTGTATAGTAACTATCTTCATATAAGATACCACATTTCTAATGGAGGAGGTATTACATAGATTTGTTAAGAGTCTATAATAATAATACAATTGAATTATAATCAGTACAATAACTTCAAAACTATAATTTGAAGAAGGAAGTAAAGTTTTTTGCTACTTTTGAGGCTTCAGCTTATTTACTTATGGTCATTCTAACACTGTACAACTCTTAGGGCAGCTTACATTTTACTTATACCAGAGGGGTTTTTTATATATTAAATCAGTAAATTAACATTCTAATATATGTAATCATAGAATCTAGAGGTCAAAAGAACTTTGGAGAAGTTATTTAGTCCACCTCCTTTATTTTACAGATAAACTGAGACTCATTTTGGTCTAGAACTTTTCCCCAATGTATTAGAAAATAATGACTTTTGAAGTTAGATATTTAAGAAGATCTAGTAGCTTTCAGTATAACTAAAGTAGAGTTGCTTTAAAACTACATTGACGTACGTAATCATTATTTTGATTATGTCTACCTTTTGCCATTTTATTTTTTCTTTATTCATGGGTGTGTCTCTCTGTCTATCTGTGTCTCTCTTCCTCCTTCCCTCCCCCTCTTCTTCCCTTCTCTCCCTCCTTTCTTCTCTCTCTCTCCTTCCCTCCATCCTTCCTTCTTTTCTTCCTTTGCCTCTCTCTTTGCCTCTCTCCTCCTCTCTCTTGAATTATCTGACTTTGGATGGGAGGTGGATAGTTATTAAAAAGGTCTAAAGCATACAAAATAGGCTGAGCATTGAGCAATCAGAACTGGGAAGTAGTGACAGAATAGCACACAGTCACCTAATTGACAATGCCAAAGGAGTTTTCTGTTCTGCTGGTAATCTGTCTACTATTACTGTTACAATTCAATACCTAAATATGGCTATTAGATTTGTGATTTTTTTTTTTTTTTTTCAATATCCCCAATAGACCACATCACTTTTCCTGGCCAGTTTTCTTGTTTAAAAAAAAAAAAAAAACTGGGCCTAACAAGGTAATAAGCATTCATCAAGCATTTACTTTATGCAAGGCTCATAGTGAAACATAGAAAATAGTTAAAATGTTGAATGATCAATTTCTGCTGCAACTTTCTATTGTGAATCTAGCACCATTATACTAGAAAAACTTAGTTATATATCATAATATATAATATGTAGTTGCTAATATTATCTTAGTTATTTTATGTCAATTCCTTCAGAGTTTTTAATAACTATTTTGATGAATGTACTGTTAAATCTATACTACAGTTAAAATTTCTCTTGTTTAATAATTATATACTGCTGCAATAAATTTTTCTCTCTATGGGCCAATGAAATAATTTTGGGGAAGTAATGCTAATGGGAGATATATATATATATATATATATATTTTTTTTTTTTTTAATTTCTGCATACTCCAGAAAATTTTAGCTGTTAAAAAAAAGCTTTTGACATAGTATGAAACAGATTTTCCAATTATAATTTTACATGTAAATCAGATTTATGTCAGTTTTTCCTCTGAAGTTGGAACAGGAAGAGAAATTTAAACTGATAGCTTTTTAAAAATATATGTATCTTTTAAAAGTTTTTTTTTTTTTTCTTGAACATATTAATATATTGGTGTCCTTCCCCAAAATTTTTCAGTATTTGCCAGGATATATTTTGTTCCTAAACACAAAAACAAATAAACTTGTTTTGTGTAGCTCAATTTAGGAAAGCACAAGTAAATCCAATCAGAAATCACTCATATACAATCCATCTGTTCTGGAACTTTGAACTGTTTGTCTGTCTACTATACTTTCCATAATACACATATTTTGTAAAAATAAAAAGTTAATTAGTAGATTTTTCCATATATCCATAACATCAGTGACAAAGCTAGAATTCAAGAAGTGTTATTCTTAGTATTCTAAGTCTGCTTTTTTACATGAATTTTAAAATAGCTAAAAATCCTTAGTGCTCGTTTCTTTCTATCCTCTTCCTTTTAATATTATGAAAACAGAACCTGCAAAGAAGAGATGGAAAATTTTAGAGGTGGTTGTCTGCACATGCTTATGATTGGGGTGTTTCAAATAGAGCTCTGCTGGCATAGTTCGTTTTCTTGTGTTTATTGTGCTCAAGGTGAATTAGAGATTACATGGGAGCTAAGAGTCTTTACGCCCAGGTAACAGCATTCCAATAACAGATAAAGAAAAAAAAATAATAGAGATTGGCACTGACTTGTTGACCTCAACCATTTGGATTATGATTAACAAAGCTCCTAATTGAGTTTGACTGCCCCATGAAGTTAATGAATACCTTGAGTTAACTTAGTATTGGTCACTATCACACTTGTTTAAAATTATCCTCTAGGGTAGGGCTTCTTAAACTTTTTCTACTTGTGATGCCTTTTAGCCCAAGACCCTCATATGATCCTGGGTATATAGGCATATAATATAGGTATACAAATCAAACATTTGCTGATAATAAATCATAATTTCATGACCCTATTTTAGGATGCAACTATAGTTTAAGAAGCTTTGCTCTAGGGAAAATTCTAACTCAACATTATAGGATTATGAAAATCTTATTGATGATTTATTGAACAACATAGTTTCATATATTATTAGAGGGCATAATGGCAAATCCTTTCATCATTTAAGTCACCTTTTGAGTATTTACTATGTTTTAATGTCTTCTTTCAAAATAATCAAAATAAGCATACCATTTAAGATATCCCTTCACTAGAGCAGAATGTAAAAGGACTGTCACTACTTATTTTCTGAAGATAGGACCTCTTAATGCAGCCAAAGAGCTTGTTAGCTTTGTGATTGCTACAGTGATCTGCTAACTCATTTTCACTTTGTAATCCCAGATCTTTTTCAAATGAATTTTTGTCTAGCCAAAACTTCTTTCATCTTAAACTTGTTTTTTTAACCCAGCTAGAGAACTTTACACCCCTGCATTTTAAATAATTTCTTATTAGATATAGCTAAATGTGTTGGGTAGTCAAGATCTTTCTGTATATTGTTATGACAACTTACTCATCTTTCTGCAAAATCATAGCATCTCAAGAAAACTTAAAGCAGTCAAACATTTTATTAACCAAGACATGAAAACTGCCACAAAATTCTATTTATAGAACCAGGCTGTACAATGATCCATTGAATAAGTTTGAGAATCAAATCAAGAAGGCTATTGTCTTTGGATTTATCTTTGTGTGGTGTGAAATCAAGTTAAGTTTAAAATAACTAAAAATGTGCATTTCTCTTATCTATTAAGTTATAAGATCTGCTCTTGCCTCTGAATTTTTTTTTTTTTATCAATGTTATTGATAAACTACTGAAGTTGAAGTGTAAGAGTAAAACTACTAGCATTCAGGTCTTGGACAGTATATCATTTCATTGTTGACTTATAGTAACACAGTTTTTCTGAAATGGTCATGGGTAAAAAGTGGCTCATAGGATATGTGAGTAAGGCTAACAGAAGGATAAGAAGCAAAGAGAAAAGAAGCAACACTCCAATGATGAAACAAAAAGAATTTTGAATAATATGTGCGTGTTATCTGATATGAAGTGTGTGTGTGTGTAAGCCACCTTTTTTGTCCATCCTGTGGCTATATCACTTGTTATCGGCTTTATTTCATTCCAGCCCAACTAAAATTATGATTTTTAAAATTAAACTTATTGTCACAAATATATATTGATTACCAACCACCTAAAAGATAATTGTTGAATCTTTATATGATTGATACCATTAGTAACTATATCAAGGTGTTAATCATTAATAAACATGATCCAACTACATAAGAAAATAGGCTTGTTGTACTACTTTTGGCCTTGGTCATCTCTGAGTACCTGTTTGATGTGCCTTAATGAAGAAAAAACTTTTTTATTATCTCTACTTTCTCACTTTCCACTCTTTTTTACTTTCCTCTTTGCAGTATGGCTTCCATCTCTTTCACCAGTGATCTTTCATTGAAAATTAAAGGCCTTTTTCAATCCTTGCCTTCTTGACCTCTCTGAATTAACTTAACTTCTGGAAAGACTCTACTCCCTGGAGTTTCATGAAATTCTTCTCCATTTTCTAATCCATACCTGTCTTTCAGATTCTTCTCTGTCTCCTTTAAGTATTATCATGTATGTCTTTCCCTCTATTTAAGTATATCCCTGTGTGCTCTTCTGGGCCCTTTTCTCTCATGATGATTTCATCTCCTGTAAAATCAATTATCATCTCTGTGTAGATGATTTACAAATCTACATATTAACCCCTCAAATTCTGACTTTAGTCCTGCACATCCAATTTGCTGCTGAACAGCTATACCCACCCAGTTAGTCCATAAGTATCTCCAATTCAATATATTCAAAATTGTGCACCATCTTTTTCCACTAAACTTCTACCCTCTTCCTGCCTTCCCTATTTGTTTTGAATGTGTCACCATTCTTCAGGCACCTGGGTTTGAAACCTAGGTACCACCCTCAATTCTTATTTGTCCCTTACTCCTTACCCTAATAGTCAGTCAACTGGGCACTCATCATTTCTGCTTAGATAGCATCTCTCACAACAATCCATTTCTTTCTTCTCATATGGCTACCACTCTAAATTCTCAACTGAATTACTGTAATAGACTCCTGAATCCAACCCTTCTTGTTTCCAATTGATTTACCTAAAGTATAAATCTGACCCTATCATTCTTTTGTTCACAAAGCTTTGATGGCTACCCATTGATTCTAGGATAAAATACATTTCTGTTGTTGAAAATCCTTTATGAATCTGGTTCTGGGCTAATTATACATTACTTACACTTTCTTTTCCAAACATACTGACCTTTTTTTATGGATATCTTGCCG
This sequence comes from Sarcophilus harrisii, assembly GCF_902635505.1. NCBI lineage: Eukaryota > Metazoa > Chordata > Mammalia > Dasyuromorphia > Dasyuridae > Sarcophilus > Sarcophilus harrisii. The sequence goes on from NC_045426.1 coordinate 165,731,024, forward strand.
ACTTCTCTTTATATACACCACTTCCTGTGTCTCTTCCGATTTCCCCCTTTTACCTCTGCATTTCTTCAAGTTTCAGCTCAAGTACTATTAACAGGAAATCCTTTCTTAATATTCTAATTTTCAGTGTTCCTCCTCAAAAAATTACTTTGTGTTTAGTCAATATTTTCTGTATATGTTTGTTTCCCCTCAATCTCTCCTCCTATCCACCTACTCTCACCCACAGTAGAACATGAATTCCTTTATTGCAGGCACTATTTTTTTTTAGTCTTTGTGGCCTCTACACTTGGTATCTGACATGTGTGCAGTCGGAATGAAATAAATCTTTGTTAAATTGAGATATATACAAGTGAATTTTTCACATAGATGCTTTTGTAGCTTTTGGTAACTTTAAAAAACTGTGGGTATACCTACAATAACAAATTCTGCTTTGTCTTTAACGTATCTAAGACCTCCAAAGACATAAGGAAGCTGATGAGAAAAATTTCATTTATATAGAAAAACCTTTTGGTTTGCCAAAATTGGACAATGATTTGTGAGATTATTCTGTTTTAGTTTCACTGATGACTTTGATATACATTCCCCTATTAAGAAGAAGAATTTGTTTTGTCATCTGTTCCTTAACAGCAACATTGCTCACTACCTTTGATCTGAGTTCAGTTTACATGTCTTCCAATGTGTCTTTGTGTTACTTTTTGTTTGTTTGTTTTTTATATATCTGATGTAGGTGAACAAAGAAGGCATTCTCCCTTGCATATTTCCTGTATTTGGAACTAAATGTAGGTCTCCGTCAATTAGTGAGAATTTTAAGTAGTATACATTGATAATTAGATTTCCTTGAAGAAAAAAAAAAACTTATGCTGTATGTATATTAAAAAGTAATGCTCTGCTTTTATACTAGTCAAAAGTATGGTCAATTTGGGGACCAATATCAGATTGATCAGATGGATCCTTATTAACTATATAACAATATATAAATGACATTGTTATATTCACATGAGAGGTGTATGAGAGAGAGCTTTGTGTAGTAGAAAGCAAGTGGGCTTTGAATCCAAGAAGATTTGTGTGGTATGGAATTAAGTTAATTTCAAAATCATCTGGAAGCAAATCTGAAATCAAAAAATCTGAAGCATATTGGCTATTTTACTCTATTCAGGGCACTTAACCTTCCAGTGTTCGATACTAGGTCTTCTTAAACTTTATCTATTTGCAACCCCTTTTCACCTGAGAAATTTTTATACAACCCTGAGTATATAGGTATACAAATCAAACATTTACTGATAAATCATAAGTATAGCAATTCCAACATTCAGTTTGTACCCCAAATGAGGTTGTGACTCATAGGTTAAGAAACTTTGCTTCAAACAACTATCTAAAACAATATAAATTTTGGAGGGGATGCCAATCTGCCTTGATACAAAGGATTTTCTCATCTAGGAATTTCTTACATAAATGAAATCACAGGTCTAGTCCCTCACCCTATACTAATGATAGAGATATTTTTTAAATGCTCTAACAGTGATGTCATCAAGGGACCTGTAACACTCCTCAGTACAGCTTGACCCACACTAAAATATAATTGGAAAATATTTAGTAAAATAAATAAAACTACAATAAAACAGATAATATTTCATTTTTAAAATATGTCAGATAAACAGATTTCAAGAGAAAAAAATTGTTCTCCCTCATGAACCGAGCATAAGGTCTTTGAGGCTGAGATTGTAGGGTGGCATTCCTGGTTTGAGGGACTGCTTTACATCAGTATATGTAGATAGAAGATGGAATGTAATAATAGTAGTTCCAGTCTAACTGGAACTTCAAGTATATGAAAAAAAGTAATGAAATATGAGGCTAAAAAGCCAGAATGGAGGCTTTTAAATGTCAAACTGACGAATTTGTATTTTATACCTGAGGTAAATGGGAGCCACTAATACTACAAGTTGTTGAGTAGGAGAGTGACATATTCAAATCTGTAATTTATTTATGGGTCAAGTTGCTTTTCCTTGTATTGTGTGTTTGTATCTCTGTACTTTCAGAACCAAAAGTGTTGATCTAGCAAATATGTTTCATTTACAGAGCACCTAAAGCAAAAAGTGTTTCTTAAGTTTGCATGAATTCATAGTCAACTAAGTTAAATCTGTTTAAACTGATTTTAGTTTCTGTCTTACTGATCAGAAAAAGACTTTATTTTCTGTGCATTAACTTGTATGTGCCCATTTTATACTTATAGTAAATATTTGAAATATTATATGTCTCAGGGTTGCGTGTTGTTAAGTACAGGGGTGTGGGAGGAAAGAAGGAGATGCAAGGCTATAGAACAGAAAATTGGTTCGGATGAAAATTTCCAGGGAGCATGGAGTCAGATGGCTTAGATCCTACTAATTATCCAGCCAACAAACCTTTCTTAATTGTTTACAGTGTGTAGGCAGTACCAATTTCTAGAGATAAAAGTAAAGCAAAAACATAGACTTTGCCATCAGGTTCCATTGGTGGGAAACAGCATGTAAATAGCTGGATAGAATGTGGGATTTGAATTCAAGAAGTCTGGAGTTTGAATTCTTATTCTTAGTAGCAGTGTGACTGAGCAATTCACTTAACTTTCTTTAGATTTAGTTTCCTTGTTTGTAAAATGGTTATAATAATAAGTACCTGCCTTGTAGGGTTGTTGTGAGGATCAAATGAGTTAACATATATAAAGCACTTTGAAAACCTTATAGCATTAACTTAAGTATAGCCTCACATTATATAAATGCAAGATAATGTATATAGAAGGTAATCTTAGAGGTGTAAAACATGAAAGGGAGTGGTGGAGTGAAATAAAGACTAGGAAAGGTCTCCTTGAGAGATTGACTTGGACTTAAGTCTGGAAGGAAGCCAGGGGAGCCAAAAGGCTAAATTATTGGAGAGAGCATTCCAGGCACAAATAAAAGCCAGTCAGAACTAAAAACTTAAATGTCCCATTGCTCCAGAGAACTAGGAAAATCGTATATTTGGCTTAGATTTTTGAGCTTAATAGCATTTCACATTTTGCAAATAAGTTTGATTTTTCACAAGGCTTGTACTTCATGTCATGGAGTTCAAATCTACACTTAGATTGTTAGCCTTTATCAAAGCAAAAGTCAGTAAATATTAATCACCTGTTTTATGTCAGATACTTGTCTTAGGGACTTGGAATGTGAATAAAATGCAATTATCTCATCCTTGAGGGTGCTTATGTTCTATGAAAAAAAAAAATTAGAGAGAGAGAATTTTTTGCACGCATGCAAATATATGCAAAATATAAGAGTATTTAAGTCATCTGAATTTTCATGTAGAAAGAATGGTCACTGGTGTCAGGTGTCAAGGTGTCAATTCTTATGTCAAGAAACATAAGAATTGAGACAATGCTATACTATTTGATCATTAGAAATTCTAGAGAGCAATTTCAGTTGTTTTTGAGGCTAAAAGTTATATTATCGAGGATTGAAAAGAAAGAAGAGATGAAGTAGAAGGTGATGGCTATAGAGAGCTTTTTTAAAAAGTTTGGTTGTTAAAGAGAGGAGTTAGAGTTCTTGCTTGAGAGGGGATATTGGAGTTTTATGAAGGATTTTTAAAGATGAGAGAAGACTGAGGCATTTTTGTTGGCAGCAAGAGAGGAGCCAATAGATAGGGAGAGACAGGATGAGAAAGTGGGTATGATTGGGGGTAGAGAGGATTTGCTAAAGAAGATGGAGGTGTGGTGATCAAAGGCTTAATGTAGAGAAGAATTAATCTTGGCAAACATAAGAATTGCTTTATTATCAAAAACTAGTGTAAAAGAAAAGAAATAAAATTGACATTAAGGACTTTACATTGAATAGAAAGGAAGAGAAAATTCACAGTAGATGGTGTCTTCTCAGAAAAGATAAAGTGAGATGAACCTTCCAACAATGAAAAATTGTCTTTTTGATAGCAAACCTTTCTAGGATCACCTTTGGTGTAAATCTGAAACAATCTGTCAGTTTTAGTCATGCTATTTGATCATGGTAGGTTGGCAGAAATGAGGCTTGTACATTTTTTCAGATTATGAAACAGTTTGACTATTTTCAGATGAGTAGAGTACCTTATGATCCAAAGGCAGAAGTGTTTAACCTCATGAAGAGAAAGTTTATAGTATATATAACAGAAGAATGAAATAGGAAGTGTTGTTAAAGAAATAAGGATCATTTTATTATTTCCTTTGGAAATCTTTAATATAATCCTCTTTGTAGGATATCAGTTGTTCTGACCTATTATGGGGACATTGGACTAGATGCCAGGTAATCAGAGGAAGGAGAGAACATTAACTATGGTGGACATGAGGGAGGCTTTACAGAGAAAGTAACACTTCACCAGAACCTTAAAGGAAGCTCAGTGTTCTACCCTTTATATTTCATATTCATTTTCCATAATAACACGTCTGAATAAAAGCATTCATTAGAGGATAATAGTTAGTACAGATTTTATTTTTCCTGCCTGGAATATTTTCCCTTATTCACATCTTTTCATTCTCCTCCTTGACCTTCAATTCTTTAACCTGAAAAATCTGGAATGTGGGCTAACTTTTATAGCATTATATACAACTACTAACTGTAATGGCTGGAGCTCAGCTCCCCAAGAACACCATTTCTGGATCTTAATAAATTAAGTGAGGCTGTACCTTAACTGTAAATGAAATTTGGATTCTTATAATGCTTCTGTTCTTCATTTAAAGGTTGAAGAGATGGTGAAGAACCATATGACTTACTCATTACAGGATGTAGGCGGAGATGCCAATTGGCAATTGGTGGTAGAAGAAGGAGAGATGAAGGTAACACCCATTAAATAATTTAGAAATTAATTTAAGAATTTATAATTTGTTTAACATTTTACTAAAAAGGTAAAAGAAAGAAAAAATATTCAACAGGATAGTAGAAAATTTTTTTTATAAAGTAGACAGGATCTATAAAATGGAGTTAACAATCAAGACAGAAAATGAAATTGACAAAATTTTTAACTGAATGAAGAACACAAGTGGAGAGAATCATCTTGGATAAGTTAAATGTGTTCTTCTGAGACAGAAGGGAGGTCCAAGAAGAGGAAGAAAGATAGAGGTATTTTAAAATACAGAAGATGAAGTAGTATTTAAAGCTTGATGTAAATTTGTCTTTTATATAATGAAAACCTAGAGAACACTTTCCTTAAAATCACTTTGTGAAGTAGTAGTTTATGTATTATGATTCTGATTTTATAAATGAGATAGTTCAGAAAGTAAGGGACCCAGTCCCAAACTACTAGTAAGTGTTAGTACTAATTAGAATTTTAAATTCTAAGTAAGAAATTCAATCAGGGAGTTTAATGCTAATTTTTCCCCACTAAAAGAGCAAGTGAAATAATTTGTTAAGAGTAGGGGGATAGGGATATTTGGGGTTTGAATCAAGGTTTGGAACAATTGCTTTGGCAGATGTATCAGAGAATTAAGAAATGAATAAAAGGATTGCTGAGCAGCAGTGAAGAGTAGTTTTATTGTTTAATTCAAGGAGGGCAAAGAAAACAATATCAGCATTGTGAAATAATTGACATTCAGATAGAAAGCCATGACAAATTATCTGGCCTTCCTGAATCAGAACATAGAATTTGTTTCTATTCAGACTGGTTGAGTTAGGCTATTTGCAATAAGATTAGTCAGATTTTGTTTGGACCTCCCTCTTCATTAAATTGGCTGTTTAGGTAATTAGAGAAATGATGTTTATATGCTTATCCTCTTAATCAGTTCCCCTTCTGTAACATGTTAAAGAATCCTCTCTTCCTCTGTAGTCTGGACTGGGAATGATCAATAGATGTACTACCTTCAGAATCAGGAAGACCAAGACCTTTCAGTCACACATACTGGCTCTGTCACTAAGGGAAAGTAATTTAACTTCTCCATGCAACATATAAATTGCATGATGTAGAAGATAGATCTGCACTGAAAGAAGATGCATCCTTTCTAGAATTTCTCCACAACAGATTTGTTAAACGAATCTTAGGTGAAGTGCAGAACAAAATTAAAATGTAATTCAGAAATAATTAACAAAAATAAATAAAAATATAACAGAACAAAGATAATGCTAATATATGGTTTTTTAAGTGCGTATGTAGCCATTAGGAATCTTAAATACATATTATTGTCCTCTTTTTCTATTTTAATTTGACATCACTGTCATGTACCAATGAAATTACTACATGAGAGTTTTTTCCTATTTAAAACAGACTTAAAATCTGAAAGTGTTCGATTCGGAAGATAGATTATTTATAAACTACATCTTTGAGGACCTAAGTAAATTAAAGTTAAGCAAAACAATTCTGTTTTGTTTGTTTTCATGCTAGTTTAAAATTTTCTTTTGGCAATTTAATTTCTGGATAAAATATAAAGCTTAAAAAGGAAAAACTGCCTTCAAGGAGCTTAGCCTACTAAAAGGATTGATATGTAGTAAATAACTATAATAATTGCCTAGTAGGAGGGAAGTTATATATGCAAATAAATATAATATAATTAAAAGGGATGCCATAAATTACTAAAGCACAAAATAACAAGGATATAGAAAGGAGAGCCAAAATTCTATGTAAAGGCATTTTTGAATGGAGAAATAGTAAAAGATTTCATGGAGTGACCTGGGCTTTCTGAAAGGTTGACAGAATTTCAAGCTGGTAAGGTAGCAGAGGAGAAAGGATTCTAGATATGAAGAGGAAGAATATGAGCCAGTGAATAAAAAGAGATATAAAAGCATAAAATTGGAACAAAGGATAGCAACAAGTTCATTTTGACTTTAAGGAAATTGCTAAGGAGATTGTAGAAAAGTTGACTGATGCCAGCTATGAAATGCTTTGGAATCCAGGATAAAGCATTGGAACTCTTTAGTGAGCAGACTACTGAAGAGTTCTAAACAGGAATAAGGATTATTCACCTGCAAGTGACATGAAGAATGATTTTGGTGAGCAAGGAAAGGCTAGAGATGGGAAAACTTAAGAGTGTGTGTAGTGGGAACAGAGGAGGATAAATGCAAGGGATTTTTCAGAATGGACTAGATCTCAGGGTAGAGAAGTTAGAACAACAACAAATATCAAAAGTGTCAACATGGGAGATTGGTGAATAGTATGAACCAGTCAGATATGCTACCTACTGAGCTAGTAAATTTTGGAGGAAAAAAAATTAATTAGCTTGAACCTAGTCCATATTGTAGATAGTTGTACATTCTGTTCTAGAACTCAGAAATGATGTCAAAGCTAGAGATACAAATTTGAGACTCTTTAGGGTAGAAGTTCTAGTTAAAGTCATAGTAGCAATGAGCTTATTAATAAAGGAAGAATGTTAGAGAAAAATCACAAATTCAAAACAATGAGGAAAACTTCTTTTATTAAGTCACAGAGAAGACAAGAAGTCATCAAAGGAAAGGCAGTACCAGAGGTAAAAGAACTGAGATTTAGGTTTGGAGAAACCAAGGGAAGACACATCTTGAAGAAGTTGGTGATCAGCATGAGTCTCTTTACAATCCTCTCAACCTCTAGTCTCTCCTTACAGTCACCAAAACAATCTTCCTTGAGGCATGTGCTGTTAGTTGCAGTCTCTGTGTCAGTTTGTTGCTTAGCTGCTCTTTTTCACAAATGTATGTTGGGAAAGAGACTGATATTAGAAAGTAATAATGATTTTTTTGTGTGTGGCATCAAGCAAACATTTTTAAAGGGGAAAGAAATCTGTCTAAAACACAGGGGCTGCTCATTTATTATTCTCCTGCTCAAAGAACTTCACTAGTCCCTTTTTGCCACTTGGATAAAATGCCAACTTTTCAGCCAGACACCTAACGCCCATAAAAATTTAATTCTTCCTTCAAAGCACTATTTCATTTTACTTTTGTTCACACATTCTTTGTATTGGTTAAAATGGCATACCTTCTCCCATTTCTGCTTCCACACACACTGCCCCCAGTGCTTGGTGTTCTCTCTTTCCTTGCTCCTGCCTTTCAGGATCCTCTTCTTTAAGGTTCAGTTCATGCACCAGCGGTCTATGAAGCCCTCCTTTAAGAAGTCACATATATTTCATTTTGTATCTGTGAGTCGGTCAACAAGCTTTGTGAGCAAATCTTCATTTACCTCTTATAGAATGTAAGCATTTTGAGGGTAGGAACTAATGTAATTTTTTATATTTGTGTCCCTGGCAGCTAGCATTGTATCTTGCATAGTAGGTACTTAGTAACTTTTTATTAAGTTGTACTAATATGCAACATTCATTTATGAGTAATCACTTTGCATTGGAATTAATGAAGCATCTTAATTTTCTCAGCTTTTGATTCAGCAGATGATCTCAGTTATGGTAACTTCACAGAGCTTATCATTCAGAATTTTAAATAATGGATGCCGAATTTAAATATCCAAAGATCATTTAATTCATATTTCTCATTAGCAAAGTTAATACAAAATTTTAAATCATTGAATATAAATTAGAGTTTGATCTAATTCTTATCGTTACTCCAAATTTATTCTAGGAGATTTTAATTTTGAAAATATATTTGAAAGTAGTTCTTTAAAAAGACTACATTTGAAGGCATGTTGTTTTTTGAACTTGATTTTCCTTCTCAGTAAATTTTATGTGTATTCTCTTTAGGTTTATAGAAGAGAGGTAGAGGAAAATGGAATCGTCTTGGATCCTCTGAAAGCTACTCATGCAGTCAAAGGAGTGACGGGACATGAGGTCTGCAGTTACTTCTGGAATGTTGATGTTCGCAATGACTGGGAAAGTAAGATATCTTTAATCTACTTTGTCCCACTTTAAAAAAGAAATCTTTCTTAATCTTGAATTTTCTCTGAAATAAACTTAGAAAATCAAAGGAGTTAATGTCCAGAAAATTCTATGTATGATCAATTAAATGTTTTCATTTATAAAACACTTAAAAGATTTACATGTAAATGTACATTTGATTTTGAAAAATATGAGAATAGTCAAGACAGGTGCCAGAATCCTCATTTTTACTGATAAGGAAATGGGCTTAGAGAATTTAATTGAATAAAATCACATAGCTAATAAATGGTAGAACTGAAAGTAGAACCCAGGTTTCTTGATCTTTCAGCCCTTCTTTCTACTAGATTATGTTGTCTACCTAGTTTAAAAAAAAAAAAAAAAAAGCCCTTTTGAATTCTGATGTCTTCGTGAGTTTACTTACACATAATCACTGAAGTTCATAAGTAAAAATGTTTCAGCAAGAATTCAATGTAGACTATATGTTTCTATCAAAATTTTTATTTGACTTCTTTAAAAGTCTACCTGTGTTCGTGGTTCAAGTCTTATATATTCATGATTGTCCAGTTCTGCCACAAAGTATTAGTGTAACCTAGGGAGTATCATTATCAATGTCAGGAAACTATTTGAGTTACTGTGTTCCTTTTATATCATGTGTTTATATCCTTTTGAACCCTTTTTGAACTCTCTAAACTGTTTCTTGTCCTCCTTTTTAAACAAAGGATCTTTCTGCTTTGCTGAGAAGATTGAAGCAGTCTATGGCACTTTTTTCCTTCCATTCCTTTTTTCTCTTCCATACTATGGAACTTGTCCTTTTCCATCCTCCATTGCTCTGTACGATTATTAGATGTTGAGGTGGTCCCTAAATTTGTCAAGGCTTAATTCCCTGTTCTTTGCCACTGAACCCAGCCCTTCACATATCAGTTCCTCCAAGACTGTGCTCCATCAATCACTTCCTCCACTCATCTTCAGTATCTCCCTATCAGTAGGCTCTTTACTTTCTAAATAGCAGTGTCTGTTTCTCCCATCATCAAACAACAACAACAGAAACCCAGCAACAACAAGCAAACAAACATATTAGTAACCTTGTCCCCTTATTGTCACAGGTTCATAGATTCAGAGCCGGATCACTTTAGTGATCAATTATTCCAATCTTGTTTTGAAGATGAAAAAATTAGAAGTCCAAAATGTTAAGTAAAATGAACACAACTTTTTAAACCCCAAATATCAGATATATCCTTTCCATGTTGTCATCCATTTGTGTGTCTTGTGCCATTCAATAATGAACTTCCTAAGACATTAATTCCTCACTATCTACATACTTTTCAGAGTCCTGCTCTCTGACTTCCTACATTACCACTTTAATTCTCCAAAATCTATTAGGAAGCCATTTGTTGAGCTTCTGCTATGTCCCAAGTGTCAAGGACATGTGTTGACTTCCTAAATACCAAATGTCATCCTCTTTCTCCTCCTCTCCCTCATTTCCTTTGGCTATTCCTTTCTTCTTGAAGTACCTTCTTTTTTTGGCTTTCATGATACTTTGTCTTCCTGTTCTCCTAAATAGTTAAGAGTAGTCGGAAGACTACTACTCATTCTCTCATTTCATCCTACTGTCCTGGTAAAAGCAAGTATTCCCCAATACTCTGTTCCTTAATCCTCTTGTTTTCTGTATTTTTTTCACCTACACTCTTGGTTTTAGTTATCATCTATTTCTAAACTACTTCCAGATTTCATATATTAAGTAAGGATCTTTCTGACCTCCAATTTTGCGTTTCTGGCTATTGCAGATCTCTACTTGATTGTACGCCCAGCACATGAAACTCACTATATCCACTAAACCATCTAGGTCCCTAAACTTTATTGGTTCTGTTGTTAGCATTAATCACTCATACTCAAAAACTTATTTTTCCTTTTCTTTCACTTTGGATATTCCTTAAGCTACCAAGTCCTCTCACTTTTGCCTCTTTAATCTCTCATGTCTGTGATGTCTTTTCTATTCATATTGCCATTAGTCTTGTTGAAGATTTCATTGCTTCTTTCCAGTTATTTATTAGTTCTGTAATAGTCCCAATTTTTTTTTTTTTCTTTAAAATCTCCTTTTTATTTTGCAGCCTTCTCAGTTTTGTAAAAATAATATATGTTCTTAGAGCCTTAGCTATGTCTCTCAAAAACTTTTAGTGGCTTCTCATTTCTTATAGAATCACTGAGCATTAAAGGCCTTATATATTGTGGCTTCACCCTACCTTTCTTGTTTGTTTCTATTGTCTCCCTTTCTCACATTCTATATTTCCGCTACACTTGACGATTAGCTATTTCCTGACTTTGTTCTTTTCTCTTTTGATTTCATTACCATTGGCATCACACTTGGCAAAACCCTCCATCATTGTGGTCTGTTGAAATCATTCTTTCATACAAAGTTAGAAATTCTATCTTTACATAAAGCTTTTCCTTCTTTATAATATTTATTTATGTGTCTTAGCCCACTTTTTCCGTTTAAGTCAGTTGAGGACATTGTTTTTATTCTTCTTGGTAGGATTTTGTCCATTCTTTTATAGTAGATAGAGTTTGCCCATTTTTAAAAAATCAGACCCGTGGTTTTATCAGTAAAGCGAACACCTCATGACATAGTTCCTTATCCTGATGTAGATGAGTGGCTGGCTGCTCCTCATGTAATTTTTTAAAAGTTCCCAGGGGCATGTAAAGGTTAAATGAAATGCTCAGAAACTCAGAACCAGTATAAGGCATCCGAAACCTGAATTCAGGTCCCTCTTATCTCAGGGAAGACATATGTTGAAGGAGCTGAATAAATAAGGAAGTAGTTAGATTTTGGCATATCAGAAAATGATTTAGCAAGTACAATTTATTACCCTAGTATAGAGGCTGTTAATGTTTTCTATTTGTGTTTGAAATAAAGGCTCAATATATTTAATAATATGAACATAATTGGGTGTTTGATGTTTGATCACTATTAACCAATTACTTGACTTAATTTTTAATTCATTTGACTGCTCGTGAAATCTACTTTTAATTTTAAAACAATAGTTTAAAATATTGCATTTTTTTTTCCCACTGAAGAACTGGTTTGCACTGGTTTTATATAATCTTATGAAAGGTCTCCTATTCATATACTAAGACAATTCAAAGTGACACTCAATCTCCATGGAATTTCATGTAATTTTCTTATTTTGTATAAAATTTGATATGAAACCATTAGTTTCAAGTCTAGATTCTGCTACAAAATAAAATTTGAAGACAAATGGGTTCTTAAACGTATATAGTGTCTTGAGGAAAAAGAAGTTCATTGCTGAATCTCTCTTTTAATAGTCCAACAGATAGCCTCTGACTTTTAGAATACTTTTAATACCTCAGGAGAGAATAAACTCATTTATTTGAGCACTGTCAGGCACATATCTACTCAAATATATTCACATAAATATGTGAAATACTTATTCTATTCCAAGATACAAAAATTGTTATTTATTGGTCTAATTTTTTTCATTTCAGCAACTATAGAAAATTTCCACGTTGTAGAAAAGTTGTCTGAAAATGCAGTCATCGTTTACCAGACTCACAAGGTACTACCTTTTTTTTTTTTTCCATTTATTATGTTCTGATACCACTTGCTCTGTAATTCATATAATCCATCAAAAAGGATTTATTTTTTTAAGTGGCTGCCTATGTTCCAAACACCAATAGACCCCTGCCTCCAAGAATCTTTTATTTTAACAAGGAAGACAACATGCACATAAATCTGTGTTTGATTAAAACAGATACAAAGTAGCCTGGGGTAGAAGGAAGGAAAAGAGAAGGCAGTAGGACCTGGGGATATCAAGAAAGGCCTCTTTGAGAATATGGTACTCGATTTGTATCTTCAAGAAAACTAAGCATTCCAGGAAGAGAAAATAAGTGTCTTTTAAGCTTTCAGGACATCCAATACAAAGAAGGCCCAGGTACAGGAAGTGACTGGTTATGTGAATGGAGCAGAAAAAAAGCATAGAGTGCACTGAGCAGAGTAATGTGGGATAAGATCGGAAAGGCAGGAAACAGGCAGTTAGTTAATAAAGCACTTTAAATATCAGAGGAGTCTATGTTTGGTCCAAAAGACAGTAGAAAACCACTCCATTTTATTACATTCACATGCTAAGACTTTCACTTTAGGACCATCATTTTGGGCAGCTGGAAAGAGGATAGATTACAGTGAGGGCGATTTGAAACTAGTTGTTCAAATAGAAGGCTTCTGTGGCTATATAAGTTGAGAGGAGTTCATATGCAATAGGTAATGTGGAGATTTAAAAAAAAAAAACTATTTGATTAAATAAAATTCATGAGGAAAAAATGAGCAGTCAAGCATAGTACTGAAATTGCAAATCTAGATGATTAGAAGAATAGTGATAATTTCAACAGAAATAAGGAACCTAAAACAAGTGTGGATTTTGAAAGAAAGATGAACTTTCTGTAGCTGGAACAGAGAAGAGTAGATTTCATCAAGAGCAGGCTGACTGGCTCTCCCATCTCGAACTGACTTTCTAAATGGTGACAGGGCCACTGGACTCTCCCAGGCAACAGCTGGGAAGGACCTACTAAACCCACCTTGCCCTGGAGGCACTGACTCACTAAGGCTCTGTGGAAAGAGGGGGTGTACTAGAGGGCACTTCCTAGGGGCTGGGGTATCTGATGACAGTGTCCCCTTTGGTGGTAGAGCTTTAAGGAATGCTAACTGTGTGGGCTATCCTTTCCCAACAGCTGCAGGTGCCGAGTTGGAGGAGCTGCTGGGGCAGGGTGGGCAGAAAGCTACTCAAGGGCACAAAAACGTTGGGGCCACTTCCAATGTGGAGCCTCGCTATGTCTGTTATCTCTCTCTCTCTCTTCCCCCGCTTCCTTTCCCCACCCCCCAGGTAGGGTAGAACACATTTTAAATTATCCTATAATTCTTTGGCATTGTATTTTCTTAATCTAATCTGAGATGAGAGGGCTAACAACAGGTCATGGTCTGTAAGTGTTGAGGTGTGAGAATTGAGGGTTGAGAGATCTCCTGATAGCAATGAGATCCTCTTTGTCCAGTGGCAAGCTTTGCAAAAGAATTCTCAAACCCCATAGGTTCCAGGTTTGTGGCAGGAATAAGTTTATTTATGCTAAGAAAACAGCTTTCTTAGCAGGCAAACTCCTGTTAGGAATTAGCAGAGATGGATTGACAGGCCTTTGGTTTTATTGAGTTTGTCCAGGCCCCAAGTTGGGGCTGATCTTCAACTCAATAGAGGAGTTAACTATGCCCCAGGCTGAGATTTCCAGTTGAATGAGATTACTTATCTGAAAGTTTCCCCTAGGAGGTGGGCCCCTCTCAGAGTCAGGAGGGTTTAAAACCCTGGATCACCCTTCCCCCAAAGATCCCTTTCCAACCCTTTCCCTCCAAAGATGAAAGGGGACACATTTACTATCATAATGATCTTGTTTGCAAAACCCATAACTGAGATACACTACATGACTTTGGGGAAAGGAAATAGGGGGCATGCTATTCTTTTTGAGGTCTTCCTTTCTTCCTTATCCCCCATCATTGCTTACACCAACTCTGCTTCTCTTCCTTTTATAAATTCTTTGATGTCCTTTATGTTTGCTGTTCTTCAACTATTCAATTTATAGCTTTGTAAAATTGTAAATTTATTTTCATGCTAAACCCTTTCTAGGAGGAGTCTCGACTTTCATTTTATAAACTTCTATATTCTACTTTTGCATAATGTCAGCAGCTAAATTGCATATTTGGGTTTTTTAGTGACATTATCAGAATGATCAGATTATCTAAATTAAAAAATATTCTATATTTTCAGTAAGTTTTTACTTCTTCTACAGAGGGTGTGGCCTGCTTCTCAACGTGATGTGCTATACCTCTCTGCCATCCGGAAGATTCCAGCATTGACTGAAAATGACCCTGAAACTTGGATTGTATGTAATTTTTCTGTGGATCATGATAGTGCACCTGTGAGTACTTAAGACTGTTTTTTAATCAATAAAAAATGACATAATTCTGAATAAAAATTAAAAAGGATTGCATTCTTGCCAGGTATTGGCTTGATTCTTCTTTGATGTTGCATTAACTGAGCAACTCTACAAGAAAAATTGTTTCATTCATTTATAACTTTAGCTTGGTATGAGCTAAATGTGGTGTATCAAAGGATAACTCTAGGAATATGATAATTTTTTTATTAGAAACATTTGTTAGTGGTAGCAACATATCTTCAGGATTATTCAGAATATTTTAGGTCCTGAACTAATGATAATAGCTAATTTGTTAACCTAGGGTTGTGTTTAAATGGTTTTAAAGCTCTCAGAAAAACTTCTTACCATATCTTTTGAGGCTAATTAGTAGTGAACTGCATGGTAACTATAATTGCACCAGTGTTTCTTAAGCCACCCCTCTTTTTTCCAGGATGATTGTTCCAGAATTTGCTTGTGTTTCGTTTGCAATGCATTACTTGATGGTGATTTTCTACATGTATTTCCCATTTTTATGTAATTGCTTTTTTCAATATTGATTTAAATGGTTTTAAGAAAAAAAATCAGAAGAAAAATGGATTTTCAATTCATCTGACATTGATTTTATTAAACATTTTTTATTTACTAAAATTATTGATTTGTTATTTTTTTGCAGGTAAACAATCGATGTGTTCGTGCCAAAATAAATATTGCTTTGATATGTCAAACCTTGGTAAGCCCACCAGAGGGAAACCAGGAAATAAGCCGAGACAATATTCTATGCAAGATCACATATGTAGCTAATGGTATGTGAATTTTTGGTATTGCTGCTCTTAATAACTTGAATAATGCATTTGTAGTAATTGGAAAATGAAAAGGACAACTATATTAAAGGTGTTAATAAATGACCACCTCACTATACAATACATTTAGAATTAAACATTCAAAGAATGAGAAAGGAAATTAACAATAATTCTCCCAAAAGTAGTGCTTTTGATGAGCATTTTCCTTATTATTTGCACCTACTTTTCACTCTTTTTGCCTGAAGAAAAAAAATATCTTTTTTAAAACCAGAAGGCTTTCTCTTGGGCCTTCTTCTCTTCTCCCTCTATAATATTTCATTTGTTGATCTCTTCAGATTTCATGAATTTAATTGTCATCTTTCTGCTGATGGATTCTCACATTTTCTTACCCTGTTCTGACCCCTCTGCTGATCTCTAGTCTTGCATCTCCATTTGTCAGACATCTTAAATCTTTGCAACATCTTTCAAATATGCCCCCTTTTCTCTTCTGACATTGCCACCATTGTGCCTCATCACCTCACACCTGGACTAATACAGTAGTCAATGATGGGTCTGCCTGCCTCAAATCTCTCTCCACTCTCAAATCCATCCTCCAGGCATCCCCGTGGTTTTCCTAAATTGTCTATCTAATCAATTCAATACTCTGAAACTCCACAGGTTCTCTCATCACCTACGAAATCAAATGTAAAATTTTCTGTTTAGTATTCAAAGCCCTTAATCATCTAGCTGCTTCTTATTTTTCCAGTCTTGTTATCTCTCCCTCCTGGATACGTATTCTTCTATCTAGTGACACTGGCCTCCTGCAATTCCATTAATAAACTGTCCTCATGCCTGCTTCTCCACTTTAGCTCCAAACTGCTCTTTTAAGACTAACTCTTAAGATGCAAAGGATGCTGGATGTAGAATCCCAAGACTGAGGTTCACATTATAGCTCAGCTGCTTAATTGGGGAATGATTTTTTTTTTCCTTCTGAGCCTTGGTTTCCTTAATAGTAAAAAGTATCTCTTATGTTAAAAACCAAGGAGTAAAAAATAAAGGAGTTAGACTTCCTAGCATCTAGAATCCTTTCTAAGCCCAATTCTAAATTCTTTTATGCTCTGAGGGGAGCAATGGAGGAAGATCACTGGACCTGGCAACAGAAAAAGCTGCATATAGATCCTGCCTCAGATACCCATTAGCTGTGGGATCCTGGGCCAGGCACTCAGTTTCTGTTTATCTCAGTTTCTTCTTCAACTGCCCAATGCAGTATTAAAATGCTTTGCAAATTTTTAATCACTGTGCAAATTCTTGTTATACTATCATTATTATTTTCATCATCATCATCACTACCATGTTGCAAAGCGTAAAACATTTTCAGAGTTAATTATACACATATGCAAAATTATCCATTAAATCTCTTGCAATAATAGTTTTCCTGTGAATAGTGATGTACCATCTAAATATTATATATACAACTTATATATACTAAAAATATAACTGGCATGTGGCATAACCATATGATTAAAAGTTTAAAGCCAACATTTTTCCATATGAGAAAGAAGAAAGATGTCAGTAGAAGTGCTGAATTTGGACAAGGGGAAATTGAAATAACGATTCCGTGCCAATGTAATTCTGTCTAGTTTGGCAACTGCTTTTCTCAGTCTGGTTTCGAGAACCAATAGAGGGTGGAAAAACTGCTTTACTCCTTATTAGTAATTTTTAGAGACAAATATTTCTGACACTATGCAGTTGGTAAGATTATTCTAAATTGGCAAATATTATTTAATAGCAGCTAAAATTCTAATTCAGGAATTGTTCACATTGTAGACTTCTTTTTCCTCTAGTATAAGTAAGATTAGAAAGGGAAAAAAATCTACCCTGTTTTTATTATCTCCAAGGAGCTTGCTTTGGTGATACTCTTGTCCTTTCTGAATGTTTATTGTATGTACATCTTTTCACACAGTACATTTGTTCTTAGTTCTTAGAGCTAGAAGGATGAAGGTAAGTAACTGGTTACAGTGAGGTAGACATGAGACAACTTAGTTCCTTGCTTTACACATTAGTAAATTCATAGAGGTCATGGAATTTTCCAAGACTGAAGAGATCATCTCATTCTACTGCCTCATTTTAGAGAAGAGTATAGTGAGGTCCAGAGAAGATTAGTGATTGCCTAAGAACATTCAGCAAGTAGCAGAATTAGGATTGGAACTCATATTCCTGATATCTTGTCCAGTACTTTTGCCACTAGTCCCTATAATTCCTAAGAGGTTATGGGCATAAATAATACTTTTATCAATTAAATCAAACTTTAGATATACTAGAACCTGTTCTGTCTAGTTAGAATTGCAACCTAAATGACTTCCAGATAAGAATTCATCCATATTTATAAAGTGTAGAGGCCGTTATTTGCTGGAAATTAAAATGTTAATCTATGACTTTGGATCTTTTAATTTTGAGTTTTTATTAGTAAAAGAATTAATGAGTCTAGACTTAAGAAGTGTTTGCTAAAGTGAAAGAAGAATTTTGACAGGGTGTATAAATCTTGGTGCTAGCTTATACACTGGAGAGTATTCTTAATTATGGGCTTTAATGTTATTTTTTCCCCTTTGTCTGATTTAGTGAACCCTGGAGGATGGGCACCAGCATCAGTGTTAAGGGCAGTGGCAAAACGAGAGTATCCCAAGTTTCTAAAGCGTTTCACGTCCTATGTCCAAGAAAAAACCACAGGAAAACCAATTTTGTTCTAATGTTAACAGGTATTCTTATTTCTTTGAATGTCTAGTGATATCTATAAGTATCAAAAAGTAAGTTCAACCATTAATACCAAAATTGTTTTCAAAATAAGTCATTTGCTTTTAATATATATGAGGCTAGAAATCTTACTATTCTTAGCCTAATTTATAAGTGTTAGAAAATTCAGGGGTTGAGTTGATCACTTGAGCTAAAATTATAACAGTGATTAGGGTTTTAAGTCTGATTATTTATTTTGTAATCCGGATTTTTTTTTCTTTAATAAAATGAAGCTTATTGCCAGACACTGATAAATGTTTTAAAGATTTTTGACATCTCAGATTATCTGAAATGTCCCAGGATACCATTTGACTTTGAAATGTTAAACTGGTTTATCACAACATTTGCCATTTTCATATATAGCCAGCTTTTTGTAAAATTCTGTGCTCTCCAGTATCAGTTTTGAAACATTTTAAAAACTACTGTAATTTGGAATAATTTTTTGCTCTGCAAGATGATTAAATTTCCTACAAGGTCTGTTCTTCCTCTGCATTTACAATTCTGGGATCCCAGCAGTTCCAGTAATATATGATGAATTCAATAGTTAGGAAAAACTCATTCAAGTGTTCTTCTGAAGACTTCCAGTTAATATGTTGCTCACATTTAAATCTTGTACATTTAACAGAAACTGAAGCAAGGCTGTGTGAACATTCCATGTTGGAGGAATTAACCAAAATGAATGCTCTAAGCTGGAACGTAGGATCTACAGCCCTTTCTGTGGCTCACGACTTTGGCTTTCTGCACTGAAATGAAGAAACTCTGCAATACAGTGATGCTGAACATCTAACACTGGCTCTCTCCTAGCTCTCCTTGCTTAATGTATAACTACAAATACATGTAATAGTACATGTATATGGCTATATTTTTATTTGCTTGCTTTGGGTGGGGGGACTTTGAATCACAAACTGGGGATTAATGCTTTAATTTGGGAAAATTTTTGCAAAGCTTTTAATTTTCCTATGGCCCTGCTTAAGAGCCTCATATATGTGTTGAGTTTTTGTGTGCAAATTTTAAAGCACATAATACAAACACATAAGGTAAGGACATATGTGCTTTCTGTGCACCAGACATAAAGGATATGGTTTTTGTTTTTGTTTTTTTTGTTTGTTTGTTTGTTTTTTCTTCAGGCCTGCAGTCAGTTCTAGATGGCCAGATTTTTCTGATTTTGCTTTGTATAATCATAGAGTCCATTGCTGCTGATTTCTATAATGAATCATCTTGTCATGTAAAATGTCTCAATAACTGAGGGCTGTCGATAACCAATGACTTTGCCTTTTCTATTGTCTTACTCTTATGATGAACTTTGGTTCTGATGGAGAAAGTGTGAAAAGCTTTATTTTTTTCTCAGATATCTTTATATTTCTATTGTATTTTTCAGTTGTGTACTATGTGCTATATAGTTTTTGGGGTTTGTTTTTATGAACACAATTTGGCAATTTCTAGAGTGGTTCTATTATGACCTTCAAGAGACTGCCTTCCTGAAAACAGAATCAATATCTGTTCTTCCCTCATTGGGTAGAGATAGGACTGTTTTCTGGCAAGATGATTAAGGTTACTGAGCTCATGTTTTCCAGAAATTGCAAAAGGATGCACTGTAATACTTATTAAGGTAGATCAGACTTTATAAGTTTGACATTTGACAACATTCCCAGTACATAAAAACAGGCATGTTTACTGGTCCTTCTGATTCTGGTCTCAAAACTGTGTTGTGAAGTTTGCATAGAAAATGTGAGTTATTTTATTATTGCCTCTTGGTCAGAACCTTCATTGAACAGTAAAGGATTCTGCTTAATTTTAATTGCAGAGTTCTCTTTAGTTGCTGTGAAAATTTAAATGTAAAATAACTTTTTAGATGACTGTAAACAACTTTAAAACTTGGAGTTGAGGCAGAAAATGGTACTCTTTTAAAGAAGTAGAAATGACTGCCAGCTTCAGAATCTTCTTGATGATTATGTCTTTGAAAGAGAACGCAGAAGCGTTTCTTGGGTGTTTTGCTGACTTATGCATCTCAGTAGAAATAGAAGTCTGATACTTTTTTGTAAAGTCATGTAGTATGAAACATGTCCTGTATATATTTCATACATGATAATGGATTCTTGATGTTTAATGCAAGATGATTTAATGACGGGATGAGGCTGATCACTTAAATCTCCACAATCCTGGAAGTGAATTACTTGCATCAGATATAATAGTATTTATTATTCTGTACAAAGAGAGAAAATGCTTATATAAACACGTGCTTACATTACATGCACGCAGATTTCATGCTCCATAAAATTTTTCTATTTTTTAATTTGCCTTTCTCAAAATTATTTGCATGGAATATGCCTTATTACAGAAACATGCTGTTCACGATTTGAATATGTGGAAAAGTGCCTATATGGTGGTAATACTAGTAAGGCAAATGAGACAAAAATGATGAAACCTGTTTACATCACCAGTGAACACTTTATATAGTGATGTTACAAAGAGAAAAATTTATACCTCAAAAAATCTTATCTACTTTTACAATCAGGTTGGGGGAGGGAGGAAAAAGTTTCATTTACCATAGTCACTGATGAGAATTTGAAAAAAGTTCTTTATGCCCAGTTATAAATATTGCAATTCTGATAACTATCATGAACAGAGTCAAATAACTGTTTAGTAATTTAATTGGACAGCTTTATTTTACAAAGATATGAAGAGTTTACAAAAGCAGTATATAAATCTTAATATCATCAGTTGCATTTGCACTAAATGTGATGTACTTTTGCAATTTATTCTGTAAATAAAATGGTTACACTAAAGATGCTATTTGTTAAATAACTTGTTGATTAGTGCACTAGTACTTCACTAGTGCTAACCCTACTCAGAGAGGTGAAACTTAGAGAAAATGGAAAGAGTTCAAAATTCAGAACAGGTGCTGATCTTTTTAGTAAATATTCAGAACCTGTAGAACTATTTTCATAAGGCTAATTCCCACATATTAAGTATCAGTGATGCTCTTTCCCCCAGATCATTTTTACTTCTCATGCCTAAGATACTAACTTTTAAATTTGTATCCTCCTACTCTCCCTTCTGTCCACATCTCTTCTAACACCCCTTTGTGCTGTGGCAAAGATACTGCAAGATTCTAAAATGCAAAATATTGGTGAATCAGGAGCTTTGTCCCTGTGCAGCACATCCAATGTACAGTACAGAAGGGGACTCTGAATTTTAAGAGGATAGGTTACTATGCAGGACATTTTTGGGGATTGATAACAGGGACAGCCAGACTGAGGAGTTTTGTGTCTGTGTCTTTGAGTGCGTGTGTGTGTGTGTGTGTGTGTGTGTGTGTGTGTGTGTGTGTGTGTAAAATAAGGAGGAGGAATGGCTTTTTCCATTTTGTCAATTCCCCATTAACTAATTTGTATGTCTGTACATCAGTGTCAGTTGCTTTTGAGGAAAATTTCCTTATTTGAGGGAAAAAAAAAAAAACAAAACTTCATTATTTTGTCAACTTTATTCTGTTGGACAGAACTGGTTCTCCTATGAAGCTGTGTAGGTTCTCTTTAAGCTAATCAGTTTGTCCATTTACCAAAAATCATTCACCAATATTTTGTCACTGTTGTACAGATCAAGATGTATTAGGGTTATCGTCATTATTCATCTACAGACTCAAAAACATAAGATTTTCAAGTACCTTGAGAGTGTGTAGAGTGTAACTGTTCTATGATAGCTTTATGATCCTGATGTTAAAAAAATAATTGGATCCTTCCATGTTACAATCAAAAATTAAAACCAGTATTTAAAAGTGGAAAAAGTATTAAAATATTATGGACAAATTTGTTTTCTTGCTTGTTTTTTGTTTTTGACCCAGTGTTCTCCCAAGATGGATTTGTGAAACCAATGGAAAATTGCAGCCATTCTCTGGAACACAGTGTTTGTTGAATAAATATAAATAAATAAGAGAACTGTTCTTTTCACACAAGTTCAAAAGGACAGGTGTTCTGGGAATTAGTGAAATATCCCTTGTTTATTTTTTTTTGAAAATTCTATGCTAGGAAAATTACCAGTTTTGTGGGTTTTATACAGATTAATATTAGGATATCAATAATATCCATGTATCTGTCCAGTTTCTGACAAGGCCATTTTGTTTAAATGTTTGCATTTTCTTTTCTCAGACACAATTTCTAAGAATCAAATAATTTTCCACACTTGAAACAAACCTACTTAAACACAGTATTAAACTTTTAGATTATGCTGGCCCATATTCATCATCTTTTTCATTGAATCATAAGACCTTAGAAATGGAAGGAGCCTTAGCAATCCTTAATTTATTCCTATATGATTAGTAAATACTTAAAACAAGATTGCATTCCTATCCAGCTTCTTACTAGGAATAATGCTTCCACAAATTCAGTTAGTGCTTTTTAAACTTCCTAATTTTTATGGACTCTAAGAGCATGAATGTTTATAACTGCTGAGAAGAAATAATAGCTATAGCTGGCATTTATATAGTTCTTTTAAGAACTGCAGAAATACTTCAATGCCTTTGTAGTTTGGAAGAACCTTCAAAAAATGGAATGTGTTCCAAAGAGCACTGGTAATTAAAATGCTACCCAGGGCTACCTACCCTACAAATTTGAGCTTAACCATTAATGAAAAAGTGGACATTGATTAATGAAGCACTTGAAAACATTCTTGTGGGTGAAAAAAAAACTGAAGAGATTATTTTCTTTTTGAATGCCTAAAACTAGAAATGTAGGAGCCATTGTTTAAATTTATTTTATATTTGTACTTATAAATTTACAATTATATGTAAGCTCCTTGAGAGTAGGGGTTATTACTATTACTATTTTCTTGATACCTGTCTTTGTTACCTAACAAAATTCTAGAGAATCAGCAAAGACACTTTGACAGTAGCTTCAGCAAAGTTGAAGGTTAATACAGTTACCCAATATGCCAATAGTGCTTGACATATGGTACATAGTATTTTTTTTTTTTTGGGATACCTGTACCTCAAATGCCCTCTCTCTTCCTCTATATTCTTGAAGTTCCTTTAAAACTTGACTCGGCACCTTTTCATGAAGTCTTCCTGAACCCCCTGGCTAATCATGACCTCTTCCCCCACCCCTATTTTTAAAAATGCCTTATTTTATAACTCTGTAATACACCCACTACATTTTGTTGTGTATTTTAGTAATTTGCAAGTTTATTTAACAACAATAAATCATGTAATGGGGGAATGACCAGTGAGTGTCCAATCCTTAGATTGTGCTAAGATTTAGATTTTTCCCTTGATGAGTTATGTACAGCACATACAACATTATCTGCCTCGTTTCATTCCAATGTATGGAAGATTGGTGAGCCATCTTCTGGCCATGAGTCACTGTGGTGACTAAGAGTCTTTTAATTGGCTGAGAAGCCAGAAATGAGTTTATATATTGGATCTACACATTCCTCTTGGTCCTTTTTGCTCCTTTCTTCTCTGGTGGCTTTTGAGGGATAAAATTTGTTATTAATCTCCCGCCCAGAGATGTCTCTTGAATCATGATGCCTGTTTTTATGTTTTATTTTTTTCTGACTTGAGGTGAATGAATATCTGGATTATAATATAACAGACTGATTTCCATCCATATAAACTTCAAAGGACCATCAGATTCCTCACAACAACCGTTACAGCAAGCAGCCAAGTGGTTTAGTAGATAGGGTGCTAACCTTTGAAGGCAGAAAAATCTAGTTCAAATCCAGCCTGAGACAATTAGCTGTGTATTCTTGGGCAAGTCACTTTACTCATCTGTAAAATGATGATTATAATAGCATCTAAATCAGTTCATATTTGTGAAGGTCTTGGCAAGCTTTAAATATATTGACTCATTAGCTGAGATAAAATATTCTACCAGAACCCAGCTGGGCACAATAATGACATGTCCAATGGTCATGTGCTTCCAGTCATTCTCTGAGACCAATGCTTGACAAGGAAGACTGGAATCTGCAGGCATGTAGGGGAAGCAAAGTTGCTCCACATGTCTTGACTTCCAGCTTGTATCCCCAGAGAGGCCAAGCAATTTCCTCTTGAATAAAATTGGGGCCTCATGATTAGAATTGAGATGTTTTACTTCCCATAACAGATTATTCACTTGGTGAATTTTTATCATATATTCAAATCTGTAAACACATGTGTGAATTTCTTTTTGTTTCCTGAATGGATAGTTGGTATTTGTAATAGTATCTTGTACAGCTAGTATTTGTGGGGAAGAGGTTGAACTTTAAGGAAATAAGCAGGTAAGCAATGGGGAAGAAACTTATTTTGAACCTAAAATAATTCCCCGAGGCCAGCAATATATGAAAGAGCAAATAAATATTGTTTTAGTCCAACATTCATCTCAGAGACTAAATGAAAGTGCCAAACCTTATTGCTCTTTCAGGGAGGATTTCAGAAGTTTCCATCAATGTGAATCATATTTAGAAAAAAAAAAAAACATTTTTCCAGATATTTTGTTGGCTAGGACTCCTCTACACAAAGTAGGTAATGGACAAATCACATTTATGAAAACTGACTGTTCCCTAATCTCTTCACTTTCTTGATTGAATATATCCACTTACCAAATCCTACTGATTCTACCTCTGCAAATAGCCTGTATCTTTCGATTATTTCTGTTCCCTAACACTCCCTAAATACAGCCTCTTATAACTACTTACCTAGACTATTGCAATCTAATTGGCAATACTACCTTTATACGCTCCATAGCTAGATAGTCTAGATTTATTCTAATTTCCAAATTCTCTAACTTTCCTCTACCCACTGAGAAAGCAAGAAGTATTAGTAAGTACCTATATCAAATTATGCAAAACATTTCCACATTATCCCATATTTGAGAGGGAGGGAGTAGAAGAATGGGGAAAAACAAGAAAAGGGAGAAAGTGCTTTAATCTGAATTAGAATCTTAGTTCTTTATCTGGAGGTGAGTAGCATTTCTTATTATGATTTCTTTGTTGTGAATCATTGTATTGATCAGAAAAGATAAGTCAACCCATAAGATTATATTAACAATATTATATTTCTGAGTTACATTGTTCTAATTTTGCTCACTACCCCAACCCATTTAAGTCTTCTCGGGTTTTTATGAAACCATCCCCCTTGTTACGTGTGTGAGCACGCATGTGTGCTTCCCTCTCCTGCACTTAACAGTATTTTTTTCAAATTACATGTAAAGATGGTTAGAAGTTCCAAATTTTTCTCCCTCCTTTCCATCAAACAGCAAGTAACTGATACAGTTTATACATGTACAATCATTTAAAACATTTATGTTGTAAAAGAAGAATCAGAATGAAAGGGAAAAGCCATGAGAAAAGGGGGTAAAAAATTCCAAAAAATGAAAAAGAGTATGCTTTGGTCTGCATTTAGACTCTATAACTCTTTCTCTGGATGTGGATGGACTTTTCCATCATGAAACTTTTTGAATTGTCTGGGATCATTGTATTGCTGATTAGAGCTAAGTCAGCCTCAGTTGATCACTGCACAATGTTGCTCATACTATGTACAGTGTTCTGATTCTGCTCATTTCACTCAGCATCAATTCATGTAAGGCCGGGTTAATCTGAAATCTGCCTGCTCGTTTTTAAGAACACAATGGTATTCTCTCCTAATCGCATCACACCTTGTTTAGTCATTTCCCAGTTGATGGGCTTTCCCTTAATTCCCAATTCTTTGCCCTTCACCACACACACACACACACACACACACACACACCTGCTATAAATATTTTAATACAAATAGGGCCTTCTCCCTTTGATGTCTTTGGAGAACAGACATAATAATGGATATTGCTGGATCAAGGGTATTACTGGATCAAATTGCTGGAAAATTTTATACCATTGGGGCATAGTTCAAAATTGTTATGCAGAATGGTTGGACCAATTCACAATTCTGTCTGCAATGCATTAATGTACCAATTTTTTCACATCCTTTGGAGCACTGCCATTTTCCTTTTTGTAAAGAAAATTAATCATTTTGCCTTCCAAATTCTCCCTTGTTTGGACATGAACTTTCTACATTCCCCTAATTTGTTTTTGCCATTATCCTTTACATCTAAATCATATACCCATTTTGATCTTATCTTAATGTACATGTGAGATGTTGATCTATCTATGTCTTCTTTATGCCAGACTGCTTTCCGGTTTTCCCCAGAAATTTCTACCAAAAAGTGAGTTCTTGTCATAAGAACTAGTATCTATGGGTTTTTCAAATGCTATATTATGCTAATTTCTTTATCTAAATTATGTACCTAGTCTATTCCAGTGATCATCTACTCTTATTTCATGCCCATTGTCAAATTGTTTTGATTATTACTACTTTCAATCATAGTTTGAAATCCTGTAATAGGAAAGGTAGTCCTTTTTTCATACTTTTTCAATTGAATCCCATTATATTCTTTACCTGTTGTTCCTCCAGAAGAATTTTATTATTTTCTCTAGCTTTATAAAGTGATTTTTTTTGATAATATGAATGATACATCACTGAATAAGTAAATATCAGTAGGATCATCATTTTTACTAAATTGGCTTGGTTTACCCATGAGCAATTAATATTTATCCAATTGTTTAGATAAAATTTTTGTGAAGTGTTTTACAATTGTGTTCATATAGATTCTGGTATGTATGTATGACTTGGTAGGTAGGATCCAAAATGTTTTGTATTGTGTGCAGTTATTTTTAGTGGGATGCTATTTCATTGATAATGCATAGAAATGTTGATAACTTTTGTCAGTTTATTTTAGCCTGCAACTTTGGTAACATTATGAATTACAGATTTCGGTTGTTTCTCTAGGGTTCTCTGTGCCCACATCATCTGCAAAGTGATATATTTCTATGTATTATCTATAATTACTACTTCAGTTTCTTTTTCTCATTGCTATACGTAGCACTTCTTGTACAATATTGAATAATAGTGGTGATAATGAAAATCCTTGCTTCACCTTTGATCTTACTGGAAAGGCTTTTAGCTTATTACATATAATACCCTTAGTTTTAGAAAGGTACTATTTACAGATTTTAAGAAAAACTCCACTTATTCCTATTCTTATGCTTTCTTAGTGTTTTAATAGGAATGGACTTTGCCAAAAGCTTTTTCTGCATTTTAGTGATAAAATATTTTTATTGTTTTTGACTGGTATTATCAGTAAGTGCTGATAGTTTTCCTAAGGTTGATTCAGCCTTGTATTTCTGGTATAAATTTTACCTAGTCATAATGGATGATCTTTATGATAGACCAGTCTCTTTGATAGTATTTTATTTAAATTTTTTTGCATCATTATTCATTAGGGAAACAGATTTTTTCATGCTCATAGCTGGTCCTGACACTTCTTTGGCTTTCAAGGCTCTCCATTTCCTACTGAGTAAAGTCTAAATTCTGTAGCCTGGCATTCAGGGCCTCTTACCATCTATCTCTTCCCTTATATGTAACACTGATAGCCCTTCACAGAGCCAAAGTATACAACGGGCAGTAATTAAAAAAATTTTTTTTTGGCTGAGGCAACTGGGGTAAGTGACTTGCCCAGCGTCACACAGCTAGAAAGCGTTAAATGTCTGAGGTATATTTGAACTCGGGTCCTCCTGACTTCAGGAATATTTCAAACCGATTTAAAATTTTTTATCCCTATATTTTCCATAGGATTATGTACTACCCACGTTTGTTCAGTTATTTCAGCCATGTCTCTTACTCTTCATGATCCCTTTTGGAATTTTCTTTCTCAAAGATATTGGGAAGGGATTGCCATTTCCTCGTTTTACAGATGAAGGAGACAGGCAAACTGAGTTAAGTGACTTGCCCAATGTCACACCATAAATGTGTGGATTTGAACATAGGTCTTCCTGACCCCATGCCCCATCCTCCATCCACTGTACCACTGTGCTCTTTAAGTACTCTGCATAATTGCCATTTAAGATTTATTGCATTGAATTTAAAATTTTTCCCCATTAAGAAGCCTTTATTTTCTTTCCCTCTCTTCAAAAAAACAAAATAAAAAACTTTTGTTACATTTGCCTCAACAAGAATTGACTTAAATTTTAAGGTGTGAACAATGCTAACCTTGCAAAGAGGCTAAGGGGAACAAAGATTGGGGAAAGGACCATTTGTTTTTTCAGATTATTTTATGATGATCTTCACAAGGTCATTTTCACACAAGTCATAACTCGGGTGACAGCAGGTTTAGGAAGGAAAAAGTGGTTTGAAAGGAACCAGGGGGAAGTGAGTTTTCAGAGGAAAGAGTCTTAAGATTCTCTGAAATTGCAGTACATCAGTGAAATAGCCTGTACATGCAATGTTCTGGTAATAACAAAGGATTGAAAACAAAGTAGCTGCCCATTCACTGAGGAATAGCTAATAATGAAATTGTGGAATATTATTGAATATCATGATAAATACAGAGAAGTCTGGACTTATGTGACCTTGAAGTAAGTAAAGCCGGGAAAACAAGTCTCATGATGGTTATGATGGGCTAATAGTGGCAGTCAGAGAGTTATGGGAATCCCCTTTTGGTCGGCGCAGGGCCTTTGGGAACCCAGAATATTAAGTGGCAAAAGGGGAAGTTTGTTGTTGGATGAGAAGCCAGCTTTGCTAGAAAGACTGACTTCCTCAGTGGAAGAGAAATAACGAAAGGTTTCCCGCTGAGAAGAGAATGTCTTCTCGGCGGACAGGAGTGTTGGCAGGCAGCTAGGCCCTACCCCAGACTTCCGCAAGGATCAGGAGTTTAGAAATATCCTTTAGGAATAGGAAAATCTGGGGCTCAGGTTTCAGGTTAAAAAGAAAGCCAAAATCCCCAGTCCCAGTCTCTAATTGAATGGAAATCGCTTCTAAGGCTTCCTGAATGAGGATCCGGCTACCAGTGTATGTATGTGGGGGGGAAGGAGCGGGATGATTTGCCTTAGAAAAGGCCCAGTTGAATGACGCCGTTTAACTTGTCTGGAGAGATAGATATGCTTCCCAAGAGGGCCTGAGACATGAATCTCCCTTCTTTACAGGTCAAAGGGGACACAATTTCAGAGTGTTAATTTTACAGATCAAAAGGGGACATTTTTTACACTTACAACAACGTTAAGTGGAAAAAATAACCACAGAACAATCGAAAAAGTGAATCGAAGTAAGCTACAGAGAACCAGTTTGGCCTGAAAGAGATATATTGGCAGGGGTAGGTGTGGGAGTAATTGCAGATATATATATATTTCTTTGATGTTGATTGCAAGGTGTCTTTTTTCTTTTTCGAAATTATTTGCCATATGGGATGGTCCTTTGGGATGGAGAGGGATATAGAAGGAAATTTAATCAATGTAAAAGAAATCAAAACCATTTTTTTAAAAAAGACTATGAAAGCAGAAGGTAGGGAAGGATGCTGCCAGACAAGGGCAGGAAAAGTGTAGGCACAGTGGCTCCCAGAATATGGCAAAGGAGAAGAGCTTCCAGAGCCCCGGTGGACAAGAAGAGAGGAAGACGAAGACAGCTATGTCTTTTCCCCCAGGACTTTCCTCTTTGGAAAGCAAATGTGTTTGGTATTCTTTTTATTTAGCATAACTATAATCAAGGCTGTAGCGTGGAGAAAAGAGAAAGGCAAACATCCATGACGCCCGTGTGACAGGACTGCAAAGAGTTAAGAACATGCTGGGGAGAGATGATGAAACAGGAGGTGATTGGCTGGGACACCTCTGGTGAGAATGGCCCTTTGTTAAGAAGAAGAGAATACAGCACTATCCATTCTTTATTGCCATTTGAGGGCTTTATAAAAAAAGGAGACAGTGGTTGAAAATAACCCCTTTCCATTTAGAGATAGCAGGAACCAATTAGCAAATAATATTTATTTAGTACTTACTACAATCAAGTTGTAGTAAAGGGGGGGAAATGTCATTTTAAGGGTTCTCAGCCCCACTCCCTTGCATTCATCCTTCTTTTGGAAAATTACTGAGGTCTATTTAAATTCAGTTCTTGATCATTTAAACATAGCAAGAACCAATTAATCGATAGTATTTATTTAGTACTTGCTATAATTGACTTTCTTAAAAAGGGGGGGGGGAAGAAATATTTTAAGGGTTCTCAACCCCACTTCCTTGGATTCCTTCTTTTGGAAAATTTTCTTAACTATAAAGGCTATTTAAAGACAGTTCTTGGCTTCCACCCATTCTTCAACCAGCCACCATTATATGTCTTAAACTAAACATTAAGAAGGGTAAGCACATCCCCTAAAGGTTTCTACTCTACTAGACTACAAAAGCTAAATCAAGTTACCCACATGCAAAATCCTTCCCTCAAAACAATATTCACAGGATCACATATGTAGAAGAATCTCAGAGATCATTTAGTGTAATACTTAAATTTTACAAATAAGGAAACAGAACCATGGAGATTAAATGATGTCACAGGAGCTTTGAACTCCAGAGTTCTGAATTTATTAGTAGTCTTTCCACTATGCACAATTATGTCTTCTCTGAATGGAATAATAAAGATATTTTCCCTCTTTATTATTACAAGGACTACTTTGATAGGAGAGACAGATGAGAAGTGAAGGAAAAAAACCAAAGAATAACTGAATTAAATATTAACTAATGAAAGGAAGACAGGATTGGGGTGTGTGCTTTTGAAAATTGTCAGCTATCATTTTGTGGGAGACATGCTGGATAAATGTTAACTGATTCTAAAAATAAAGGCATGATTTGTGGCACTTTGCCAGTTCATGAAGTTGTAAATGCTCCCAGTGAAAATTAACAACTGTTTCTAGCACTCCCCTGCTTTCGATTTTTTTTCCTCTGCAGAATATTGGAAAGGTAGACTAGAAAGCTGGGTGTTGGAGGGGAAGTGGGAAGGGTTTGGGACAGGAAGCAAGTTCCCTCCATAGCGTTGATCTCTCTCCAGGGTCAATAATTTGTGCTATAACCTAAGGCATCTGGAGATAACTAAGCAAGAATCTGTTGCTTCCTCGAGGTCTTGGCTGTGCCATGGACTGAATATTGCTGTTCCAGTACTAATTCTGAAAGCAGGGCGGGGTGAGAAAGTAAGCAAGTAAGCATCTTCCTGTTCTGCTGTCCATCTTCTAACTTCTACTTTTCCTAGTGGAAGGGGGAGAGTGAAGGGAGGCAAGGAGATAGTTCCAGTGGTCAAACCACTTCCACCCTTCTCATGCTAAACCATCCATATATAGAGCATTAATTTGGAGTTCTGTGATTATAGGCTAAATAATTCAGCTATTGACTCTTCTGCTGAATATAGTAGTTTTAGGATGTATCTGCATTCCATCCATAATCTACCTAAATTCAATGTTAATCTATTAATTTTCTTTATTGAAATTGTAAAAGTGGCTCTTTAGTATTTGTATTATTCACTCTGAACCTTATCTTCTGAGTTCTTTTTCTGTCTTTTTGCAATTCTATTAATCTGATCCTAGAAGAACAGGTAAGAAAACTGTCCTGAATTTTAGGATGGTTCCCTTCAAACATCCAGAGTAAGACATGCTCACCAAAGATGCTGTTTCTTGATAGTTACAACTTCCCATTCCTTTTTTGGACTCTCAACTAAGCATGGAAAAGAAATTAGAAATAATTGAAGGGGAAAATACAAACCCAAATGAGCCTGTAGTTGATCTTGATCTAAACAGGGTTCTCAACTTCAAATACTCAGGTAATAAATCAAAATAGAATGACTGCAAAACTTTCAGTTAATATCAAATCTATTATATGACTCATTCACTGGCCTTCCTTTCCCTTGTCTCTTAATGGCTGTATGCCTAACAATACAATGGGATTAACTGCACCCAAAAGCTCCAGAGTTACTCTAGTTCTCTTGCTCCATTCCTATTGGCTTAAAAACTAGAAATGATGCCCCTTTTGGAAAGATACTACTACACTATAGCAGTGGACTTTTGTTATTAGAAATCAGTAGAAACGTGAATTCATTTTAGAGGAAAACAAAATTCACTCACTTTTCTTTTCCTCAATGAACCTGATTTGTTTCTGTTCCCTCAGAACTAATTCCAGAGTCAAATTAGACTTCAAGGCCTGTTTTCATAACTCCATTCCCTCTGCTTCCCCAAAATTGTGTATCTAGATCTATTAGGAGTCGATAGCTTTTTTTCGGCTAATGCTATACATATTAGGACCTTTTTAAATAAAGATCAATTTGATCACATACCTTCAGTGTGATACACCTTTGAACTTGAGAAACCTAGGTTAAAAGCTCACCTCTGGCATCTCCTGCCTTTGTGACAAATTAATCTGCCACCTGCTCTCTCATCTCTCATACCCAGATCACCTGAGAGGGTTGGGGAAAGAAATTTGACATAATTGGAACCAAATGTAGAGACTAGAGTATAGATAATCTAGTTAAACTAAAGGCAAGCAGGTGGAATGGTGGGTAGAACCCTGGGCTTGGGATCAGGAAAACTTGATGAGTTCAAATCTGGCTTCAGAAAATTACTAGCAGTGTGACCCTGAACAAGCCACTTAACCCTATTTGCCTCAATTCTTCATCTGTAAAATGAACCAGAGGAAGAAATGGCCAACCACTCCAGTATCTCTGCCAACAAAACTCCAAACTAGGTCATGAAAAAGTCACAACTGATCAGAAATTATGTTTTAAGGTTTAGCAACAGAATTTGTAATGAATGTGACAATTCATTTGTTAAATTTGCCATAAATTGCAATTAAAATTCCCCGATGGGGAGGCAGCTAGGTGGCACAGTGAATAGAGTACCAAGCCTTAAGTCAGGAGGACCTGAGTTCAAATCTGGCCTCTGACACAACACTTCTTGGCTGTGTGACCATGGGCAAGTCACTTAGTCCCAATTGCTCCAGCAAAAAAAAATAAAAATTAAAAATTCCCCGATAAAGAGTAGTATTCTTTGAGAACTGAGAAAATTTCTTTGACGAGTAGCAATGAAAATGCACAACTTTGAAGACATAATTCACAAAGTACCTTTATATTTTGCAATTTATTTGAGGCATTTTGGCGTTGGAGAACCAGCCTCAGGAAGAGTCTATTAGTTCCAGAAAGAAAAAGGACTTTTTTCTACCTCAAGAGTTCCTACATCAAGGAAATGACAGGTCTAAATTTTTAAAAATGTTGTGCAGCTCCTTTCAATGCTGTCAAGCTTTCACTGAATTAAGTGTAAAATAGAAGTCTTTCAAAGTAAATCACACACATACCTTTGTTATACTAGTCCAATCAGCCCAGATGTGAGGTAAGCAATTTTAATACCCAGGAAATGGAAGCAAGGTGTAACGTCACTATTAAGGGCCCTCAGGAGGGCAGGAGCAAAGGTCCTCATCACATCAGGTTGCATGGAAAGACGGAGGCATCACAGGTGAGTATCGGTCCTATTGGTACCCTGATAATGTTGGGGAAATGTGAGAAAGGCCTCCAGGAGATGGCAAAATTGGGTGAAGATGAATGGTTGTGTTCCTCAATCCATGAAATCACAGACCCAATGAAAAACAAGAGACACTCCGCTCCAAATGCTCACATGCACGATTTGCAGCAGACTGCCTCCTGAGCTCACTCATTGATCTGCTCAGCCACTAAACAGTACCCTATGGCACATTGTACCTTAACCCTCTCAATGATGTTTTTGATGCTCTTCAAGAATTAAGAACCATCAAGCAACCTTATTAAAATACTAAATTTTAGTATTTAGAGCATTCCAGTATTAGCCCTGCCAGGAATTGTGAGGCTGAGAAACTGGGAAACTGGAACACTTCACCCCCCTGGCTTGGAATGCTCTGCCCTCTTGAGCTCTTTCCAGATATGGCTGGAATCTCACCTTCTTGTAGGTCTTTTCTGTCAGCTGTTAGATTTCTTTCACAAACACTTTCTATTTTGTTACATACCTATATGTTTACAGTCTCTTCCCCTTAGAATGTGAGCTCCTTGCATGGGAAAATTTTACCTATGTATTTATCTATGTTTTCGGGCAGTTTATATGACCAAAAGAGAGGACGATGAAAAGTAAAATGGAGTTTTGGTAAGAAAATTACCACTTTTGAACAAAACTAATGCAGCCAAAATTAAATAAGAAACAGGATCTGGGGGAAATTTTGGTGAGTTAATTTGATAAAGGTCTTATTTCTCAAAACAGGGACTGAGCCAAATTTATAAAATTATGCTATTCCCCAATTGACTAAGACATAAAACAAGCAGTTTTCAGAAGAAGCAAAGCTATTAATAATCACACGAAAAAATATTCTATATCACTGATTAGAGAAATACAAATTTAAAACTAAAGCACCTGTGGGTCATATTGGCCAATGTGACGATAAAGAAAAATAGAGATGTGGACATTATTACATTATTGTCGTGAGCTGATTCAACCATAAAGCAATTTGGAACAATGCCAAGAGTTATAAATCTCTGCATATCCTTTGACCTAGCAATATCACTACTAGGTCTGTATCCCAAAAAAGATCAAAGAAAAAGTCTACATACAAAGACATAGCAAGCAAATTTCTGTGGTAGTAAAGAACCACGAATTGAAGGGATGCCCTTCAATCGGGGAATGGCTGAACAAGTCATGGTATACGATTTTGATAGAATACCATTTTGCTAGGGGAGATGACAAGGGGCATGGTTCAGAAAAACCCACAATTTTATGAACTGATGCAGAGTGAAGCAAGCAGAACCAGAACATTGTACTGTATACTAATGAGTATAGTCAATTATGTCTCACTCTGACAAGATCATTCCAAAGGACCCATGATGAAAAATGTCATCTATCTCTGGAGAAATGAAATCTGATTGTACATCAAAGCACACTTTTTAAACTTTATTATTTTTTTTTTTTTTTGGGGGGGGGAAGTTTGGCAACATGGCAAATATGGAAATATTTTATGACTTCATATGTATAATCAATACATTATATAGCTTGCCTTAAGGGATGTTGGGGGGGGGGCAAGGAGAGTATAACTCAAAAATTTTATGTGTAATTGGTAAATATTTGTCAAGATGAAAACATATTTTAGAAAATAATGTAAGCCTTGTTGGAAGCAGAAAGGGCAGTACTTTTAGCATGTTATTTGTATACCCAGCATTTAGCACAAATCCTGCCACTTAATAAATGCCTGTTGACTGACTACAGCAATACAACTTAATTCAACAAAGATTTATTGAATGCCTACTTTCTTTACTAGACGCTTTCTTTATGTCATTGGGTCTTCTGACCTTGGGGTGAGCCCATCAATAAAGGTCACTGCTTACACTTGATGAGAATTAGCTTATTTTTCATTGTTTACTGAAACTGGAAAAAAAAATTCTGTACCAAAATGTATACAACTTAGTAATTGTACAAAATGTTAATTCTGCAAGACATTGGTTAAGATACATTCACCAAAATGAACACTGAACTAACCTTTCATTGTTAATCCAATGAAAAGTTCAGATAAATAAGTCACTGGCTGAAAATAGTCAGTAACAAGAAGCAGCTCAAACTCCACATACGAAAGGAAAAGTAAGTCTTCGATAACAGTATCACAGAAAGAAACATTCGTGGGTATTACATGCTACTGCAGCATCACTGGAATGTATCACAGTCAATCTCCAGACACTAGCTTCATAAGACCGACACTTAAAACGTTAGAATGGACATAATACAAAATAAGAAGTTCTTTTTCATTTATATAAAACTTGCATGTTAAAAAAAAAAAATACAGCATCTCCATCACATTAGGTGTAAATGCTTTTATGGAACCATCAAAAAGCCTTGTCAAGTGTTCTGTAATTATCAACTTCCTGGCTACAGGAGGAGAAAAAAGTACATAGCCCCTCTGGTGCTCATCTCTATGGCTCCTTCATTGGCTGGAAAGCTCACTGGTTAAATCCTATTTAGTCTCCTCTTTAGAAATGCTACAAGAAGTAGGCCAGGGCTTTCTGGATAGCATTAAAGAACACTACTTTGGGCTGCCCAAGCTCTAGTACTTTTTTCAATGTACAATTTGATTTGTATTTATTTAACAGTTTCAATAAACTCCTAGCATCAGAGGCATTATTACAACATATACAGTTTGATACAATAGTTTACAAAAAATCTATGAGGAACTGTTTTTAGTTAAATAAATTACAGTAACTTTCTTTTAAGAAAAGAAAACTGGCTTAGAGAAAGATTCTCTTTTCCCCCAACAAACTTGTGTTTTTCAGATTGAGTTGCACAAATAGAGGCCATGGTCCTATCCTGATCCTATGAAACACCCTAATCTAAATGACTATACTTAAAGGTTGATGTTTTAAAGAAAAACATCTGTTGGAACAGTTGCATTGAAATATTTCTTTAGTTAAGTGGCTCAAAGCTTCTCCTGTGTTTGCTAAAGCTTTATACAGATAGACATGTAATAGCCAATCTGTATTTGGACATATAGTAAGTTCTGAAAAGGAACTTAACAGCTTCCATGAGTAAAAGTAAACACAGTGATTTTTGGTACTTCTGGCACAGAACTGTTACGTACTTTATGTAGCACATTATTCTGTGGTCTGGTAAGAAAAAAAAAAAAAACTTCAATACTTTTTCCTTAAAAAATTAAAGCAGAGTCCTCTTAAGAGTTATAGCTAAATGTGTCAAAAACTGAACTAGAATGGCACCAAATGGAATACAATGAAAAACTTTACTCTTCTTTCTTAAA
Source organism: Sarcophilus harrisii (assembly GCF_902635505.1). NCBI lineage: Eukaryota > Metazoa > Chordata > Mammalia > Dasyuromorphia > Dasyuridae > Sarcophilus > Sarcophilus harrisii. The sequence continues at coordinate 165,767,915 of NC_045426.1, forward strand.
ATCCTAAGGTTTGCACTTAATAATTTGAATATAAAAATCAGAAGTTTTGATAACTAAAATGTAATTAACTATTACTTTAGGCTAAAATTTCTATTTTTTACCCAGGGGGGGAAAAAATCTCCCATTGATCACCATGAAATTTGCATATTTATGAATCTCACCAAAATCAAAAATTATTTTTCCAGCTTATTCTTTTTTTCAGACATGAGCTGGTATTTACTAGCTGTGGTACTTTGATGCATTAATACCTAAGTTGAAGTGTTTCAGAAAAACACAAGTATGCAGAACACTAAACTCTTGTCAGATCTGGAAAAGAAACTCTTCATGGAGAAGTAATCTTGAACCACTGAAGCCAGCTGCCTCCCTGAACATGTCTAGTTGTCCTCTTGACAAGACATTGCACTGTTTTTTTTGTTTTGTTTTGTTTTTTTTCTTTAAATTCACAGATTTTCTACATTAGTCCTCTTTTAAGATCCCATTCTGATGAGAATGCTTGAGTTCAGAACTTCAGTGACACTCAAGCCACCTTTTTGGTGCAGAGCTCTTGTAAATTTAATTTTGACCTAGAATGGAAACGACAAAAATGATGAGACATTACATGCCAGTAACATACACAAATTATTCTCTTATCATTTTGAACTCTGAATCCTGCAGTCTTACCTGTTGTGGATCATGTGGCTTTTGACTAGGTGTCCTGCAGCCAATGCAGCCATCAGTGATAATTCCCCAGCCATAACTGTACCACATACTATTTTTGCAAGTTGACGAGCATTTTCACCAGGGTTATCTTTGCACGCTCCTTGAACACCTAGCATCTATAGCCAGAGAACATATTTTACCCTTAAATCATACCAAAGTATTGAACAGGTCTTAGAAGGGTGAAGGGGTGTCTTTATAAGCCCTAATAATATAACAAATGGTCTAGAGCTGACAACCATTTTTCCTATAAAGGTACATGGCTATCATACATACCATGTGAATTCACTTTGTGACCAGCAGTACATTCAATAGTATTTATACTACTGTCATTAGTTCTGCCAATCTATAGAATGTTATGACACCTCAGGAAGACTGATTAGCAGGGTATCCATGTTTAAACATGCTTATTTTAGGACTTTTAGGAAAGAAAGGGAACAAGGGAAATGTAATGAAAGTGTTCAGGTGAGCTCAATGTGATGGAACCTGACTATAAGAAACATAGAATAAATTCAGGCAAACTGCTTGGAATAGATTTTTTTGATGCTTTTGTACCTGTAAACAGGCCTGCTGTGGTAGCAAGTTGGTTCCTCCACCAACAGTTCCTATCTCTATGGATGGCATAGTACAACTGATATACAGGTCTTCATTTAAAGTTCCTGTTGCTTCCATAAGAGTGATGCAATTAGAGCTGCCCACATTCTGTGCTGCATCCTTTAAAAGGAAAAAGAGGACATGAATGAGATACATAATTCCCACTTCCCTGAGATTTTGAGCAGTAAAAGAGAAAAGAAAACCAATTCACAAAATTTACCTGACCACAAGCAATGAAGATGGCAGTTACAATATTGGCTGCATGTGCATTATAGCCTCCTATGCTACCAGCCATGGCTGAGCCCACCAAATTCTTGCTTATATTAACTTCAACCAAAGCTTCTGTAGTGGTTTTTAATACCTAGAAAAGAAACAACTATTTAAAAATCCTTACTTATGGCTTTTAATATTTGCCTGTTTTTTTTTGTTTTTGTTTTTGTTTTTGTTTTTTTTGTAGGAGGGGAAGAGGGAGATACCAGCTAGGAGAGTACATTTCCCATAACTAAGGGATAAGGAGAACAATTCTACTCCTAAGGAATCCCTGCCTTCACAAAAATATCACAGAAATCACTAAAACATGTTATATTTTCATGTAGGCCATAGGCTCTGCATCTTTGGTATTAAGTATACATGATACACTCTTTGAATGCCTAGCATCTATAGCCAGAGAACATAGGCTTGCTACTGAACAGGCCTTACAGGGGTGTAAGGCATGTCTCCATAGGACCTAATAATAAAAAATGGTCCAGAGTTGGCAATACTGTGTTAATTTTTCTTAAAAAATAAATAATACAGCCTTTGAATCTGATTCTATTACTTACTTCTTTGACAACTCTTGCTGGAATGATAGCTTCACAAACAACAGATTTTCCTCTTCCCTCTATCCAATTTATAGCAGCAGGTTTTTTGTCTGTACAGTAGTTACCACTAACGGCTAGAATTTGCATTTCAGGAAAAACTTCATTAAGTTTTGCAAGTGCTTTCTCTGTACCCTATAATGAAAAAATAGACACATTAAACCACATGTTTACTTAGCTCAACTCACCCAGACTCCAAAATTCATCATCCTGCAGCTATTCTGAAGCCTTTTGAGGCTGGGAAGATGTACTAGAGCTTATGTTTTCTTGCCTGGGTCTTGGAGTCCTCAACATCACACATAGTTATTGGCTTAAGATTTTATTAGCATATTCATGTAAATATGTAAAAAGTACTGAATTACTGCCATCCCATGCCAAGGAAACCACCTTAGTAGAACTATAACTGCACATATGACTACTTGAACAAATATATATAAATTACAATGGCTAAATAGTTGTAGAATAAATAGCTGTTTTTAGAAACGATTTCAGCAACTAAATATAAAAACCCTGCATCCATCATCAATCATACATAAGTCACTTTTTTTATCCTGAGTAGAGCACAGCTATGTCCAACTCAAGGGGGAGAAAAAAAAAAAAAAAGAGTTCTTTGTCAGTAGCTATGAACACACTTTGAGCTATGGCTCTCAGAAAATACTTCAGTGGTATGTATATGTGTTACAAATCACTTGAAATTAATAAATGAGCACTAAATCAGTTATTTAAACATACTAAATTATTGCCTGGTGGCCTGAGTTACCAACCTTTCCAAAAGACATTAAGATCCTAATTTCAGCTTTTCCCCCCGAGTCTAGGATTAATATTTTTTGTCTCCATGCCTATTCTCAAACTATCAACCACTGGCTAAAAATTCACGTCCATTTGCTGAAATCTCTGCTCTCCTTCTAGGAAATCAGCTCAGAAGCTCTTTTAAGCTTCTGAATGTATTCTCTGATACTTTCAACTAAAGGACTCATATTTTCATTAGAATTTTTGTCTCGTCTTTCCTACATGATTGCAAATTCCAAGGACTTTTAATATATGTGTGTGTGTGTGTGTGTGTGTATGCATTATGTATATATGTTTGATGAACTGTAAGAAAAAGAATTCTTATACTGCAATTGATCCTTAAGGTATAAATAATTCAAGCACTGGCACTTTATAAACCTACATAGATTTAGTTACTGCTTTTCTTTTCCTTTCTTTGATTTAATTATGAAATAGGCAACCACGGAAAATCAATCACTGGTCCAACCAGCACAGATCTAAATATTAAGTGGGTTAAGGCATGTTAGGAAAATAAAATGTTAATCAAATATTGTCTTCTTGGAGGAGAATAATTTAAGTACACAGCAACACATGCTGATGACACTTCAAACATACCTCAAAGTCTCCTAAATCAACATTTACTAAAGCCAAGCATTATGCTAAGCACAGGGGATACAAGGATATACTTCAAAGAAGGAAGCAATATCTACTTGGAAAAAGTTTACATTCTAATGGAGACAGGTACTTATAAAAATATATAAAGTTAGGTACAAATCAATAACGAAGTGATTAAATATAAGCTATTTGGAAGAAAGAGCAGTGGCTGTTGAGACTTCATGCAAAAGATGGTGCTTGAGTGGTGTTTTGAAGAGAAAGAGTTATCATATATAGTCATTAGGAGGGTATATTATTAAGACAATTATTTGAAGTTAGCATATAAATTTAAAGTGTCCAACTAGAAAGTGTTAACTTCAAAATTCTCTGTTCAATTTCTTAGAACAGAGCTCTACAAGTTAGAAATGATGGCATACCAACACTCGAGTCAAACTGAACTATAAAGAAATCAAACTGAATTGAGGGTGGCCAATTAATGTGTCTCACTAAGTGATGGGTCTATAGTGTTAAAGTCAAACACCAGTCATATGCATAACTCAAGAGCATACCTTTGAAATCATGTTCATTCCCATGGCATCCCCTGTTTTGGATTGGAAACGGATATAGGCATTGCGACCAGCCAGACTAATGTGCACTTTCTGAAGACGTGCAAATCTATAAATAAAATCACCAAAGAACATTAAAATTGAAAGAAGTCTTAGGTCTGATCTACTTCAAATTCTCATTTCATAGATCTCAACTATATCTCATTCACAGATGATACTTGAGCTATAAACAGATGTACCAAACAAAAAAGTGAGAACAAACATACTGACATCAACCTCACTTTGTTTCCAGCTATTTACTTTTGTACAGAGATTTTATTTTCTAACATACATTTTCAGTACTAAAAAGCAAGCTACCCCCACACTAAACAGTACAAATTCAGCCATTACCTTCGACAGTACTCCCCTGCTATCCTTGGTGAAATCAAGGTTCATGTCGAGGACAAACCTTAAGACTTTGGTACTGACTCTCTTGAACGTCAATCATGGCCGCTTTTCAAAATCTGATCTACTCTCCTTCCCACTCACCTATTTATTCTTCATAGCCTTTGCAACATGACACTACTATACTGGTTATTTTTTAATTTATTAATACCCTTTAATATTACTGAATGAAGGTCTTCTTGTATTGCTTCCCCTTTTTACAATCCCAGAGAACTATACCTTGTAACAAAGAATTTTAAAAAGAGGGAAAAAAATTTCCAGCAAAAGTCATCAATACATTGGAAAAAAAAGCTGGCATTATATACAATTGTCCAACACTCAGGTAGGACTACTCCTACTCCAACCTCAAACTCTTCAAATGAGTGTAGCGAAGTTTCAGACTTTCCCCTCACACCTTTTATTCCTTTATAGGCCTACATGACCCTCTTCTTCATTCTCATGTTTTTCCTACATGTGAGAGATGCTTTGCTGAATCATTTACTAGGATCCTTGTCTTCTTCTTGCCTTTTAAACACAGGGATCCCCCAAAGTTTGTCTTTCTCTTTCTTATCCTTTCTCGCTTGGCATTCTCCCAGAGCTTGACCTTTATGAAGACACAGACAACTCCCTAATCTTCCCTCTATTCCAATCCAAAGTTCCAAGCGCCTGTTAACTAGCTTCACTTGGCCAAGTCAAATCTCCAACAAGCTCCTAACTGAAATAATCCGGCTCCCTACAAAACTTTCTACCTAAAACTTATTTATTCCTAGTCAATAAGTCTTATAATGTTTAAGGCAGGGGTCCTCAAACTTTTTACACAGGGGGCCAGTTCACTGTCCCTCAGACTGTTGGAGGGCCAGACTATAGTAAAAACAAAAACTTTGTGGGCCTTTTGTGGGCCTTTAAATAAAGAAACTTCATAGCCCCGGGTGAGGGGGGGATAATCGTCCTCAACTGCTGTATCTGGCCCACAGCCATAGTTTGAGGATCGCTGGTTTAAGGTAATTAGAAAATATTTAGAATTAGTATATTTTATTTAGTATGATGATACCAGCTGCTACCACTTGTGTGACAATGTTTGTCAACTAATCCCTCTGACTCAGTTTCCTCACCCATAAAATAAGTCTCTTCCAGCTCAATATCCTTTGAAACTTCCTTTTCTAGCTAACTACTTTTCTCATCTTGATTTCTTACTGTCTTTTCTGGAAGTTACCTAGCTTCAAAATTTTATTTTCATTTTTGGCTTTCCTTCATTAATACCTATATTGATTCCATGATTCGCTCTTCTTGACACCCCACAACCTTAGTTGAGGCTTTCAATTCCTCTCATCTAGTCAAGAAGAAAAGTCTAACTGGTGTCCCCCAACACTTCCAATCCAACATATATTCTGAGCTGCCAGATTAATCTTCCGAGCACAACTGTCATCATGTTGTTCCCCCTTAAACTAATCTAACAATTCTCACAATTTTATCTATACAATAAGGTACAAATTCCTCAGCTCACTTTTCAAGAGGCTTATGTCAAGAGGTGAAGCAGTGACCTTGCAAACATCAGCTTCCTCATACACAGGAACATGTAAGTCATCTTGCAAAGTCTTAAAAGTGCTCTGAAAATATTAAAGCACTATAAAAACATCAGCTATTATCAACAATTTTTGCCTACTTCTAGAGAAACAGACTTCAGCCTTCTTTACTCTTGCCCTCAATTACTATTATTGAATTTACATAAGTGCCTCTAAAGCTAGTTATAACATATTATACTATCTTAAGCAGTTATCATGGCAGTTAATGAAAATATCTTCATATCCTAAAACCTCAGACACATCCACATTCACTCTCCCACACATTCTCATTTACCTGCTGGTACTATCAAATGCTTCCTTTATTAGTTGAAAGCCTTCAGGACTTTCAAGCCAAGTCTTCATCTTTGCAGAGTCACATGCACTGAGAAATCTTACTACAGGTCCTCGGGTCATTCCATCTGCAAGAACACAGCTAGTTGCTCCTCCACCAAGCTAAATAAAAAAAATAAGTCAATTAGTTTATTATCATTAGAGATTTACATATTAAACAAGAAAAAGAATTCTTCTGCTTGTCCCCAAATTGCCCTGATCACCTTGCCAGGAAGAAATGAGGATATTACTTACACATATTGCTCTACAACCCCTGTTGGTACTGGCCACAAGACAGCCTTCAGTGGTGGCCATAGGGACCTGGAATTCTTTGCCATCCAGATAGAGAGGCCCTGCTACTCCAACAGGAACAGGCATGTATCCAATAACATTTTCACAGCAAGCTCCCATCACCTAAAAGGTCAAATGAGGCAATGAAATACTAATGAGACTGGGATGTGGTCAAACACATATTCAATTATACTACTACTTTTTTCTTAATACCTACCCTTTTTCAATTAAAGTGTTTATATTCATTTTAATTTGTTTTTACATATGTAATATATATGTCTGTGATACACCGCCCCCCCCAAAGAGGATTTTAATGGTCATTTTTACATATCATAGGATCATAAATGCAGAGAATAAATAGATGGACAGGAATCTAGGAGTCCTCCCCTCTTATTATAGATGAGGAACTAAAGATCAGTCCAATATCTCACTCAAAGTTAATACAAGTGATAAATAAGGGAGTTAAGATTTGAATCCCAGTATGTCATTTTATGGATAGATGAATTAGTTAAGAGACTTGTACTATATCTCACCAGTGATAAGAGGCAAAGCAAGGGGTTTAAAACAAGATCCAGATTCCAAATTCACTTGTAGAGTAAAACAATAAACTGTAATTAAACAAGCCACAAATCCTCCTCACTTCTCAGATTTAGCTAATTCCTGAGCCACTTGCTATTTAAATTCTTTCAACTTCAGTAGATGATATGGAAAATTTCAGGAAACATCAATCTATAAGTTACATGTTTGTTTTACTATCCAACTGTACATTTTACATGTAAACAAACTAAATTTAACTATGTAAGAACAAAGAAAAAGGGATTACTACAGATGTGATGTTCTAATTATTCTCTTTCAACATAATTTTTCTTAGATATGTTCCATAGTTATTCATTCATTCATATGGGGTTTTTCTAAACCTTAACAACCTAAGAAAGTGTAAGTATATATACTTACATATAAAGCATAAGAACAAGAAAAGACAAAACCTCAATGATTTATCTGCTCAGACAGCCAAAAATCATTAAGAATTAGCCTAGAGCTCTATCTAGTTAAAACAAGCAAAATGGATTTTGAAAAGGCTAAATAATTTTGGATCAAAATTGAGCTTTTCCATTTATTGAATAAAATGTGCACATATGAATATATTCATGCATGTAACTGATATTCATAAATTATGTGTGTACAAACCAGTTTACATAATAAATGAAACTGCACATATATTAACATCTATATATACATATAAATAACTGACCAAATAGTATACATCCTATGTATATGTACATGCCTGTTATTAAAAAGAGAAATATTTGTTGAATGAATATATGCAGATATGTATACACCCATATATAATAGTGCAGGGGGAAAGAAATATTATTTTTTATATTGTATCATAGGTACAACACCAAATGATACTAAAAACCTGGAAGAACATTAGCTATTCCTAAAAAACACCTCTCCATATTATTCATATTATGAAATCCAGTTAAGGAAAAACATTTTTTTAAAGCTATAAAATAGAAAATCTCTGTGAAAATGACTTACCAAAGAATAATTATAATCCCTGTATGGTAAATATTGTAATGAACAAGGTTCAGGAAGCTTCTTAGATAGCATTTGTCGGCGAATGGACACACCTCGCTCATGGGTTTCCATCAAAGTTTCCAATTTGTAAGCTGGAATATGCTTAGCATTGACTAATCTGATGATCTCAGCATCACTGAGGAATTTTGCACCTTTCTTAAAAAAAGGAAAAAAAAAAAAGGGGGTAAAACTCCTCTAAGTTACACTAATGAATTTTAAGCCACTTTTCCTTTACTTTATTAAGACATTTATAATCAAACATATTAGCATATAAAAACATAATTGAAATTTTGGAAAGACCTGGTTATGCCTACATTATTATTCTTATGGGAAAAAATGTACATGACTTGGCAGTGATTTGTGTAGCTATGTTCAAAGGACTCTAATGCCACCCCCACTTTCATTCCCTGCACTGAGGAAGCCCACAACAAAACTCAGCTGATCTATTATTATTTATGATGTCAAAAATTCCTGCTTCACTTCATTACCCTGGGGATAACTTTCTTTGAAATTAGCTAAGCTGGTTTTTGGTCAATTACTGGATGAAGTTTACCAACTTGATAGAAGCCATCACAATTTTACTTGCACAGCCTTCCAGAATTTAGGATCACATCACACCAAGAAAAAGACTTTAATGGAGAAGTATATATGTGTGGTCTGGAGATTTGACTTTATCCAAGGTGATCTTGTTAATATTAGGTCTGAAGAGGAAGGCAGGTGAAGGAAAAAATGTGCCACATTTCCACTAAATCATAGCACTTCAAATCTATGGATGATGGAGAATATCCTCTATCAGATCCTAAACAAGATTTGATAGCTTTATTTTTTTGGCTAACATCAAGAGTTGGACTTGTGACTTACAATAACATAACAGAATACAACTTCATACATCATGGGCTTAAGTTGAAGCATATCCATCAGGTAGTATATTTTCATCTTAACCAAAATTTATCTATGTTTTTAAAGAAAATAAATCTTATAGATAAATTTATCAGCAAAGCAATCAACACACTATTCATTATTATGGAAGTCTTAAATCTTGGCATGTATCTCTTCATGTGATCAAAATAGTCAAGGAAACTTATGTTCTACTAATCAGTCCAGATATTTGGGAGCATACTATTAATGTATGCCAGGATAATGGATAAAATTCTCACATGTGATAACTTCTACTAATCAGTCCAGATATTTGGGAGAATACTATTAATGTATGCCAGGATAATGGATAAAATTCTCACATGTGATAACTTGAGAGTAAATTTAGTTTAAAGATCAAATGAGACTGTGATGGTGAAAAAAAAATTGAAAAGTTTAAAGCATTACAGTAAATGTAGGTATTATTACCACAAAATTATGTATGTATGTATGTGTGTGTGTTTGAAAGTACCTAGTAAAATCCATAATTGCAATGGAGATTCAACATTGTCCTTTTTCCTACACCTAGAGATAAGATAGGAAAGATAGCTTACACATATATTAAGGAAAAAGGATTTTTAAAAAACCCAACTCATCCCCAGCCCCAAATATACACAAAAATAAAGACTATACTGAATACCAGGCCCATGATTTGTTTATAACAGTCTCTCTTATGCACAGCTAGCTTCAAATCATGCTAAAAAGACATTGTTCAAAGGGCAGTAACAGGAAAAAGATGGAACACTATGAATACACAATTTGTTTTTGTAATAAAATATTTGTTTCATCTTACACTTCTAAACAACAGAGCAGGAGGATGATCAACAACTATTTGACAACTGACATCAGGACTTTCTGCCTAAAATCAGATTAGAAATTTGTGGTACTTTTTTCTTACCTCTGCATTTTCAAGTATCTGGAGACATTCTTCATTAGGACGGGGCTCAGAAGGTAGTTCGATTTCAGGCTCAGTGCTTGATGTTGGATGTGCAGAATTACCCACAACAAATGCAATCTTTGCTGCTTCAGTTTCTGCTAATAAGGGCTTTATAACCTCAGCTGTTTAAAAATAGAGAAGGTCCACCAAAACACATTTAGGTTACAAAGATTAGTAGCAGACAGAACTTATCAATGAATGTTTCTTCTTGAGAGGATGGAGATGTACACACCCTTTCTCTCCGGGATACACTCAGGTTCCTCTTCCATTTCTCTGTATTTCTGCCTAATTCTGGCTGTCATAGGCTCCCGTCTACAACAAGGCTCTGGAGACTTCTTCTGAATCACCGCAGGAGATGTGATAGGATTTTTTAATGAGAGTGTAGACTCTGTTTCTGCCTGTTCAAAGAAGATGTACTTGACAGCCAGAAGGAGAGCTAAACTAAGGGTGATCATCTGTTCAATGTCCATACTGATCATTCTAAGTAAAAACAAGAAAATCAGTGTTAATCTTCACTGGCATAAAGTTTCAACTAATACCATAATACTGGGACAGTAGTGATATGATAAAATAAAAATAACTACATGAGCTGTGATTTGCATCAGTCTGAAATAAATCTTAATGTGGAAGTTGCAATATAACATATTTATGAAATCCAAAAGAGTTACTTGAAATGCATAGAACTTAAGTGATCTGGTCGGGGTCACAAAGCTAAAATGTTATAGGAAGGATCGGAACCTGACTACAAGCCCAGAACTCTATTCAACATAAATGCTATCTCTATAAATAAATAACGCAAAGATAAAAATAAATAAAGTAATTCAGGCAAATGTTAACTTACTTAGAAAGATAAAACTGCCAGAGAGGAACACTAGGTTCAATTCTTTTGGACACATTTTCATCCAGTCCTAAAGCAGTCTTAGAATTTTCAGTTGTACTGTTTTGAGATGATGGATCAGCTATCCAGCGACTATGAGCATGAACAAGAACCAAGCCTAGAGACTGAAATGGGAAAAAACTTGTTTCAATAGCCTTATCTATACTACAAAGCTAAAAAAAATTTTTTCTAGAGGACTAAAGTCAACATTGCCAAAATAAAGGATCCATAAAAATTAGGTTTTTCCAAATAGTTTTAGCCAAAATGCTATACTCTCCCATTTATCATCTATATTCTGATGGAGATTAAATTTTTCTTATGCTCAATAAATGAATGAGGAAGAGATCTTATCAAAGGAAAATCAAAGTTCTCAGACCAAATATGCTGACCCCATCTACAAGCTAACTAAAAATATTTGTACCAGCAAGCTATTAAACAAGGCCACAGGAAATATACTAAATAGAAGTGACATAGAAAGAGAAATTAATAAATACAGAGAGGAGAAAAAAACAAAGGACAAAAAAAAGCAAGAAAGGACAAATACATGTTGGGGGGTGGGGGGGTGGGGAATGAAAAACAGGAATGGGGCAGAAGATGAAAAGTAAGACAATGTATAGAATATAGGACATTTTCTTTTAAGGAAAAGGAAAAACTTGCCATAATCATCTTGACCCGTTGAGTTACAGGATTTGGTTTATTTTCTTCTTCTTCTAAAACACGGGCAAAATGACTGAGTTGCCATATTGGACGACCTTCACGACTCTCCCGAGACAGCTAAAATAAAATAAAAACTTCATTAGGTCACATTATGCAGAAAAAATTATATTTCTGCAGCTAAAGCTATAAGAAATCTCTTCTTGCTATCACCACAGCAGCCACTCTTACCTCTAGTACCAAAGACACACAAGCTGGAAAGAATGTCATGAACACAAAGTAATTGGCAAGGACTGACATGCAACCAAAGCAGCACATAATTTCAAGTTGTCGAACACCTGTTTGGAGAAAAGGGAAAAGTTTGTCTTTAGAAAGAAAGATACCAGATGGACTCTGAAGTCTCTTTAAGTTTTTTTAATTGAACCTATGATTTTATCTGGTTTAGTGAATTACAATTCCCTACACTCTACCAAGGCAGATCAACACGTATTTGGTGGCTTCAGATCAACTTAACATTATCTAGATTTTTGTAACACATTTCCCAATTACATTTGTATACAGGAGAGGGTGACACCTGCTCTGTGATACACAGATTATACTGTACAGTTTATGGCCAATGCAGAATTTGAAAGTAGGTCTTCCAGACTCCCAGTTTAGTGTCTATCACTATGCAAAAAATGCCTAATGTGTCTTTTAATATTAATAAATTTCAATTACTTAATACACTAAACACAAAGGTTTTCCCTGTAGCTAAAGATAAATCAGTCTTAGAATAAGCTTTTTGATCAAGGAATCAGCAACTCAAGCCTGAATGTTAATGTTCACAACATGCAATGAGTAATTTTTGTATTTACAAATGCATTTTTACTAGCCCTTTCAATTAATAGCATACTTAGTTTTCTTCAGATTATCAAATGTTCTACTTAAGGATCACTCAACTGAGATTATAATACTATGAGTTACAAAAACAAACTGAAAACAAGAATCCACACCAATATTGAAAAAACACACCTTTAACTGTATGGTTATGTATACATATATTGTAGATATACTTTAACATATGTAACATGTATTGGTCTACCTGCCTTCTAGGGGAGGGGATCGGGGGGAAGAAGGGGGAAAGTTGGAACAGAAGGTTTTGCAAGGGTCAATGCTGAAAAATTACCCATGCATATATCTTATAATTAGAAAGTTATAATAAAAAATAAATAAATGAAAAAACACACCTTTATTACTGAATCAAATCAAAGTGCAACTTAAATCCAATGGGTGTTATTAAAAGTACACAACCATAAAAACATGTAAGACTTATTTTTATTTAAAGTTGAATCTGAATACATAGTATGTAGTCATTTTAAAAGTCCGTCCACTTTAAGATATTCTATTTTGAAAGGAAAGTCACAAATTATGTGCTATGAGGAAAATCATGGTTATTTAAAATTAAGAATGAAGTTTCTGTTACAAATTGTTTTAATACATAATCTTAAGTCAGAGAAAAAATCAGTTATGTAAAAAGCTTGTCTTGATGTACTTATATACTAATGCATGTGAAAACACTTAGCAATGTTAAAAAAACTATAATGCTTGAGATAAGGTATCATAAAGATGCTCACAAATGCCCATATTACTACTATATGCTAAAATTTTACAATTTTTTACCATTCTCTGAGTTGAACCATCAGTTCAACTATCCAAATAAAAATTTTTGTTCCATGAAACAAAACCTTATAGAAATCCGAAACAAATGTCTTAAGTTTTCATTTGCAATCTTGACCTAAATTATGGGCAAATTTAAGAGAATGCTATTGACATTACAACTTAAGTATTATATACAACTAATTCTTTTAAAGTGGCATTATCAAAAAGCATTATATTTCAAAACTAGGACTATTAGAAAGTGAGATGGTTACTTATTTAAAATATTCTTTCTGTATTTTCTCAGCTACTATTTTTCTGCCTTTGATCTCAAGTACCTCTCCCATCCTACTCATTTGAATATTCCTTCTCCAAAGTGAATATAACAAACCAAGATACTTTTTCTTGTTCTGAGCTATCTTTCTGCACTACTTCATTACTATCACATATATTCCACCAATGTTTTATTTTTCAAAGGAAATAATGCATTCTTTTTTATCTTTAGGCAAAAATCCTACTTACTATCTTTAACAATATGTCCTATCCTTTCTGCCCTTGTTTCAAATCCTAATTGATTAGTCTGTTTAGATCACAAGTACTTTTTTTCTTCACATCTCATGGACTCTTCCTTCCAATAAGTTCAAAATGACTTTTATTTTCCTTGTTCCACTACTTTAATCATACAATTTAAAACTCTTACACTCGCTACCCATGGCTTTCTTTTATTAAATTGAAATAAATGATCTTTGGTTTTATTAAGCCCTGTCCCACATCATCTAATCTCTCTCACTATCATTTTCTCCTAAGTCTTCTTTTTATTTCCTTCTCTACATGTTAGTCTTTCTTGCCTTTTTAAGGCCTTTCTAACTGAACAAAATCCACTCAGGCACCCTTCTAATGGAATAAAATATTGTAACTAATGGACATTTGGTGACTGAATAAAAGCCAGTAGTAAGGCAAAAAAAAAAAAAAGAAAAAAAAAAGAAAAAAAGAAACCAATGCTTAATACAGTTCCTAGTAAATTGTAATAAATGATTATTAAGTGATAATACTTGTAGTTCTCTTTTCTGAAGATATAGGGAAACCTTTAATGCCAGAATGGATTTACTTACACTACACTCTAAGTAGGGAGGAGAGAGAGTAGGGAGGGAGAGATTCCAATGATAATGGAAATTATAAATTATGAAGGCATAAATCTTATGAAATCTTAAAGATCAGATTCTTTAATTCTCATCAAAGAGCAGCAAAATCTAGCCCTAGAGGTATTTCTCTTTAGCATAAAATAGATAGCTATTATCCAAACCTAACTACATATGCCAGTTTATCACTCAACTCAACATCTTAACAAAAGAATTTAAGTCAACAAATGGGCCTCCAATCAATCCCAATCACTGACCTCAGACAAGCATGTGGTAGAGAAAGCTGACTTTGTTAGCTAATCAGTGTTTATAGTAACAGATGAAGAAAAGGGAAAACAAAGTATTAGCTACTAAAAATCATCCATTCTAAGGCAAATAATTCTCCATTGGAACCAATAAACAAGAGTTCATCACATATAGCCTTACAACAGGTATAGTCCCATTTCCTATCGAACTGAACAAATATTTACTAACTGTCTATTACTTTTGAGGCATGCTGATATGCAATCAAATTCTAAATATCAGACCTCAGATAATAAAAAAAATTTGGTCAGGTCAAACCTAGAAACTTATTCCACATACATTTATTCTAAAATATACTGAAAGATAATCACTCACCTGACATGGTACCAACCCCAATCACAAGACATTCAACAAGGGCATCAAGTGTGAAAGTTGGGCCCAAGATTGCCATTCCACGGGCAATGTTTTCTCTTACTTCATCCTAAAACCCCAAAAACCCCATTAATGTTGGCAAAGTGGATATTTTAAGTATTTCACAGGTACCAACCAAATATACACAAACCCAAGTCTTATACTTTATTGCTTCTAGGAAAAAAAAAACAGCATCATGATGAACTAATGGAAAACTAGAAGGCTGCTGAAATTTCAATTCAGAGCAGAAGAAAAAAAGATACAGATCCTGCCTTCCTTTCCACTGATCAAAGCAGAAATAACACATTTCTGTCCATGATCTTTCTTCTAAAGGTGTATTAATCCTTCAAGCCACACCAAAGTTTTATTTTTTGGTTTTGAGGGATAGAAGGTAATGGGAGGGGGAAATGGAGATAACGATGCATAGGCAGCCTTATATTTTTCCATTTTATAGCATAACACACAATATTATTATAATCAAACCAGAATCATATTTCTTCTCAATACACCAAGACAGAGTATATAAGTCTTATCAACCATATAAATAAATAACATCAGAATTAAATTCGGGGAAAAGTTTTTCCGGTGGTCATGCTATTTTTTAAGCAAATTAAAGTTTTGTTTAGGTTGATAGGCAAAAGTTTAAAGTGTCAGATTTGAAACCAC
Source organism: Sarcophilus harrisii (assembly GCF_902635505.1). Taxonomy (NCBI): domain Eukaryota; kingdom Metazoa; phylum Chordata; class Mammalia; order Dasyuromorphia; family Dasyuridae; genus Sarcophilus; species Sarcophilus harrisii. The sequence goes on from NC_045426.1 coordinate 165,783,654, forward strand.
TAGTTATTCAATATGCTATGCTTCAACAGGAAAGAATGAAATAGTTTGGAAGTGAATCACTGACAAAAAGATCCTTTCAATAAGCTGTCCTAAAATTCTAAAAATCTTTATTAAGAGAAAACAGATGATTCCAGACTATGGTAAAATCTGACTAGTAATATCCATGGCCTGACTATAAAAACAATGAGTGATTTTATCAGCTATACTCCCAAAATGAAATCAGTCTCTGAATTTTCAAATCAACAGCTGTTACTTTTCACAGTTCCTGGATTTAAAAATACGACTCCTTTTATAGCGATGTACCATGATAATCGTGAATACTGAACTGGCTGTGGGGTTAGGAAAACTTGGGTTCATGTCCCACCTCTGATACATACCAGCTGTAGGTTATACTAAGCAAGACATGTAATTAGTGAGCCCAGCAACTTTCTCAGACTATGAAGTGACAGAGTTTATGAGCTTCTATAAACACTGTAATCATAGGGTCACTCCAAGTTTCTGTTCGCAGGAGCTCTACTGTCCTAAGTGTTAATTCATACGCTAAACTGAAAATAAAACATGTTTTGTCCCTCTGGGTAGGACTTACCTGTGAGTTAGAACTGAGGGCAAACTTTGCTAAAGCACTGGCTCGGGAAAGGTCAATCAAGAGCAGAAAAAAAGGCAAAGCTTCACTGAAAAAACAAGATGATCAGAAAAATCAAAAAATCATTGTTGAAAGAGGTTGGGTTTTTTTAAGACCCCACACTACCATTCCATTATAGGCATATATTTCAAGAGAGCAAGAGTCACATTCTATTTCTTTCTAGTCCCCACATAGTGAGCATCTACTCACATATACTGAATATATATGTACACACACACACACACACACATACCCACCCATCCACATGTGATCAACTCTAGAGTCAGAGAAATTCCACCTGGAAGTGCTAGCTTCCAAAGACATATTCTGAATCTTTGGATTGTTGTAGCAAAAATTTAATGTTAACTTATATTTAGACAAAGAGTATGTTTAGATGTTAAATACTTACTTCAGGCCAGTCAACTCTTTATCTAAGAAATGAATAACAACTGTGCTGAAGACAAAGCTTGAGAAGATGGTAAAAAGGCCAGCAATGCCTAAAATGTAAAATCAACAAAATTTAGTTGTATTATACGTAATAAGTCAATAACCATTTCTTAAGTGTCTACTACATGCAAGACACTGTGCCAGGCACTGGGGGGGAGAAAGATAAAAATGAGATGGTGTCTGACTTCAAGGAGATTCTATTTTACTGAGCGACCTAATGTATACAGATTAGTAAATAAAAAGCATACATAGAATACAAAAATAACTTCACCAGGAGGGAAGTTCTAATTTCTGGGGAGAGGAAATCAGGAGTTTTGCCTAAGAGGTGGAGCTTTGGCTAAGCTTTGAATCCCTCCAAAGCTGCAGCTTTAAAAGGCAGAGGTAAGAATGGACACAATCCAGGTCAGGGGTGAGAGCGTACCACTCATTAAAAAACACAGAGGCAGAAGATGAAAAATCTCATTGGAAGGGGAGACAGCTAACTGAGAGGGAGGACAGTGTACAAAAAAGAATTATTATGAAATAAGACTGGAAAGGTAATGGAAAAGACAGACCGTGAAAGGGTCTTTAAATGCCTGGTTGAAGAGTCTGAATTTTATCCTATAAGGAAAGGGGACTTACTGAAGAGCAGGAAAATAGCATGGATAGATCTGTGTTTCATGAATATCTCTGTAACTATTGTGAGGGTGACTTATATTAGAAAAGGCCCGATCAGGAAACTATTACAATAGTCCAGGCAATCAATGGTTATATCAATGGAGAAAATAGGAGTAAGAAATGCTGTGGTGTTATTAGGGAAAGAGTTAAATTTGGAAGTCATCTCCACAGAGATGATCACTGAGCAAAGGCAAGCTGATACCAAGGGTGAGTAGAAAAGAAATAATGTTCAGGACAGAGTCTTGAGGGATACCCATATGTCACAGAAGGGAAGAATGAGAGAAGTATTGGAAGAGAGAAACGAGACAGCGGTGTTAAGGAAGCCAGAGGAGGAAAGTGTTGGGGTTTCAACAGTGTCAAAAGCAACAAGGGATATTTGGGGTTGCAATTTTTCTAGATATCAATAAATATCTTTGGTTCATTCCAACAAAATAGCAAATATTTCTCATGTATTCAGGTAAAATATATACCTAACATATGCATACATAACCCAGAGTAGAAAACATGACAATATCTGATGATGTTTGAGCAAAGAGAAGCTAAAAAACAAAAGATTACCCAAAATATATTTTGATCCAAGCTGCCTCAGATTCTGGAACTGGAAATAAATATAGAGGATTGCTATGCATCGTGTGATTGTCAGAATGATAATATCACTGCTTAAAACATCCTGTTATGGGAAGAGGAAAAAAAAGAAAACATTTTTAAAAATAGTCCCAAAGAATAATTTTTTCCCTCATTATTCTGCACATTAGCATGATCAAGTAAATACATCAAGTTTCCAAAACATAAAAAAATTACATAAAAAGCCATTTTAAGAAAAATGTGTTTTCTGTAGTTCAATCAGTTTAGCTACGATAATACAACAATTAGTTACTTTGCCAAAAAACAAAAACAAAAACAAATTATGGATACTCAAGAAAAAAGTGATTTTTTTCTTATACTTGAAAAACTTTTTATTTCCAACCAAATGTTACTTATTTCCAGAGTACCAATATAATTGTTTCCAATAAATGCATGCATATAATAGTGAAAATGAGCCACAATCATAATAATGGAAAGAAAGTGCCTTGGGGTAAGAAAAACTTTACTTCAAGTCCTGCTGGAGACACAAACTACCAGCAGTGTGACATTAGACAACATACTTAATCTCTCAAGACCTCAGTTAATTTTTTCTGACTATAAATTGACTTTTTGCATGAATCAAAATAAGGAATTACCATTTCAGTAATGCCATACATTAAGAAGTCCAGGACTTAAGTCTACATTTTTCTAAATAGTAAACCTATTTATTATATTCATTATATTTTTAAATTGTTACTAACAATAGCACCATCAGACAATTTTTTTTTAATATCTAAAATTTAAAACCAAATGAATTTAATACAAATACAACTAAAACGTATTTAACTTACTTCTTCAAACTTTGGACATTCGTAATTCCAGCCACAGATTTTGTCATTACCAGTAAACATATTCATGGACATCATGCAGATGGTAAGAGTCACAGTCCCTACTATGACTTCCCAAGGATGGGATGCCACAAAGAGGCCATGCATTCGGAAGAGTCTTGACAACATTGTAGCCCCTGAGTCCTTTGATCCTGCAAGACATCAAATTGGATATTCAGCTTATTTTTCACTGCTGTAGCTGGAAGATCGATTTGGTGGAAACAAGTTGTAGCCATTCCATATTTAATATAGCACAGTATCTCACACATATAAGATGAATAAAGTATTATCCAACAGTTAAATAGAAAGGTACGAGTCAAAAAAAAAAATTACTCCTCTCAATGAACAATTTTTTTCATGTTTCTCTAAATTTATTATTTTTGCCATTTCCAAAAATTCAATAATATTCTAGTATATTCAATTACCATACTTTGTCCAAATTATTATCCATAGACTCACAGAATTTTAGAGATAGAACAGACCCTACACATCTAGTCCCAACTAGACTCTGCCTTTACAAGATTCAAAGAATTGTGCCAGAAATTCTCTCATCCTAACCCCATAGCACTCTTTCAAGACAAGGAGCAGCAGGGTCAAACTACTGTTCCAAAACTTTCCAGCTGGAACCAAATACCAATAAAATTGGGAAATGTTTGACAAAATAAATTAAAGTACAATAGGTAGAGAATATTAATTCTCGATTCTCTTAAGTTAAATATGTGACCCCTCTATTTCTATGTGAGTTTTAAACTACTAGTATATCTAATCCAATAAAATACATAGTATTTTGGTCCATATTAATTTCTGACATCTTAGAGCATTTATTGCTTACATCATATACTATCAGTGCTATGAAATGCATTTAAGTAACAGATTCTAGTATTCTATATAAAGGTATATCTGCAACTTAGACCCTAAAAATAATTATACCATTTGTTTACAGGACCAAAAAGCATTTACATAGCACTTTTGTCTACACAGATGTTGGACAAGACATCTTATCAATTAGATTTAGAAATTTATAATCTATTCAGTGATGAAGACCTAAGAGAAATAAATTTAAAAATAAATCTGGAAATTTCCTTTAAAACTTCTTTAAATTCCAACTTACAATATAGTGTGTTGCAGGAGTCCTATGCTATGTAAGTACCTTTATATCTGCAATGATATATTGGAGGATCTAGCCTAATGTACTTAGTATGAATATTCTTTGAAATGAATTAACCTATTTTTCTTTTTCTTTCTTTCTTTTTTTTACAATCGACATATCTAAATGATTCTTAGTCCTCAGAAAAACAAAAAGGTACCCTCTGTAATTAGTTAAGTATTTAATGTAATTCAGCTATATGCTGAACTGAAAGCAGTAGCAAATGATTATTTGATGCTACAATCTTGGTAATATTCTTAAGATACTTAGTACAAAAAAAAAATTTTCAGGGAGCATGCCAAAATGGAAAGAAGTTTCAATCTCTCACAATCTTGCATTAGTGTCTTCTCTGGTCAGAGTCTTTGTAACATTTGGGGGGAAAATTAAAATATAAAAAATACTTACTGGCCCACATTCTATATTCCTTACCACTCCTCATAAAACCCTACCACTCAGTATAAATTTTATAACTAGATTCATTCAGAGTGTTATAACACAATAACAAAAAAACACCTTTTTGGGTACCTGTTTCTCAGCAAGTTATTTTTCTGTTATTAATATTAATGTATTTACATGCCAAAGAATTAAGTCTTCAAAACTTACAATAAACTTGATCTGAAAAACTACCGAAAAATAGCAGCAAAGAAACTCAGAACAGAGATTTTATTCAACTGAAAGGATATACCTTGTTTATTCATTCAGAAGAATTGGTCTTTCAATGGCATAAAATTGTACTCTGCCATAATACAGGCAGTTCCAAGTATTTGGGCCCAAACTGATTTCTTTTTATCTCTGATCTCTCATAGCATACATCACCAAACATTAAAATCAATAAATTTTCATTAACTATAATAAAACTCACATTCACCTAACTCACAGCTTTATATAAGAAAAGTAGCATGGCATAATGCATAATGAATAGACTACTCCCTTTGGCATCAGAAAGATCTGGATTCACGCTTTCCTTTCAGGCATACTATTGCTAAGATCATAGGCAAGTTAAGTCACTTAAGCCTGTCCCATTCCCATCAGTTCAACAATTGCTTCGACCTATCTTCCTTTTCCTTCCCAAGTACCTACTAGGTGGCAAGGGACTAAACTAGGTAGTTGTGAGGCTGCAAAGACAAAAAGGATAATCCTTGCTATCGGAAAAGCATTATTGACCTGATTTTTTTTTAAATAACTTTTTATTGACAGAACCCATGCCTGGGTAATTTTTTACAACATTATCTCTTGCACTCACTTCTGTTCCGATTTTTCCCCTCCCTCCCTCCGATGGCAAGCATTCCTATACGACCTGATTGTTTTAAATGTATAATTTGTCGTCTCAAGGGAAAGGAGGGCTAGGCTTTTAGTAATTCCACATCATCCACCATATATTGCTAGATTTACTTTTAGCATATTGTGGCTGCTTAGTAAATATTTAATGTACCGCTCTACTATTCTAGCAATGGATCTTTCAAACTTTCCACTAAAACATCAGTTTTTCCAATGGGAGTTTAATTAAAGCCAGGCGCTATCTGCTTACTCGTTAACATGGGTATTGCTGACTAGAAAGACAGAAGATGGAGATTTTGTCTAGGCTCAGCAGACACTATCACCTTGAGATCAGTTACTGTCACTTATCCTCAATTTAACTGTTCCAATTGAAAATACTGGCCTATTAAGTGATCCTTTAAGGTAATCCGTACTTTGAAAAAGGCTGATTTTCTCATTAATTTTTTTTACTAGGATTCAAATAATAGCCTCTCCAATTTTATTAATAGCTTAGTAACCCGTGCTGAAATTCCGAATGACCTTCAGACTACCCCAAACTCCAAACTAGACATTTATTCAGTGAGTAAAACAAGAATTTATTAGGTTCTTAAACCATACCAGGCACTGTACTAGAAACACCAAGATTAATAAAGACAAGATTGGGTACAAATGTTTCTTCCAAAGGGTGTGACACCGGTGTTTGGGATGTTAGAAGAATTGTCATCATTAGTTTTGCTTTTTCTCTAAGAGCAGAGATGGAGGGGAGCTATTCACCTCCCCCACCCCCACGTCCCCTTATAAGGAAGCCACTGAGGGCTCCCGAGCAGCGGCTCCTTAGGCAGGCTCGCCGTCCCGTGCACCTTCGCCGCTCCGGATAAAGGCGCCGGTAACGACCCCTCGTTTCTGTCTGTCAGTGTTTCCGGGGCTCTCCCGCCCTCGGGGCGGCGGGCGCGGTTACGGATGTGGATGAGAAGGGCGTGACCGCTCCTCGCGCTCCACACCAGATGCCCTCCCCACAGCCCCACAGCCCCCAGCGCCGCCGCAGCGGCCTCGGGCCAGTAAGTCCTTCCTCGGGGCGGCGGTTCTCCCGGATGGTGAGCGGAAAAGGACGGGGATGGGAGGCGCCCAACGCTCAGACCAGGGACCCCCGGCCATACGCACGCGTCGGCCCCAGCGGTTGGAACAGCTCGCCGGGGCCTGCCTCAAGGACGGAGCGCGGCCCCTTCCGCGTCCTCGGGGCCCCACGGGCCGGTACCCGGAGACCCGGTCCCGCTCGCCGCCGGCGGACGGAAGTCTCCCAAAGTCCGCCAAGACCCCTAAACGCGACCTCGCTCGCCCTCCGGCTCTACTCGCCTCCGTCCATCCCGCCCCTGACCCCGGGCAGGCTGCAGTCCTCACCTCGCCGCCGCCCTGGAAAGCCCCCGGTATCCCAGGCTTGGGCGCTCGGACAGCAGTCTCCTTTCAACGGAGACGCGGGGCGGAAGGAACCACCAGTTTACGCACGCAAGGAGCTGAACATGCCGCGGCCAATCAGAGAGGATCGTCCGATCACCCAGCCAATCACCGGAGCGCCTACCGGCCTGACGGCCTTACCTCACCGACGGTCGCCTTAACAACCGCCCACAGCCCTGAGTAGGTTCAGAGAAAGGAGAACGCACCATCTCTCACCATGGTTCGCCAACCAATGGGAAGCCTGGGTTCCGGAGCTGTCGCAGCCTATTGGTCAGTGGTCCCTGGGAGTATAGGCATCAAAGCAGCCTAGTATAAAGGGATAAAGGATGGGAAGGGTGAGGTCGGGAGGGGTTCGCGGAGGTGAAAATGTGGATGGGGAAATTGGGCTGTGGTTGGTAAAAATGGTGACTGTGACGTAGGCATCATTTCAGGTCTGGAATGTGAAGATACAAGTAGAGGTTGTTTTTGAGGAGGAGGAGAAAAGCGCTTAGGTTTGCAGAGCCAGTCGGAGGGAGGGAAGAAGATAAAGAGATGGGGACTGAAGGAAGGAGGGGGTCAAAGTGTTGGAGGTGGTTAAATCCCATCGAAAGAAATGTCCTTAAAGGTCTTGGACAGCCGAACCATTGGCTAGTTTATACGTAACACCGAAGAGGGGTGGAATGCCAGACTTTTCTGAATTGGCAACATACTTGGTTTAAGGACAATTGGGGACAATGAGCATCTGTTGCAATTAATGCTAAAACTAAAGCTAAATTGTAAACAGTGAAGAGTCCTGAGAGAAAGTCTAGCCCAACCTTCAATTCTGAGACCCGGGAGAGCCAAGTAAATTGTATATTATAGACTAGGAACTGAAAATTATAGTTCTCTTATGTGTACTTCAGTTGGAACCCCAATATGTATTAAATTGCAAACGGTAATCTATCATTATCTAGATTTATGCATTTAAAATAACTTACCTTCTAATATAATATATTTCAGATGTCTTAGTTGCAGCTAATTAACATGTATTACTCAAGTCATTTCCAGCTTAAGAGGTGCAAAAGAGAATTAATTTCCCCCCTCCCATTTCTACCCACTTTTAAACTTTTATTAAAGAAAGATTGAAGACAGTCCTTGGAGTTATCCTTGACTCTTTCCTCTTCTTTACCTCACCCCCTGCCCCACTTCAATATCCAATCACTTTTTGGGTGTTGTATATTCTTGGAGATAATTGAGAGCAGAAAAGACTTGTCTTACTATTGTAGCTTATAATTATATATATATATATATATAAAATTATAGCTTATAACCCCTCTCTAATTTGAGAAGTTCCTTAACTTTGTAACCACCATAGTACAGAGCCTTTATCAATGTGGGCTGGATTAATTTAATAGCTTCCTACTTAGTCCCACCTCCTACTTGAGAGATAACATGCTCTCTTGTATATGTTGTACTACACTGGCAGTTAGAAAGGTCCTGGGTTCAGCATCCTATCACAGACATTTGATTGGCATGTGACTCTAAGCAGTCACTTAATTTTTATGTCCTACAATTTCCTCATCTGTAATATGAAGAGGTGGAAGGCAGTAGCTTCTAAGGTAGGGCCATCCCCATTTTAAATATGTGATCCTGTAATTCTAATACATCTTTCACATAGCTACTAAATTGATATTTCTTAAACACAGCCCAAACACATCATTACCCTGTTCAGGGATTTGTAATAGACCTCCAATTGATTATGGGATAAAATATGCCTCAGCCTTCCTTTCCAGTATGATTATAACTTGTTTTCCTTCATACCCTCCCTGTTTTAGCCCACTTGGTTTACTTGCTCTTCCCGACACACAGCATTCCATCTTTCTTTTCTGTGATTTTGATCAGAACTATCTCTTATGCCTGGAATGTACTCCCTCCTCACAATGCCTTTTTAGTTTCAGTACCACCTTCTACAAAGAGCCTATCCTATCCCTCTGTTCCCAATTGCTAGCACTTTTCCCCTACTCCTACCTCCCCACTGTAAATTACCTTAATTTACTATATAGATATTTTGCATTTAGTTATCTGTGTTCATATCCTACTTCTTTACAGCCCTTCTTTAAAAGTCCAAATAAAAACTAGCATCTTTGAAAGGTAGTAGAGTGAAAAATATATGAGGAATCTGGTGAGAGAACTGAAAGGCCTCATTACTTTTGATGTAGTATATGTCAGCCTTGTTGGCCCTAGGTTCCTTGTCTCTCAAATTATGAGGACATACTAATTGGAATGCATAGTTCAAAAATAGTATGATTTTCTAATTGTAGACATAGATATAACTCTGAAAAATGTTTATCCTTTTCTTTTATTTGGAATTGAATACCACATATTTGCCTTGATTTATTTAGTTTGTTAAAAGTGTGTCTATTTACCTAAAAATCTCAGAATATGGTGTTTATAAAATTTTCATTCAGTAAGTTTTTTTTTTTCCCCTAAGGAATGAGTGACACTGAAATTTCCTCTCTTACTCTACTCTTAAATACAATTGCTCTCTTGTCTTTACTGGCCTCATTCTTTGATGTTATTTGTCAAAAATGTTCATTTTCTAAGATCATATAATATTGTTTCTTAAATCTAGGGAAACTATATTAACATGCATTTTGTAATCCTTCAAATATTTTGATGTTGCTTTCAAGCAATTTTTTTCATATTAATTAAAATATTTCCCTTACTTATGGATACAGATAATTGTCAATGATAAAGCCTCCACACTTACACAATTTTCTTTGCCTCTTGCTAACCCATAAGATGATTGCTTTGAGTGTAGCTTTTTTTTTGTTCTAACAGAATGTCAATGATATTCCTCACATTTCAAAAAGCAATATGGCATATAAAAAGTTCTGATTTGAGAGAAGACTAGGCTCGCTCAAGTGTCAGCTCTGCTACTTATTAGCTAACTACACAAACTTAGGCAAGTCATTTCCCTTTGTATGGATTGTTCCTGTGTCCTTGATTTGCATTCTTACCTTCTATACTTATTTTCTCATCTGAAAAGGCATAGGACTACAGGATCTTTCAAGAACCTTCTGGCTCTGATGTGGGTAAATTCTGTAAAAAAAAAAAACAAAAAAAAAAAACTGTCCCCTTTTGATCTGTAAAATTAAATCTCTGAAATTCTGTCCCCTTTGATTCCTGGCCTCCCAGACTCCAGAGAGTCTATGAGAGAGAACATATCCTCCTGGCTGGCCTTTTCTAAGGCAAAAATCTCCCCCCTCTTCCCCAACCTTGGTAGCCAAATCCTCATTCAGGAAGCCTTAAAAGTGATTTCCATTCAATTGGGCCTGATATTGATAAACATCTAAGCTTGGGGGGATTGGCTTTGTCAACCTGAAACCTGAGTCTCAGATTTCTATAAAGGATATTCTAAACTCCTGATCCTTGCAGAAGTCTGGGGTAGGGCATAGCTGCCTGCCAGCACTCCTGTCTGCTGTGAAGACATTCTCTTCTCAGCAAAAAAAACCTTTTATTTCTCTGCCACTGAGGAAGTCAGTGTCCTAGCAAAGCTGATTTCTCATCCTACAATAAACTTCCCTTTTTGCCACTTAAACCTTTCAGGTTTTTTAATTCTTTCACGAAGGACCTGTGCTGACCAGAAGGGGATTCTCCCACTTCCACTCTCTGCACTGCCACTAGAACACCATGCACTCTAAATCCTAGCTTTCAATAAATGTTGAGTGTTTCCTTTTCTTTTTGTCTTCACCCTTTTAAAACTTTTGGTTAGATTTTGATCAACTGAAATGAAGTTTTGTAGATGATAGATATCAGGGATTAGGAAGTAGTTAAAGGAATGGTGGATTTGGATTCAACATGGATTCAAGTCCCTGAACTCCCCCCTTATCTGTGTGAATTCCAACAAGTCACTTAACCTCTCCAGTTCTCAATTTCCTAAAATTGAAGGGGTTGAACTCGGTAACCTTTAAAGTTACTTTTAGTTCTAAAACTATAATCCTATGATGTGGATATAGGAGAAGCAAATGTAGTTTTATTAGAATAGAAAAACAGACCGGGAAGTTTTGGCAAGCATACTATATAGAGCAATCTGTGAGCAAATTGACAAGATCTTGAATCAACAACATTAAGAATATTTCACATGGACTAAAATTTAGATTATTCAAATACCCTGTTGTTTAGGTATAAAGGAATGCGATTAAAGAATCTACAATCCATGGACAAGGTTATATTAGACATAGCTTAAATGAAGCTCTGCTGTTACTGTAGTGGGTACTGTTTCCAGTGGTGTAGATTGTACCCTATCCTTACCTTTTCATCTTGTATAAATTGACATTGAATAGATAACAACAGAGCCGATAGGTTGTTCAGAGGCCAACCTTCCAGAATATGAGTAGGCCACCTCCTTTTCTGATCTTACTGCTCCTTGATAAAATCTTTTGAGTTGTTTTTCCTGCCCAATTCTTCAATAGCAATATTCTACACCTGGTGATCTACAAATTTAATGCTTTAGAGACTTCAGTATTTCTGGTCTTGCAAAATATAAAAACATTCATGTTAAAAAAGATGGGTCTTTTGGCCTTGGAGTCTTAAAAATGCTGTGCAATTTCACTGAGGCAATCCATTCCACCATATTTATCCTTTTCAATTCTGGACCCAAATGCAAAGAAAAACTTAGATATGATTTCTATTCTTCAAAAGATGAAAATCTGACAGGGGATACAAGATATAAACATAATTTCAAAAGAATTAGAATGTGATAACCGCTTTGGAGAGAATTAAAGTGCTAGGAAAGTTTTGAGGAAGGTAGAAAAAGGTTAATTCTTTTTTTAGTGCATAAGGAAAGATTTTGTATTAGGGTAGCCTATAAACTCAGCATTGATAGATGATAATGATTTTAAGAGTGGGAAAAGTGTGTATCCAGGAGATAGTGTGCTAAAAGGCTGGAGAGGTAGGTTATGGAGCTTTCATCTGATTAATGAAGGTGACTATCTTTCCAAGTATCCCAGCCCTACCTTTTGAGATTGACATTCTTCAGGCTGGTAGGACTTGTTTCAGCATTTACAATAGCTATATTATTAACAAGAGGCATAAGCTCTGTATTTGTCATTTGGTGGCTTAAATCTGATGTGAACTTACATCTCAAGCTGCTTAGTAATCTTTAGGTAATGTGAATCAATAAATAGCCCTAATGAAAAGTGATGGTCTGGTTTTCTGTATAACAAAAATCCCTAGCTTTTTTTGGTTCCCTAACCCATTAAGTTTTCAGTAAACCTTCCTGTATCTCCCTTTCAGTTATGGAAGGAAATAAATTTTAGAGTTTATAATACAAATGCACAAAATAAACCAAATAAATTATTTTCTTTTCATAGGTTCACCAAGATTGATTTGAAATTTCTCTAATATTTTAACAGAATAATAGGTTATCACCAAGTATTTCTGGTACTACCTTGCCAAGCTTTCTCATACCCTCAGTCTGAGAAGCCCTGATATAAAGGGTCCTCAGGCAGTTCTCTAGGGAGGTACATCTTGGTACAATAATAACCAAGGGATGTGCTCAGGATATCCTGAGGCTTCTCACAGCAGAGAGACATATACCATATACTTTTCCAGTATAACAGATCCTTCCTTCAGCAATAGGATGGGGCCAGACTGATCTGAAAGTGAGGAGAGGGGGAGAAATGGCTTAAGAGTTGGAAAGGTCCCACTCTGACATTGTTGTTCAACCTATTCCTTTTATGAGTAAGGGAAACACGACAAAGAACGATTGAATGACTTACCTAAGCTTAGATAGGAGGGAAGTGGCAGAGTCTGAATTTCCACCCAGGGTCACTTCCACAGCACCATATTGCCTTCTTAGTCCCGGATCTCAGTGGCAGCCAGGATGGAAAGTGCTCAGCCCCTGTTCTCATCCCACAGTGCCAGGACAGAGAGAAAGAGAGGACTTTGCTTAAAGTACAGACACATCCTCCACCCACACAAACCCTCAGTTGTGGGTGGGAGCAGACTAGTGCCCAGCACCAATCATGACAACAAAGACAGGTCTTCAGAAAAAAAGGGAGGACCCCTGGGAGGGCTGGACTTCCTCCATTTGAGGAGAGCTTTCAAACTTGGGAGGGACTTTACAGCTTAAATAGTCCCATCCCATCATTTTACCAGGGGTGAAGGGACTTGGCCAAGATGACATCGTTAGGAACGAAGCTATCAGACCGAGTTAGGTCCCTTTCCTCCTGTTCACTGGGGTAATATTTTTTCTGCCACAGTTTTCTATCTGCACCACCGTTCTATTTGCCTATTTGCCCTGCCCCTGGCTTTCCTCACAAGCAGCTGCAAAGAGAATGCTGCACTAGCACACCGCAAAGTAGTGCAAGTCTGTTAGAAAATAAAGCACCAAAGTGTTCTGAGATAGTCATGCTTTTTTCCTTCTGCTCTTGCTACTGTCTAATGTAGTTCCTGAACACAACTGAGGACACAACTCTAGATCGTGTTTCTTCTGCCAATCTCATAATCCTAAACTGTTGTCCATCCAGAAACTCTTCCCTTTATCCAGCTCTGCCTTGCCTTGCCTTGCCTTGTGTTACTATGACCCGATATGCTTTCATGGTACCTTAAAGCACTTATACTTTAAGTGCTTAACTTTACAAGCAATAATTTATCTGATCCTTACAATAATCCTATGAAAGAGATGCTGTTATTTTTCATTCCCATTTTATAGATGAGTAAACTAAGGCAAACAGAAATTAAGTGACTTGTCCAGGGTAACAGCCAAACAACTGTCTGAGCCTGGATCCTAATTCTGGTCTTCTTGACTCCAGGTTCAGAGCTCTATCAACTGTGCTACCATGCATCTCTATCCCATTCCAATTTCACAAGAAAGATGTGTTCCTTCTCCATACGATACTTAGAGTTACTGTGAAAAATGCTTGTTAAATATTGATGCTAAATGTATAAGTGCTAAGCAAAAGACAGATGCAGCAAGACACTACTACCTTATAACTAGGAGATATTTTCTTTGGTTCAAGGAAGATTGTCATTTCTCCTCAGAATGAGCCTCAATTTCTAAGAATATACACATATTTATGAATACTCTGGGAATTGAGGCAGTTTGGAGAACTTCCAATGTGGAGATACCTTTACCCCATGAAGATCATCTCTATCCCATTCCAATTTCACAAGAAAGTGTACTCATTCTTCCTCTTCTTTTAATCAAGGCTTTTGCACAAGAAATATCCTCTGCTAGAATATGTGTCTTAATTTTTTGTTTTGGAAAACAAGGTTACCACGTGAACATTATGGTGTAGGACAAACGGAATTTTATATATATTTTTCTCCAAAATGTACTTACTCTCCCTCTGACTTGCTTGATTCCATCAGTGGCTTGACTATTCACCCTATGGCCTAAATGTGAAATATTGGTATTTGACTTTTCTTTATCCCTCATGCTTATATATTTTTTTTAACTAGGATCTTAAGATTTTGTTAAAGAAGTCAAAAACCCCTTCATCATCATCTGCTATCTATTTCTCTGAATTAGAATTAAGCTATAATCATTTTTTTGGGGGGGTGGGGGGAGAATTATTAGTTAAAGAATGAGCATAGACAAGGGTTGTGTAGGAGTGAAGGGGGGGAGGAAAGGTGATGAGAAACAGAAGCATTCTCTGTGAGAATGAGTTCAAATCCCTTTGTAGCCAGCTTTTTAGGGCAGTTTGATATAATGGAAAGATTACTGAATTTTTGAGTCAGAGGAGTTGGGTTTAATCTTGAACCCTCTTTTTATTAGTGATATGACATTTAGAAAGTGATTTCACTTCCCTGGGTTTCAGAGACCTTACATGAGAAGTAAAGTAGTAGGACTAGCTGAGTGAGGAGTGTTACACTCAAATAGAAATGGGTGAATTCATTGTGACTAAGCTCCTATTGACTTAGAAAATCAAATAGCAACATCATCTATGGTCTATTGTATTTTTATTCATTTTGTTTAATATTTTCCAATTTTATTTTTATCTGATTCTGGCTGTAATTGATTGGGCCTGTGTTTTATACCTCTGGGCTAAGTTCTCTCTAAATTCATTTTTAGAGCTCCAACCCTGTGGATATATGTGCATGTAGATGATGTAACTTTCTGGGTTCAAATCCAGCCTCAGACACTTCCTAGTTTTGGGATCCTAGGCAAGTCATTTAATCCTGTTTGCCTCAGTTTCCTGATCTGTAAAATGATATGTTAAAGCGAATGACAAACCATTCCATTATCTTTGCCAAGAAAACCCCAAATGGGGTCATGAAGAGTTGGATGTGACTGAAATGAAAAATCAGCTCTCAGATCATTTTTTGTTGTTGTTCAAATTTACTCCATCTTTCTCCTTTGAAAGGACTATGGGGAGGACCAAGACCCCAGCATTCTAGGTGGGGGGAGGAACAGGCAAGGTCCAGGACCATGGAAACTGGTCAGTTTCTCTTCCATAAGAGAAGGTCTTGGAAGGAAATTGGCCTAGAATTATATTTAACCTGACATATCTCAGATATCTCTTAAGTAGAGATATGATAGATTAAAAACCACTTCCATGACTGTTCTTAAGAGGGGAATATAAGTCTCAGCTCATACTTGCCAGCTTAGTTCTTTGCAAAAAAAAAAAAAAAAAAGTAATAATAAATCATCACAAATAGAGAATAACAAACTCATTTATTC
The DNA here is from genome assembly GCF_902635505.1 of Sarcophilus harrisii. Lineage (NCBI taxonomy): Eukaryota > Metazoa > Chordata > Mammalia > Dasyuromorphia > Dasyuridae > Sarcophilus > Sarcophilus harrisii. Next base: position 165,799,334 of record NC_045426.1, read on the forward strand.
AAGCAAAATATGGCACAGAAATCAGAGAGGTTCTGTAGATGAGACTGTATCAGAGAATACATAAGAATGAGTAGGCTTTTCAGCTTGGAGGGAAATAAGATCTTATCTCATACTAGGAGAAAGAAAATTATCTGATGCAAGAAAAGTTTGCTCTATTGTTCTTGAAGTCAAGAAACATTGACAGTGGCTGGTTCTCATACCCACCCAAAGCATCCAACACATTCCAGTCTGCCATTCAAAAGTCTCTCACTGTACTGCTTTCTGAAAGTCCTCTGCAAACCAGTCAGGTAAATCTCTTACTCACAACTGAAGCTTCTGTTTCTACATTCTCTCAGCCAGTCAGAAATTTTATTTTCTCCATGTGTACAGCACTAGGAAGAACACTATGTTTTTAAGACAGCATTCAAGAGGCATTACACTCTTAAATCCAGAATCAGACACAGATTATGGGCTGGGCATGTGTTGGCACACCCAGCCATGTCCGATCCAAGCCCAGTACACCTCTTTGTATCATCTTCATTCCCAAATTCAAGATGAGTCTGATCTCACCTGTGTTGTTAATTTAATTCTTTCCCCTCTAGTCCTCAATTTCTCTATCTTTACAGGGATAAATTTAATCTTGTGGGCCTTGTCCCTTTTCATATTAAAAAAAATTCCACGATTCCCTTTTCTTCCCAACTCCCTTTTAAGAGAGAGGCTCTGAAGAAAGGAGCAGGGGATGAGGCTCGAAGGCATGAGAAGTTGTCAAAATATAGTGTCAAAAATGCTAAGTTTGGTGAGAATGAAGGTAGGTGGGAGGAGATGTGGAATTGGAAAAGAATTGGGGGATGGAACAGACTATCTGGTTGATTTATTGACAGGCCCTTAAAAGAGCAAGATCAAAGAAGTTGGGAGAACATGGAATGTGTATCCAAAATACATCTCACTGGTTACCTCCTATGTTTCTGACTTAGAGCTGATATCCCCACAGTTAGGCCCTTATTCCTTATTCCTATATTCTTTTTGTTTGTTTGTTTTGTTTTTTATTAAATAACTTTTTATTGACAGAACCCATGCCAGTGTAATTTTTTACAACATTATCTCTTGCACTCACTTTTGTTCCGATTTTTCCCCTCCCTCCCTCCGCCCTCTCCCCAAAGATGGCAAGCAGTCCTATACATGTTAAATAGATTACAGTAGATCTTGGATACAATATATGTGTGTAGAACCGAACAGTTTTCTTGTTGCTCAGGGAGAATTGGATTTAGAAGGTATAAATAACCTGGGAAGAAGAACAAAAATGCAAGCAGTTTACATTCATTTCCTAGTGTTCTTTCTTTGGGTGTAGCTGCTTCTGTCCATCCTTGATCAATTGTAACTAAGTTAGATCTTGTCTTTGTTGAAGAAATCCACTTCCATCAGAATACATCCTCATACAGTATTGCTGTTGAGGTGTCTTATTCCTATATTCTTAACTACCCATACTTCCCCCACTCCTTCCCTCACAACCTCCCCTAGATGGCAAGTAGTCCAATATATGTTAAACATGGTAGGAATATACATTAAATTCAATACATGCATACATATTTATACAATTGTTGCACCGCACAAGGAAAATCAAATCAAACCAGTAGAGAGAGAGAGAGAGAGAGAGAGAGAGGAGAGAGAAACAAAATAAAATGCAAGCAAACAACAGAAAAAGTGAGAATGCTATGTTGCTGTCCACACTCAGTTCCCACGATCCTCTCTCTGAGTGTAGATGGCTCTCTTCATCACTGGTTTGAATCATCTCATTGTTAAAAAGAGCCACATCCATCAGAATTGATCACAGAATAATCTTAATGCTGTATATGATGATCTCCTGGTTCTGCTCATTTCACTTAGCTTCAGTTCATGTAAGTCTCTCCAAGCTTCTCTGTATTCATCCTGCTGGTCATTTCTTACAGAACAATAATATTCCATAACATCAATCTACCATAACTGATTCAGCCATTCTCCAACTGATGGGCATCCACTAATTTCCAGTTTCTAGCCACTACAGAAAGGGCTGCCACAAACATTTTTGTACATGTGGGTCCCTTTCCCTCCTTTAAGATCTCTTTGGGATAAAAGCTCAGTAAAAACACTGCTGGATCAAAGGATATGCACAGTTTGATAGTCCTTTGAGCATAGTTCCAAATTTCTCTCCAGAATGGTTGGATCATTTCACAACTCCACCAACAATGCATCAGTGTCCCAGTTTCCCATGACCCCTCCAACATTCATCATTATCTTTTCCTGTCATCTCAGCCAATGTGACAGGTGTGTAGAACCCCCATAACTTTTGAAATCACTTTCCCTTGAGCCTTCTTCTCCACTCATTTCCCCAGTCACAGTGATCATATTCAGACTTAGCACAGTATGTGGCCCACAGTGATGTTATTGCTGTCCAATTCTTGCCTAAGATACCAGAGTGGTTTTGCCATTTCTTTCTCCAGCCCAATTTACAGTTTTCTCAGAGGAAACTGAGGCAAACAGGGTTAAGTTACTTGCCCAGGATCAGACGACTGGGATACATCTGAGGCCAGATTTGAACCCATGAGGATGAATCTTTCTGATTTCAGGATCTGCTCTCCCTCCACTGCCCCTCTAGCTGGGAGTTGCATTAGGACTCTCTGAAGTTCCCTTCTAGCTCTAAATCTTGTGACCTCAGATTCTGTGTTGTCTTTCCCCTGCCCCTGTTTCTCTTGTGATATCCTATCTCTGTTTGGAAGTCCTGACTCAAATCTCAAGTTCTCCAAGTTGTCTCCTGAATCAGTAACAATCCTCTCCTCCTCCCTTTAGATCTTGGAAAGAATTATGCACTTACATATCTTACATATAATTTATGTACTTACATATAATTGTATTCATGCCATTTCTGCCTTGGCCTTGTTGGTATCCTAATTATGAACTTGGTGCAGGCTGAGATGGTTTTATTTGCCAGGTAAAGGCCCTAAACCATTCAGGATCTCTCCCAGATGCTTCTGAATTACCCAGCTCCGACGCTTTTTTTTTTAAATTTCAATTGCACTTTATTCGTTTTTTTTCAAAGGAAAATTTTGGTTGAAATACCAAAGAATAAAAAAATAAATCAACATAAGAAAAAACTTGTTTACTGAAATTGAAGGGGCCATACAGGTTTATGTTTTCCTGTTTTACTTGTGGCCACAACTGTGATACTCCTATGTTTCTGACATAGAACTGATATCACTGCAGTTAAGTCCTTATCCTATATTCTTAACCACCCATCCTTGGTTGGTAGTTGTTAGTGTCATTATTTTTGTTTTTGATAGCATACCAAGGACAGAGAGTATCAGCATAAGCAAAGTAGTTTGACCTCTGTTCCTCAACTTCCTTATCTATGGATTTATCTCTATTCATTACTTTTAAATACCAGTTATTAAATGCTTTCATAATCTGTACTATTGTCCTATAGAGGAGAAACAACTCAGCTCATCTTCATTTCATGACAAAATCTAGTATCTGATGGGACTCTTCTCAACACTGAACTGAAGTTCTGTACTACCCAGAACTTATAAAAGGGGAACTGCCCTCTTGCTTGGATCTTTGGCATAAATGAAGGTGAGCTGTTAAACAATTTATTGACAGGAAGCCTGTCCCCACTAATGTTATCTTGCTTGGAGATGAGCCTCAATTTACCCTTTTGTTAAATATAAATAGTGACTATATATACATACACATACATATCCACACAGTTGGTCTTTAGAGTTTGCAAAAGATTTTACACACATTTTCTTATTCAATCCATTGAACCATCTGTATTATGAGATAGGCACTATTCAATTTACAAATGAAAAAACTAAAGCCTAGAGAGGTTAAGTTATAGTTAATAAATACTGATGGCAGGTTTTGAACATCCTGATTGTATTCACTATACCAGTTTGCCTTTTCAAGGCTAGCATTATAGCTTAGTAAGGTGCTCCAAAATAAATTGCACATTTTAAGAGTTTGACAGATGGTTTCTTGATAGATGTTTACCATAAAAACAAAATAATAGACTATCCCATAGGTGTTTCAACTTCATTTGCATCAACTAGATAGTTAAGGCAATAAAGGAAGAAGTAGATTGAAATATAGTAAAATAGCAAGCATTTTAAATAAACAAAAACCCCCTAAGTCATCAAGTGAGCAAGTGTCCATTTCCAACACATGGACACGGTAGATAATAAGAATTATTATTATAACAACTAAAATGTATATAATGCTTTAAGGTTTGCAAAGTACTTTCCACATTTGTTGGTAATGACAGTTAAGTATTTTTAGTGCTGCTTAATGATAAATAAAAATGTATTTGTATGCTTCCAATGTCACTCACTGAAATAAAATTTACTTCTTCATTCTTTTACTTCCCTCTTCTAGTTGAATAAAACTGAATGATGGCAAGATTAGCCTTTTGACCATATTTTGATGAGAAAAGATTTTAAGTTGGAGGACATGAGCTAGTTAACAGATAGGGATTTAGCATTGCACCCCATCCCCTCTCCCCACTGAGAATTGTTGTAGGAGCTATTGAGCAAAGTAAAGATGTAAAGTACCTTCCTTTTTAGGAAATTGCAATATAATTCAGGAAATGGTCATGCATGAAAACTAGAAAGGAGTCCAGGGCAGGGTATATATTAGTGTCCTCTCAAGACTAGATTATCAGGTGCAGACCCCAAGTATTATGGGCATCTAAAGAAGGGAAAGAACATTGTAGACTGGGCTAGTCTGAAAAGCTTCATGGAAGAGATAGAATATGACTTCTTATCTTTACTCTCTGTACAATATTTACACTGTTAGGGCAACAGTGTTTTTTTGTTTATAGTTACTCTACATAATTTTATATATATATATGTTTATATATATATATAAAAGTAAGAAAAGTGCTAAATATATATATTACATATATGTGTAATATATATATATTATATATATATATATTTAGCACTTTTCTAAGTCTAGACAACAATAAATCAGTCCTCAGTTTGTAAGGTTTGCCGATTTCTAAGGTATAAATGCTCACACTGAAAATTTAGCAATTGGCTCTGGATGGTCAGCTCTTGCTCTCATTCCATTCCCATAACTAATTTGCCCAATGTGGTGGTTTCTGTCCTTACAACTTCTTTTCCATCTATCCCTTTATCTTCCCTTATATGACCACCTCTCTTATATAGGCTCTCATTATCTCTTTTAAAAAAATTATATAGTGTTTTATTTTTCCCCAGTTACATGTAAAAACTATTTTTAACATTAGTTTTTAAAACTTTGAATTCCAAATTCTTTCCCTTACTTTCTCCCCAACTCTCACCTTCCAGTTGAGAAGGAAAACAATTCAATATGGGTTATACATCTGTAGTCATGCAAAAAATTCTGTATTAATCATGATGTGAAAGGAAACAGACAAAAAGGAAACAAACCCCTCAAATCTCAAGGAAAAAAAATTTTTTTTAAAGCTTCAATATGAATTCAGATGTCATCAAGTCATTTTCTGGGAATGGATAGCATTTTTTATCATAACCTCTTCAGTTAGATCATTGTATTGTTGAGAATGGTTAAGTCATCCATAGGTGATCATACTATAATATTGCTGTAACTTTACAGACATTACATTTCACTTCATATCGGTTCATGCAAGTATTTCAAGTTTTTCTTGGCAGCATCCTATTCGTCATTTTTAATGGTACAATAGTAATCCATCATAATCATATATTGCAATTCATCCAGCCATCATTCCCCAATTGATAAGCATCCCTTTGATTTCCAGTTCTTTGCCACCAGTAAAGAGCTGCTTCAAATATTTTTGTACATATTTTGTATGTCCCTTTTCCTTTATGAGTTTTTTTAAATCCCACTTGGGATACAGACCTAGTAGTGATATTGCTAGGTCAAATGATAAGCATGATTTTATAGCCCTTTGGACATAATTCCAAATTGTTTTGCAGAATGATCGAATCAGTTCACAACTTCACTAACAATATATTTAATGTCTTATTTTACCCACATCCCTTCCAACATTTGTCATTTTCCTTTTCTATTGTGTTAGCCAATATAATAAATATGAGATAGTACCTCAGAATTATTTTAATTTGTATTTCTCCAATCAATAGTGTGTTAAAGCATTTTTTCATATGGCTATAGATAGTTTTGATTACTTCATCTGAAAACTATATCTTGTTATTATTTTTCGACTGTGGAATGGCTTATTTCAGGAATTATACTCAATTCTGACACCTTTGCCTTCCAGAATATCATATTCCAAGCCTTCCAGTCACTAAGACTGGAAATGGAAAAACCCATTTGGGTTTTTCTTGGTAAAGATACCTGTGGAGTTTACCATTTCTTTCTTCAGTTCACTTTGCAGATAAGGAAACTGAAACAAACTGGGCAAAGTAACTTTCCCAGAGTCACACAGTTAGTGTCTAATACTGGATTTGAACTCATAAAGATGAGTCTTCCTGACTCCAGGCCTGGCCTCTCTATGTAGCGGCCCTTTTTGCTCCCGAGGCTCAAAGACTGAAAATATCTAACAGTCTAGATTGGTAGAGGGAGTTACCTCCGGAAAATGTCCCCTATACCAATAAAATCATAGGCAAAATAAACCAAAACACAAACATTCTTGAAAAACATCAAATGAGATATAATAATGTTATATAATAATATAAGATGGGGTTACACAAAGCAGGGGAAGTGATTTTCTACCTATCTCTGACTAACCACATGTATTATTCAGGGTTATGGGGCTTTATTGCTTTGAGATGATGAAATTATACCATCTCATAATTGCATACATGATTCATCATTGAAGGTCTTGAGCTTTGAGATAATGAAGCAATCCACTTATTGAACTCTGAGCAGAAGAAAAACTTTTAAAGCAGTGGCTCTTTAAAAAACTGGCTCCATTCTTATTTTCCTTTGACCCTTCAGGGATCACTATGCAACTGGAGGAGTGTGTTGTTGCTGTTCAATTATTTTCAGTTGTGTTTGAGTCTTCAGGACCTCATTTGAGGTTTTCTTAGCAAAGATACTGCAGTGGTTTGCCATTGCCTTCACCAGCTCATTTTACAGATGAGGAAAGTGAGGCAAAGAGGGTGATGTGACTTGTCAGAGTTGAACTCGTTTCCTGACTCCAGACCTGGTACTCTATCCCTGAACTACCTAGCTGTCCTGAACTATGGAGCATCCACCACTTTAAAGCACCTGTCCTCCCTATGTGAGCTGATGCTTTGATTTTGGACTGCCTCTTTTGTTTTGGGGCTTTGATGATCTCAGGTGATCAAGCATCAGTTCCTGAGATGCTTGAAAACTAGCTTGTGAGGTTCAGAGGTTCAGAGGCCTGGGGTGTAAGGAAGTGGGTGGGAGCTGAATAGGAACAGGAGGATTTTCTGCATCAGGGAAGCAATCCACAGGCAGGGGAATCCTCAATCCCTGGCCTCCCTTATTAGAAGTCGAACTTTTATGAGAGAGACAGTACTCTGGTGAGTGAGTGAAATGTAAAATACCTAATCTGCAGCACTGCAAATTGCTTTTATGTTTGGATAGTTTTAACTTCCCAGAAGTCCTGATTAATATTGCTCTTTGCATATGCTTCAGTCAAAATGTCTGACTCTTTTTGACCCCATTTGAAATTTCCTTTGCCTAAGATAACTGGAATGGTCTGCCATTTTCTTCTGAAGCTCATTTTATAAATGAGGAAACTGAGGTAAACAAATTGCCTCATTCTGGGATACAGGAAGGATATATACAGTTCCCACTTTAGGTAAGTAGTATAGATAGGATAGTACAGATAGTTCCTACTTTAGGTAAGTAGACCACTTTATAGCAATTTTTACATAATGCTAATTTGCCCAGGGACGTGGTACACAGTTTAAGGCCAGAGACAGAGAAATGAGTAGGAAGAAGAATACACTGTCAAGGGCCGCCATATTAGTGTTGACGTGAATACAGACAGGAGGAGATGGCCAACATGGAGAGGAGGAAGGAGACCCAGGGAGAGAGAGAGGTAGCTAAGCAGAAACAGAGGACAGGTCTCTTCTCTTGTTGCCAGAGGTCTCAGGCCAAACCCCCAGTCTGGTGGTGGTGATGGTAATGATCTCCAAGTGTCTGTTCTTCTGCTTTCAATTGGAGCATTTTTGGGGGGAGGGAGGCTGCTTATCACAGCACTGTACAGTAAATTTAACATAGGTGGGGGGGGGGGGGGTTTCGGAATGTAGATTTCTTTCAGATTTGTTTGTATAAAGTTGAATTTGGATAATGAGAAACATACAAAAAGCAAGATTTGTCAGTACAGGAAAATCCTGTAATCCACACTAGTCCATCACCTAGGGCTGTGTAAAAAAAAGTCTTGTTACTTGAGGCACAGAGAGGGTAAGTGACTTGTTCAGAACCATGTAATTAGTGTCAGAAGTAATATTTAAACCAAGCTCTTCCCAACACCAAGCCCAGCACTCTAAACTCTGTGCCACCTGGACGCCTGCTAAATCATAGCTGACAAATGGTCACTCAGCTTATTCTTAAGGACCTGAGTCTCGTGAGCCACCTCCTCCCTCTCTTCTCCTCCTTTTCTTTCCCTTCCCCCTTCTTTCCCCTCCTCTTTCTCTTCATCTTCCTCTTATCATTGGAGATTAGGGAAATTAGACTTGTCAATCTCTAAAAGGGAAAGGGATTGCTCATTCATGAGATATAAAGAATCTAGGATACAGGAAGGCTATATACAGTTCCCACTTTAGGTAAGTAGTACAGATAGTTGCCACTTTAGGTAAGTAGATCACTTTATAGCAATTTTTAGTTGTGAGGGGACAAGTATAATTGTGGGAAAGAGGAAGCTACCTAAATGTAAAAGCGTTGTTTCAAGTAGAAACTCTCGAGTTCTGTTCCTTGCTGAGGCAAGCTGATGAAGTTAATGAGTACCTTATGTGTTTTCGGTATCATGTCCTCCTCTAAGCCCTTTGAGACCCTTCTGAATTTTCTGAAGGAAAACCTGTATATAAGCTTTGGTTTAGACTTATGATTTCACTGGTAGTATAGAAACTCCCTCTACAAGTACAGATCAGACACTTCTATGTAACTGAGAACCTGAGGAGTCACCTAGAGCATCGAGTTAATTGATTGGGGTCACACAGCCAGAATATATCAGAATTTGGATTTAAACACAAGTCTTCTTGATTGAGGCATGTTCTCTATCCACTACACCTCAATATCTCTTAAATACAAGCTATATTATTAATATGTTAGAAGATTTTTCTGGAATAACTCAAGGTGAGTGCAGACTAGCCAAAGAGGTATAATCTGGGATCAAATCTGTTTTATCTGAGCCACGAGTTATATAAATAATGCATGATCTGCCTTTCAGATCTGTACTTTAAAAAATTTCCATTGCTCTCTTAAAATCTACCACCACCCACCCCATGCCTTATTTATTTGTTTAGTTTAAATTTGCCACAACTTATGGAAATTCAGCTCTATGCTAGGAGGGGATAGTGAAATCTATGTTATAACATAGAGGAGAAGAGGAGAAATCTTCCCTTCACCCTCCCAGAAGAAAAAAATGATTACCTTGGGACAGACTGCCTCCTCCTAGGGGAGCAATGGGAGAATTTTTCAGTACTGGAAACATAAAGAATGAGAAAAAATAGCTGCAGATAGATTGGCATGTAACAGTCATGCAGGCTGCGGGGATCTTCAACAAAAAATGGGTACCCATTATTCCTGTGAAGTGAAAAAAGTCCCAGGAAGGCCCGGCTCCGAGATGGAGAGCACAGCTTCTCATCTTTTTAGTTATGGCTACTGGCCAAGGCAATGGCAGAGTAAGGGGCAATGCCATTCAGGATGAAGAGTAACTCCAGACATGCTTTTTGTGTGCTAATGTTTATTCTTCGAAGGTTAGGGAATGCTGCCTCTTCTGTGCTCTGAGGATGTTTGCATTGACAGTCTTGGGAATTTAGCTAAAGCCTTTAAAAATGTAAATGTCTCCAGGTCTGCATATTCCCATGCTCGTGAGCCAGGAAAGATTGAGCAGCCTGAGAGAAGAGGCTGTAGCAGACCTTGTGTGCACCTAACCCTGTAAGGAGAAGTAGTGGGCTGCCCTGGGGAGGGCTTTTGAGGGTGGGAGGGTGGGGAGGAAGATGTTGCTTTGTTTTGGAATAGATCTATATCCTCCCTTCCAAAATGGAATGCTTCAAGGGGAAAACAGAGGAGTCCAAATAGGTAGAAGAGAACCCCAATCTGTGTAATAAGGTTGAAGGGTACAAGAGTGAGCCACCAAAGGAAGGGCAGCTTACTTGGTGATTTAGTGGATGAAATATTAGCCTTGGAGTCAGGAAGGCTTGAATTCAAATCCTGTGTATAATGGTGGGCAATTCACCTAACAACTCTGAGGCTCAGCTGAACTAAGGTCTCTTGTTGTTCTAAATCTATGCTCCTAGAAAGGAAAGAAGAGGGGAAAAAAAAGGTTTTCAGCTCTGTGATAGACTTGAGGTTTTTTACCACAGAGGATCTGAAAGAAGAGGAGGAGGAGGAAGAGTAAGAAAAGGAGGAGGAGGAGGAGAAGTAAGGAGGAGGAAGAAGAGGAGAAGAAAAGGAGGAGGAAGAAGAGGAGAATCATAGAATTAAAGAAGGTTATTTCTATAAGATAGATAAATCTGGCCCCAGACACTTGCTAGCTGTGTGATCCTGGGCAAATCATTTAACCCTGTTTGCCTCTGTTTCATCATCTGTAAAATGAGCTGAAGAAGGAAATGGAGAACCACTCCACTATCTCTGACCAGAAAACACCAAGTGGTCTGACAGATATAATTGAAACTACTGAATGGTAGCAGGATGACTCAGCAGTATTGACAAAAAAGACTGCCATTAAAATAATTAGAACTATGGACCACCACTGGTTTCTGAGGATGAAGGTGTAGAGAAATCTATGAAGAAATTAAATACTTTGATACTTCAATGCAAAGGTGGAAAAAGATGAGGATTTTATAAAAAGGAAGGAGAGGTCAAAGGCTTGTAGAAGCTTTATGCTTTTTTACATCATCTATACTTTCTGAGGCTAGTCATAGCAATCACAGAACAAGATTAAAAAGTGAAATTTACTTCATTTTAACAGATAAAAGAAGATTTGTTGTTGATATGGGAATTATCTCCATATCCACTTCTATGTAGTCAAACCTCTGACTTGTTGAAACAAAGGTCGGGATTAGTAAGAAAAAAATAAAAATATGAGGAATAATAATGAGAGAAAATACAATATGCAATTGAAACAATTCAATTTTGAACTATTTTAAAAGGAATCAATAAAAACATAGAAAATTTACCACAGCTTTTAGAAATTTTATGTAGAGCTTTATCTATAAACCAGTTGATGTAAAAAGGACACTAAAAGAAGTCAAACCAGTAACTCAAGTCAGCAAATACCCGACTTTCTTGCCAAGCAGAAAGTGGCAGCAGCTAAAAGTAATATGGGTTTATAATAATACAAATTAACTTGTAAACTCTTATGAAGAAGGACAATACTAATGGCTAGTATTTATATAGTGCTTTAAGGTTTGCAAAGCTCTTAACAGATTTATCCTTGCTCCACTTCCTCATCTAGAAATTGAACTGGAGAAGCAAATAGCAAACTACTCCAGGGTCTTTGCCAAGAAAACCCTACATGGGATCACAAAGAGTGGGTTTATTGCTGAAACAACTGAACAACCACCCCCACCATAGAGGAAACTTGTGCTAACATCTCTACAAAATCTTCATAAGAATCTTCAACATATGCGTTGAGGGCATCTTTGATGAGAATATTGGGAACAGGCAGACTTTTCCTAGTGATATTCTGCAGTGAACCACTTTTTTTCTATCTTTACTATCTCACAGTTGGCTGAAATTATCAGAATCCTATTGGACTTGTTTGTTGATTTTGAAAAAGCATCTGATTGAGTAGAACTGCACTTTTAGAGAGATAACATCTAAATTGATTTGATCCTCCATTTGATAATTGAATGTTGAGAATTAGAAAGGAGCCTAGAATTATCTAGTCTGTTTATTTTATAGATTAGTTTTATTAATAAGTGGCAGAGTTGGGATTGGGTTTCAATTTTCTAACTCCGAATCAGTTCCTCATGATTCCCAGAATAATGATGAAAATTCAAAGAAGCAACTAAAGTTGAATAGTAGTAGACTGATGACTCCCTCCTGAGGGAGGACTGAGATGGTGATGTTGACCTTTCACAAACAGCTGGGAACTTTGTTGTCTTCCTGGATCCTCTATCTGGTATATGATGGAAAATCTCCCAACATTTATAAACTTTGACAATCATCACTCACTTTTGGTAATTTAGGTAGAAGATAATGATATTTCCAGAAGGAAACAAAAAGAGCATTGCTAGGGATTATGAGCAAACTGAAGAGGTTAAGGATATACTTTTTAATCATATAATTTGATTGAAAGTAGGAAAAGTAGAAGCTGTAAACAACTGTCCCCCTAAACCCAATATGCTTTTTACCAAAGTATATTCTATGGAATGTTAAGTTTGCACTTTGGCCATTTTGGGGAAACAGCTCAATGTTGAAGGGCTTTGCAGCTTGAGATGATGAGGAAATCTTAGTGGGGATAAGAGGTTGTAACAAATCTGCCTCAGATAGGCCTGGCTATTAAACCAAGAGAAGGAGGCCATTCTTCAAAGACACTGACCTTGGACTCTCTACCCACTGGTCCATAGTCAGTGTTATTTAAACCTCTCTCTGTAGATATAGGGCTTCCCCCACCCAGGCAGTTAATTACTCTCACATAAAAACTAGAGCGGGAACTAAGCTAAGTGAGCTTAAGCATTAAGTGGGCCCCAACTGCCATTTTGCTTTGTATTTTTTTGTCTGATCATAGATGACTGAACAACAATTTTAAGATCGGCTTGCTTGGAGAGACAACCTAAACGCCTCTGGAGTTGCTGGGCTCCTCAGTGGATGCAAAGAAGGACAGGACAAAAATGGCTGTGAGAAAGCTGAATGCCTGAAAAACAAATAGGATATTGGCTTTAAAACATAACCCTTTCTGATTCTGTGTCAGCAGCCCCAAATAGTCTATATTTCAGGATATTGAAAGAGCTAGTGTGTCTCCTCTAAGCCATGTGGTCTGTGACGGCACAGGTGTCAGTGTAAAAATGCCACACTGTCCCCAGCCAGTCCTGCAAGGGATACAGAAATGGTCTCAAGAAATCTGCCAAAGACATTCTAAAGATGAACTGATCCCAAGTTTCTTAGGAAAACACAAGCTGTGCTAAGAATAACAATAATAATCAGCCAATGAAAATGCAGCCATCAACACCCAGGAGGAGGTCATCAAAGCCCTTGGCACAAAGGTCCTCAGGACTTCTTAGACTCATGAAACTGCATCCATGTGTACCAGACTCAAGACCACCATCAAATGCACTGTGATCCCAAGTTGTCACCAAATGTCCTGACCCCAAGATCATCGCACCCACCGATCTTAAAGTTGTCAGAACTACTGATGCCCAAGATTCCTGAGCTCATGACCTCAAGGTTCTAAGTGCTGTTATTCCAGGGACCAAGTCCCATGTCTCCAAAATATATGAAGACAGAAGAACTAATTTGAACACTAAGCTTCTGTCTTTTTTGGTGAGGGCACCATTACTTTATTTTTAGGTATAGTAGTGGAAAAGATGAGGTATGAGGGGGTAAACAAAGAACTGATGGATGTAATCATCTAGCTCTTACTGGTGATCTGTGGGAAATTGTGGAGAATGGGAAAAGTGAAATGGGATTGGAGACTGTCAAATAATATTCAAATTATTGGTTGGTGATTCTTGAGCGTTCAGAAAGGAGAAGTGGTAATCATTCATAATCATCCTGAATTCCTCAAATACTGATCATGCTACCTTCATTTCCTTTATTGGCAGAGTATTCAGACTGATAGGTAAGTTTAATACCATGTAGAGTATATCTAGGTTTCAGAAAGACAGTTGACCCAGCCAAGAACAAGATGAAGACATGTGGGTTAGATAATAATACAATTAGATGGATTTGTAATTGGGTGAATGACCAGATACAAGAAGTAATCATTAATCAATCAGTGTCAGCCTGGAGGAGGTCTTTAGCAGAATGCTTCAGAAATCTGTCCTTGACCTCAGTGTTGCTCCTCATTTTTTTTTCTCATGACTTAGATGAAGTCATTGGTAATATGCTTATTAAATGTGCAAATAACACAGATCCAAGATAACTGACACACTGGCCAATAAGACAAACATCTAATGCTAATAAGATGAAAATTATACAACTTTGCAAAGGGTCTATACAGGGGTCCTCAAACTTTTAAAATAGGGGGCCAGTTCACTGTCCCTCAGACTGTTGAAGGGCCGGACTATAGTAAAAACAAAACCTTTGTTTTTTGTGGGCCTTTAAATAAAGGAACTTCATAGCCCTGGGTGAGGGGGATAAACGTCCTCAGCTGCTGCATCTGGTCCCCTGGCCTTAGTTTGAGGACCCCTGATATGATTTCCTCAATATAATGATCTTGTCCCATGAGAACTCCTATTATAGATTATAAATTTCTAGACTTAGTAGCTAAATTCTAAAGAATTGTCAGAAAGACAAAGAAACTGAGTGATTTGCTAAGTGACCACTTATCTAGCAAGTGTAAGAGGCAGGAATTAATCCCAGGTCTTCCTGATTGCAGGCCTACAATTGTGTTGTTGTTGTTCTTGTTGATAATGATGATGATGATGATGATAATTAGCACTAATCAGCATCTGCTATATTCCAGGTACTATGTTAAGTACTTTACAAATATTATCTCATTTGATCCTGGAAACAAAGACCCCTCTTTTTTTTTTCAATGTTGATATTTTAGGCATTTTTACAAATCTTATCTAATTTATCTTCACAACAACCCTGGATGGTAGGTATTGTTATTATCTTTAATTTACAAATGAGAAAATGGAGACAAAGTTTAAGTCATTTGTCCAAAGTCATACAGCTAGTAAATATCTGAGGCTACATTGGAACTCAGATCTTTCTGATTTAAGACCTAGTGCTCTATCCACTGTACCAACTAGCTACTATGCCACAACATTTCTACTGGACAAAAATTAATAGATATAAATGTTATAACCCAACATTTGGTGTTTAAAAAAAAGTCAATTATACTAATCAACATAAGAGAAATTTGTTTAGAGAACTGTGTGAAAAGATTTTGTTCTTTGCATATTGAAGTGTTTATGCTTAGTGATAAGTTCATAATGAAAAAGAAAACTTTAAAAAGGAAAGGAAAAGACCTATATTTCTCCATAGCTTTGAAGTTTAATCTAAGCCCAAAGCTGTACTTAACAGCTAATGCAATCTTAGATTCTCAGAAATAAGTTTACCTTAAATTTGCATGGAAAGGATACACTACAAGAATACCTGACTGGTTCTGGTTGATGTAAACACTGCCTCCCCACTTTTGGCTTCCATATGGAAACACGTCTTGCCAGAATCTGTGATGGGTCAGATGGTGTTACAATGATAGAAGTGAAATACCTTCTAAAAGGCAATGATCTCTCTTTTTCTGGACTTTTTATTCTCTACAAGTCCAAAGAAGCTGCTAAATTAATAACTCAAGCCTTAGCTCCTTGGATCAATTAGATCTTGGGGTTCCTTCCTTACCTTTTAGAGAAACATTAACCCATACTTCAAGTCATATATAAACATAGTATATATTGCTCCTGGCACATAAGACAACCAAGATAGTGACAGAACTGGAGACTGTGTTATATTATGAAAAATGGGTTGAAAGAAATTAGAGCTATTTAAAAGCAGAATGAACCACCTAAGGAGACAGACAGTGAGTTCTTTATCCCTGGACACTTTTTTTTTAATTTAACATTTCATTTCCCCCCCCCCCCCAATTACACATAAAATAACTTTTAGCATTCATTTATTTATAAAAATTTTTGAGTTCCAAATTCTCTTCCTCTTTCTCTCCATTTTTCTCTCCCTCTCCTACCTCTCATTGAAAAGACAAGCAATTTGGTATATGTTATACATGTGCAGTTAAGCAAGACATATTTCCATGTTAATCATGTTGTGAAAAAAACAGCCAACACAAATCCAGTTTTTTAGAAAAAGGATTTATCAAACAAGAAAGGAAAAGGATTTATCAAATGATACAAAAATAGTAGTTACAAATAATTCTCCCCAAACCGTTGATAGACTTTCCCCACAAATATTTCTACAGTCTAGAAGGGGGAAAGTGTGGTTAAGTGATGGTGGTGGTAATGAGGCAAATATATGGGAAACGAACATGGCTAAGGCCTTGAGTTCTTTCTTTCCAAAGGAGCCTCATCATGTTCACTATGAATTTCTCAACTGTTCAGTAGTCTGGCTTTTTTTGGTAGAGCACAGAGTCTGTTGGATTGGTAGCTCAACTGAACTTATTGGATGGGCCAATCTAGGATAGTTTGAGCCAGGGGACTGAGCCAGTCACTTGGTGGCTACTCTGGAGGTTCTCTGGCTACAGGATTATGGGATGGGGCTGGACAGGCTGCTCTCCTTCTAGACAGTTCCAGGTGTCTGGGTCTGGACTGGTAGTTGCTGTCAGAGTGTGCAGGACACTCTGTTCTACTACTGGGCAACTCTTGCCAGGCTGGTCTGGGCAAATTACTTGGCTGCCAACTCTTCTCAGTGTGTGCTAATTCTGCTAATCTTCAGGATTTACCCTTAGATAAACAACTAGAATCTTTCCCCTTCTTAAGCCATTGGCTTGGGAGAGGAGCCCTTTCAGCTAGAAGAACTATGCTTGGCTTAGAATCCGCAGGAATGTGTTTTGACTGTTTCAGGAGATAGGAGCATGCCTTTCTTTTAGTTTCATTTTGGTCATTTTCACGTCCCATATTTCTTTGGAAATCTTATATAGATGAATGGCTCTGGAACAAAGATGAGAATAAAATCTGTGCTTTAGATGAATGTTGATTGCCTTTCTGGCCTTTTCTTCTGCAATTAAGGTATTAAAGCTTCTCACCTTTTCTAGGTTGGAAAATAATGCTTTTGCCCTTCAGCTCTCCCTAAATACTCACTGAGAGAGAGAGGGAGAAAGAGAGAATCATATTATTTTATTTGATATAGAATCCCAGGAAGATGATAGAAATTTTAACTTCTCATTTCTCACTTTAAAAAATTGAAAATAACATCAAATTTCTAAAAGTGATTTCATCCCAGATCATCAGAATATTATATCCTACATTTGGTATGAGAGAAAACAGAATTTTCATGAAACTTTGGAAAATTTCAAGGATGCTAATTTCTGAGCCAAAATCATGACAAGCCCATGACATGGGCTACATATAAATTAGATAAGTTATGGAGGCACACAATGACATAGCTTATACAGTTCCTTTATTTCTGTTCCTTATTATATATGTCCATATATATACTTCCAGAGCTACATTTTGTAAAACTTCATACTTATAGAATCTTCCTTACAGAGATGTACTGGTAAACGTTGAAAAACTAGGTCTCCGCAGGGACTGAGGGTGCGGGGTGGGAGGTGGAGGGAAGTAGGCACAACAATAACCGGCTTTTAAGTTCAACCTTCACCATTAACATTTTCTTAGTTGCTTCTGTAAGTATTAGCCAGTCAACCAAACAATAAATGAAATACAGATTTGTGTGCATGTCAATTTAACCAGTGTAAATGCTCACACCCAAATGTAACAATCTGCTCTCACCTGCTTCTGTATGGCCTTAGAAATGCTCAAATCTAAAACTTCATCCAGCTTTGTTGATAACTGAGGAATAAAATGCCTTTATTCCTGGACCCCAATGTCTACCCCACCATTTCTAGGTTAAAATGGAATCAGTTATAATGGTGTATGCTTGTAATCCCTGACGCTACGGAGAAGGAGTTTGAGGAACCTCTTGAGGTCAGAGATTCTGAACTGCAATAGGACCGAAGCCAATTGGATATTACTATTGTTGGCATTTAATATGGTGAGCTTCTGGGAGCTGGAGTGGAGGACAAGCATTATTAAATGCTTAGTGGTTTAGTTAGTTAATCATATCTGACTCTTTATAATCCCATGTGGTTGTTTTTTACAGATGAGGAAACTGAGGCAAATAGAGGTAAGTGATTTGGCCAGGGTCACATAGCTAGTAAGTGTCTGAGGCAGGATTTAAACTCAGGAACATAAATATGATTCTAAGCCCCAGTGTTCTATCTGCTGTGCCATCTACCCACCCTATAATAATAATAGCTAAAATTTATATAGTGACTACTGTGTACTAGCTCCATAACAAATATTATTCAATTTTATCCTCTTATCAATCTTGGGAGATCAGTGCTATTATTATATCACATTTTATAACAGAAAACGGAGGCAAATGGAAGTGATTTGCTCAGGTCACACATCTTGGAAGAGTCTGAGATTTGAACTCAGGCCCAGCACTGTATTCACTGTATTCCCTGGGTATTAAAATGAGATATTCATGAAATCTATCTTCTGACCCATCTGGGCAGATGATGGCCTAGTAGTACCCTTACAAGGCCTAGAGATTTTTCTTGACTTTTCTCCTTTGCTGACTTCTAATCCTTCTGGTCCTAACAAGGTCATGTTTCCTGAGGCTTGGTTCTCTCCACAATTCCATCTATTCTGTAATTTCAATAATCACCCCATGGCAGATGACTCAGTTTTATTTCTCTACTCTCAATCTTTCTCTCAAGATTCAGCCGGCATATTTCCACTTGCTTGATGTATTGAGAGGGTTTTTGAGAAGATGCCTTGAATTATTAATCAGTGCCATCCCTACTTAGCTGCTGACTCCGCAGTGTCTGGAAGATGATAGACAAGGACTAATGGGGGTTGTGTGTGTCCACTCTTCTAAAGGAAATCTAAGCACAAAATTTAATAATTTCATGATAAGAATTTAGTTCTTCAATCAGGTTAACTCCTGAAAGAGGTGAGAACATAAGGAAGAGAGACACATTTTTAGATATGGCTACTTGTGTATATTTCTTTTATCTTTCTTAAGTCTTACTATTTAATGGTGGGAAGAAGGCTTGAAGGGGGATAGCAATCGTGATATCAAAAAAGAAAAAGATGGCCAATGAAATACTAAATGCACAGAAGAAAATTGAAAAATGCTTAGAAGGAAGCATAAATAATAAGCAAAAGTAACATACAAAATTTATTATATACTTTAAAAAAATGACTTGAATTAAGTAGAGATTCAAGATTTTTATATAGTTTTTTTTTGTGTTCTGAAATGTGTATGGAAATATTCTTTTTTATTGTACATGTATGACCTGTGTTAGATTGTTTGCTGTCTTGGGGAAGGAGAATGTAAAAAAGGAAGGGAGAAAAAATTTGAACTCAAAATCTTACAAAAATAAATGTTGAAAACTATCTTTACATGTAATTGAAAAAATAAAATACTATTAAAAAGATTTTTTGGGATGTTTAAGTTCAAGACAAAAACCAGTTCAAGTTTTGATGTTTAAGTTCAGAACAAAAAACATTTTGGTGTTTAAATTCAAAACACAAACATTTTTAATTAAAAAAAAATCGAACAAAATGAAATAAAACAAAAAACCATCGGTTTTTAAAAGCCATTTACCAGTAGAGAAACAGTGAAAGGATATAAACAAACAGTTCTAAAGAGAAATATTATGAGCTATTGAAAACCAAAAGAAAGAATGCTCCGAATCACCAGTAATAGAGTGAAAATTAAAAGAACCTTGAAGTTTTCCCTCATACCTAACAAATATGCAATGATGAAAATAGTCAATATTGGAGGAGTTATAGAAAGACAGTCACACTAATGCATTGTTGATGGAGCTGGAATTGATATAAAATTCTGGAAAGCAATTTGGAATTATGCAATAAATGGTAAAATGACTAAAATGTCTATACTCCATGACCCAGAGATTCCAATGCTAGGCACATATGTAAAGGAGGTTATTGACAAAGATAACTGCCATATAGTTCAAAACATTTATTGTAGCCCTTTTTTTGGTGAAAAAACAAAACAAAACAAAAAAAACCCAACAACAACTGGAAATAAAGTGGATACCCACTGCTTGGGAAATGGCTAAACAAATTGTGATACATGAATGTAATGAAATATTAATGTAAGGAAAGGGCAAGTATGATGATAACAGAGAAGCATAGAAAGACTTACATGAATCAATGCAGTATGAAAACATATATAGTGATAATGGAAAAGGAAGAAACAATAATGACAAAAAATATTTAGATTGAATATTGTGAAATTATAAAGAATAAGGTTGGCCATAAAGAAAAGGTATAAGAAAATTCTTCTCCTCATTCCTTTGCAGAAGGGATGCTCCACAGGTATAGAATATTGCATGTGAAGTCAGTTTTTTTTTCAATCTATTGATTAGTTAGTTTAGCTGATTTTTTTCTATTCTTCTTTTGTGAAAAAAAAAAAAGTGGTAAAGTATGGATATAGGAGAAGAGAGAAAGGGACAGCTAGACAATGTGCAATTAAGAGTTATCAATAAAAACCTATTTAAAGCAGAAAAAGTTAGGTCTTATTCTTGAAATTTTCTAGTCTTTATTTTGAACCAATTCATAGAATTTCTCCACCTCCTGCTTGACAGCTGGTACTAAAATGTTTGAAGAGGGAGAAAAACCCAGATTCTAGGCAGTCAGATATCAGAAAAGTGTTAAACTTTGAATCAGAAGAAAAGACCTGGAATTCTGTTCCTGATACTTACCAGAGAATAACCTAGGGGGTCCAGTGGATAACTGCAGTAGCTTAGTCTTGAATCAGAAACACCTGAGCACAAATCTGACCTCAGACATACTAGCTGTGTGGCTCTGGACTAGTCATTTAATGTTTTCCTCAATTTCCTCATCTGTAAAGTAGGAATCAACTCAATCCTGTATTGAGGATTAAATGAGAATATTTTGCAAAGCACTTAGTGACACGTGGTAGGCACTAGTTCAGTGCTTATTTATTTCCTCCCTTCCTCCTTTCCTTCTTTTATAATTCTAGGCAAGCTATTTAACCATTCACCCTATTTTTCCATCAGTAAAATGAGAATAATAATAACTGTAGTGATTACCTTCCAAGGTTGTTGTGAAAATCAAATGAGATTGTGTATATAAAGTGCTTTGTAAACTATACATTCTTTATGAATGTCATTATTATTATATTCTATTAAGATGAGGAGCCCACTCAAATTGAATTGCATCCTTGCCTTACAATGTTTTCTTAATAAGCCACAATTCTGTATCCCAAAGAGATCATAAAAAAGGGAAAAGGACCCATGTGCAAAAATGTTTGTAGCAGCCCTTTTTATAGTGGGAAGGAACTAAAAGCTGAGTGGATACCCATCAATTGGGGCTGAATAAGTTATGATATATGAATGTAATGGAATATTATTGTTCTCTAAGAAATGATCAGCAGGTTGATTTCAGAGAGACTTACATGAACTAATGTTAAGTGAAATGATTAGAACCAAGAGAACAAAAAGATTATGTGATGATCAACTGTTATGGACTTGGCTTTTTTCAATAATGAGGTGGAAAAGGAAAGAACAATAATCACAAAAATAATTTAGATAGAATATTGTGAAACTATAAAGAATAAGGATGGCCTTAAAGAAAAGGGATAAGAAAATCTCTCTCCTTTCCTTTGCAGATATGAGGCTCCATAGGTATGGAATATTACATATAAAATTAGATTTTTTTTTTCAATCTGTTGATTAGTTTAGCTGATATCTCTATGTGGGAAATGGATGGGGGTTTAGTTTTTACAGTTAGGAAAATTAAATTAAGAGTAATAACAGAGAAATTAAAGTTTAATTAGAAAATTGAAACCTAAGAAATGGAGGCTAGGATGAGGAACAAGGAAATAAAAATTAAAAAAGGAAAATGTAACCAGGAGTGGAGATTTGGAATGAGAAACTGTTGTAAAATGTAATTAGAGATGGAGTGCCACTTACCTGGCACAGGCAGGGCAGATGTAATGATGTGATCAGAAAAAACTTAAGACTCTAGGGGAATTAGGCTCGCCAGATCAGAGTACTCAGCCAGTAAGGAATCAGGGCAAGGACTGAATAGCCAAGGAAGGAGTAATGATCTGATTCACATTCATATGGGGGGATTACTCTCTTCTGCTAGGTTGTGACTTCTGTTACTCAGCCAATGGGGCATAGAGGGAGGGACTTGTGTTTTGGGTCTAAAAAAGGACAAGTATTGATTCCAAGTGTTCTTATTCTATAGGAACCTCTGCAGTTGTATAATTGAAGACTCCCAGGTCCAGTGGAGTTATTTGTCACACCTATATTACAAATTTGCAGCTCAAAAAGCTTGAATTATTTGTCCAAAGTCACAAGGAACCAAGGGGAAGATGGCTTTCCTCATTAAAGTTAGTGCATCTTTGTGCTGCACCTTGGTAAATAACAGGCATTGCTGGGATGCACCTAACCATCCAGAGGTGCCCTGGATTCTGGCTCTGGGTTTCCAGTAGAAAATAGACAGTGGTAACTGCCAAGCTTCACTTCTACCAAGTTTGCTCCTGGATTCAGCTTAGCCAATGGACAAGTCACTCTTGCATGTAAGCTGGGCTGCACTGGCCCACCACTTTTGGCTGCTGCAGCTATAGCAAATAATGCTATGAACTCTGATCTCTGAGTCCCTGGAGGCTCTTTTGATCTTTTGAACTTCCCTAGGTCATTATCTTGTTGATATGAACTTTCCTAGAATCAGGAAAGAATCAACAACAGAAACAGAAGAACAAGCTCTATGAGTTTGAGACTATTAGAGGCTTAAGGCAT
Source organism: Sarcophilus harrisii (assembly GCF_902635505.1). NCBI lineage: Eukaryota > Metazoa > Chordata > Mammalia > Dasyuromorphia > Dasyuridae > Sarcophilus > Sarcophilus harrisii. Next base: position 165,822,105 of record NC_045426.1, read on the forward strand.
TTCTTCCTCAATCAGACCAGGAAAAAGGACTCAAGTTCTTCTGTTAAAGCCAAATTTTACATGCACACTCAGCCTAGCTCCACAGCCATTGAAAAGGCTTTTTTCCCTCCCTTTACCACAAAGAAAGCTGATAACTTTTCAGTGCCAATTCTGAAGCAGAGGGTAGGATCCTTTATTACACATACCTGGAAGCCCCTGGGTGGGCTGGCTAAGGGAGAGTACACTGGACATGCTTGAAGAACTGGACCCCTATTGAACAGTCCTTCACTGCATGTGCATTACATTTGTATTTTTTAATTGAAAATCTTCCTTCTCTCCTCCCTTATGAATGTCCAATTGAGAAAGCAAAAAAACAAATTTTCCTGTTACAAACATGTATAGTTGAACAAAACAAATTCTAGAATTGGAGACATTGATTAAAAAAAAAAAAAAAAAGACTTACAGGAGGATCTGAGTTCAAATCTGATCTCAGATACTTAATACTTCCTAGCTTTGTGATCCTAAGCAAGTCACTTAACTCCAATTGCCTCAGGGGAAAAAAAAAAAAAGACAATCTGTACTGAGTTTGTCATCTCTGTATTTGGAGATGGTGAGTGTATTTTATCATGAGTCTTCTGGAACCATGGTTGACCATTGCATTTCTTTTTCTCAATTGTTTGTCTTTACAATATTAAGTCTTCTCTTGGTTCTTCTCTCTTCATTTTGCATCAGTTTATACAAATCTTCCCAGTTTCTCTGAATCCTTTTATTATCTTATAACAAATTGTATTCCATAACATTTACATAATTATTGTGCCATAATAATTTACATAAAACCATTTGCCTAGGACCCAAGCTCTGAGTGGGTTTTAGACTTGAAATAAAGACTATGCTGTATAGGAAGCAGGCCAAACTGTTCCTCTTCCCTAAAGGGTAAGGTGCAAAGGAGGGAGAGAATTAACCCACCTGTGTGTTTGGGGTATATGTATATACCTAAACCTTTGAAGTAAATAGTCCTTCGTAAAAGCTAAATGGATTATTAAGTAGCTAAATGAAAAGGAGGTACAGAGGCATTCCCTCCTCCTACCCCCCCCCCCAATTGAGGGACCATCATTGATGGGGAGGACAGCAAAGTGTCTCAGTGGATAAAGAGGGAGGTGGGAAGGGGCTGGAGTCAGGAAGACTCAAGTTTCTGAGTTGAAATCCAGGCTCAGACATTTACTACCTGTATGACACCAGGGAGTAATTTAATTCTGCCTCAGTTTCCTCAGCTATAAAATGATCTAGAAAAAGAAATGGCAAACTTCTCCGGTATCCTTGCCATGAAAATTTCCAATGGGGTCATAAAGAATCAGACATAGGGGGGGGCAGTTAGATGGTGCAGTGGATAGAGCACCAGCCTTGAAGTCAGGAGGACCTGAGTTCAAATCTGGCCTCGGACATTTAACACTTAACATTTCTTAGCTGTGTGACCCTGGACAAGTCACTTAACTCCCATTGTCTCAGCAAGAAAAAGAATATGACATAATTGAACACCAATATAGATGAGGGTTAGTGCCAAGGACAGAGTTTTACCCTCCCAAATCCCCTTAAGATATCAGGTTTCTTTTTTGACTGTCCCTGGTTTAGGTATGAAAAATATATTTTTATCATAGAAGAAAAAATTTGATAGCACTCTTTTCCTGTTTTTTAAAAAAGAAGTTTATGTAATATTAATTGCTCTTTTAATGTTTGATGGAACTCATTAGATTATACATGTATATTGTCACCTCCTTTCCTACAATCACAAATAGAAGCCCTCTCTTGTGCCCAACAGAGCTTTCCATTCTTATTTGCTTCTGTTTTCTTCCCTTCTTTTCTTTTCTTTTCTTTTCTTGCAATTGGGGTTGAGTGGCTTGCCCAGGATCAAACAGCTAGAAAATATTAAAGTATCTGAGGTCGGATTTGAACTCAGGACCTCCTGACTCCAATGCACCATCTGGCTGTTCCACCACTGTTAGAAAACAGTGTTTCAGTGTTCCAGTTTGACTGTTTCTTGAACGTGCCTCATGTTTTTCCATTTCTATATCTTTTCTACCACTGTTCATTCTGCTTGAACCACATTTTCCCTGAATTGCCATTTATTGACAAATCATACATAAAGTATTAAGAATTTACTATATGCCAGACACTAGGGTTAAGATAGTAATTTAGTTTCTACAGAGTTATGAAAAATTGAATTGGAGAAATGAAACAAAGTAGAAAAATGAAACCTAAGAAATGGGAGACTGAGACCCACAAGAAAATCAAAGAATGTAATCAGGAATAGAGAGATTTAAAAAAGAACCTTCTGGGTTTTGCCCCTTTTTCCTCTGGCTCCTTCTAGGGTTATTTTTCTGCAAAAGAATGTAAGCTCCTTGAAGGCAGAGACTGGACTTTGTAATCTAGGGTGGAAATTTTAGATTTGAAAAGCAACCCTCCGGACTTTGCTCCTTCCTCTTCTCCGGTTTTCTTCCCCCATGTGTGGGATGGGTAGGGTGCAAAACCCCTTCCCAATACAATTAACTACCTGGGGGGTCCAGACTGAAAAGGGGCGAGGAGTGAGTTGTAGGCGGGGGCGCTCAAAGCAGCAGCAGTGGCTGGTCCTGAATGTCAGAATCAGGTCTCAGTCATTTTCAGGATGACCAAGTAGTTGGAATCCCATGGCTCAGAGTGTGGAAGAAGCAGCTCTTGCAAGTACATTAAAATGCAAGGACTAAATATGAGTAAAAGAGAAAGAATAAGCAGAGTTTATAGAGTAATAGATAGTAGAAATAATATAGTAGTTATATTAACCCTACCGTTAATAAAGAGGTTACTAAGGACAGTAATCAGGAAACCCACCCAGAAGAGGGCTGGGGGGGATGAGGCTGAGGCTATCAAAGATGCCTCTCATCTTAACAGCTTTCCTAGGATAGATACCAAGGAATGGTGTAATAGATAGAGCACGTGCCCTTTAGTGGTTATGATTTCTCCTACAAAAAATGCTAGAGCCTTACAAGGGAAGGTTTTCACCCAATCAGTACGGGTGTTAACAAAACAAAACTTGGCTAAGAACGCAGGAGTCAGGGAATTAAAAGTGCCATCGTCAGGAGCAAAAGATCAGCAACATGGACAGCTGATCTGTAAGCTTGCTTCCCTTCACCTGGGGTGAATTCCCCTTAATTTAAGAAACAACAGAAACCCCTCTAGTGAAATGCCAGAGAAATTGAGCAAGACAGAGATTAGAAAACAATTTAATAATTTATTAAATGGAGAGATTTACTGGGACCAAATGGATCCATGGTTGGTTCCCAAGGCTGAACAAGACTATCGTCTCAAAGAATCCAGCCCTGAGTATTGGGACAGCAATATTTTTGTAGGATAACAAGAACAATGACATAATGGGGGAGGTACCTGGATGGGGATAACCTAATGGGAGGAGGCACCTAGGATGACACAATAGAGGGAGGTACTGGAGAGGCTCCTGATATTCTAATGACATCTAAAATGGATAGACCTTTATCCTGTCAAACATTAAGAAGGAATGATTATAGACTAAAGATATAAAACCTTTATCTCATCAACCATTTAAGAGGGAATGATTATATCTCATCAAACATTAAGAAGAAAGGTCTGAGGCAGAGTAACTAAATAGGACAATTAGGGAAACTGGGTCAGGACATTAAAAGGGAACTGTGGCATAACAGTAAGTCCATGAATAACTGGCAGTAATCATTTTCTCTGCATATTTAATGGAGAATTGTTTGGGTGTCATAAGTTCTCTTTCCATATAGCCCCCCATGATCATGCAAAACATGAAAAAATGCATTTGAAGACAGTATAGATCTTTGATAAATAAGGGATCTAGGATTGGGATTCCAGAAACCCCAAGGACCTAGCTCCACCTTCCATCAACATACAGTGTAAAAGACTCTAGGCAGTTAGTTTAACTTTTAGAGTCCTAAAAAACCTTAGCCTAATCAGGGCATGATGAAATTTCCAGCTTTCTCTCAAAGAACAAAATGCAAAGTCTGAGTCTCTCCAAGTACTTGGGCAAAGTAAGCCTTTAGATAAACTGTAGTCCCAGAAAGTAAAAGGGTTAAAAGATATAATATCAGCAACCAAAGTTCCTTCAGGACTGGGCTGCAAATTAAAATATCTACATACTTGTATTTTATATCTCATTGACCACTTGCTCTGATTACAGACACTTCCTATAAGAGGAAAAATCAGGGACATGATTTATTTAAGGCAGTTTTACTTCAGGTAACTGTCTTAAATTTTTTTCCATTTCACCTTAAACAAGACTCAGGTGGGTTCTCATTCAAAAGAAGACCACTGGGAAATTGAGTCAGAAGGATCCTATCTTCAGTTGAGACCAAGATAGTCCTTCCAATTCATTCCCAAATTCCACTGTAATAGCTTCTTCTGAGTATCCTGTGGCATATTCCTTTCAGATGGTGGAATTTGATGATCTATCCAGATAGTCATACCTGAATTCAAAACTCCAAATAAAAATCAGCTGCAGTCCTAAAAGATTTTATCTCCTACAGCAATTATCATTAATCCAAGCTTCAGATGAATCTAGTTCTCAAGGATCACAGTAACAGATTCATCCTAAAAAGTTCACAGCTTATACAGCTTATCTTTCATATCTAAGTAGATGGTTCTAGGTTCAACATTACACAAATCATTTTGCTTTTAAAATACCCAAGGCAGAAAAAAATTACAAATTGCATATTGTCTATCCTGTTTCCATATAAAAGAAACTCTCAGATTTAACATTAATACTCTCTTCATTCTATTTTTTTTTTTTTTTTATTTAATAGCCTTTTATTTACAGGATTTATACATGGGTAACTTTACAGCATTAACAATTGCCAAACCTCTTGTTCCAATTTTTCACCTCTTACCCCCCCACCCCCTCCCCTAGATGGCAGGATGACCAGTAGATGTTAAATATATTAAAATATAAATTAGATACACAATAAGTATACATGACCAAAACGTTATTTTGCTGTACAAAAAGAATCAGACTCTGAAATATTGTACAATTAGCTTGTGAAGGAAATCAAAAATGCAGGTGTGCATAAATATAGGGATTGGGAATTCAATGTAATGGTTTTTAGTCATCTCCCAGAGTTCTTTTTCTGGGTATAGCTAGTTCAGTTCATTACTGCTCCATTAGAAATGATTTGGTTGATCTCGTTGCTGAGGATGGCCTGGTCCATCAGAACTGGTCATCATATAGTATTGTTGTTGAAGTATATAATGATCCCCTGGTCCTGCTCATTTCACTCAGCATCAGTTCGTGTAAGTCTCTCCAGGCCTTTCTGAAATCATCCTGTTGGTCATTTCTTACAGAACAGTAATATTCCATAATTTTCATATACCACAATTTATTCAGCCATTCTCCTACTGATGGACATCCATTCAGTTTCCAGTTTCTAGCCACTACAAAAAGGGCTGCCGCAAACATTCGTGCACATACAGGTCCCTTTCCCTTCTTTATAATCTCTTTGGGATATAATCCCAGTAGTAACACTGCTGGATCAAAGGAATACTCTCTTCATTCTAAAAAAGAATTAAACTTTGGAAATAACCCTATCAAATTATCAGATCAGATTAAAATCCTGCTCTAGGTTTTTTTCTTTATCATATTCCTTAAATAAGGAGACTATTATGCACTTAAACACTAAATTTGCTTTAGATAGGTGGGATACCTTAATAGAAATAAATTGCTTTCAGAAAACTTACACTTCCAATAAACTTCTTAGAGCAGTTATAAACTTGAAAAATAAAAATAAAACATTCAGTTATTAACACCATATAAATGTAGGTTGTTCCTTTCAACAGCAGAAGCAATTAATATCCGAACTAGCAAGGAGCTGCAGTTTGCCAAAAAGCCACCATACTTAAATGAGGGGACGAGGATTAGATCACCTGACAAGGTCCCTTTCCACATGGTTGCCTTTCTCCTATTCCACCATGCTTCCCGACCCCAACTTCTCACAGATAACCTATTTAGGATACCATTTCCCCCGGGATCCAATCTGCCAGCTCAAGACAGGTCCCAATCTCATGGGGTATCTCCTTTCCCATGGCAAATGGCAGATTCATTAGGGATTTGTGCCTTTTTGTTCCCCATTTCTGGAAAGTTATTTTCCTTTTTCTTCTTCCTTCTCTCACACCATCTTTTCCTATCCCATTTCTGTTTCTCTTCTTCCAATGCCCACTTGCTCAAACCTTCTCCGACATACTTTAAACACTCCCAAACCAATACTAGATGCTCCATTTAAACTATTAATTGCTTTTACAAATCAATCTTTCTTGTTCTTTGTCTTTAAATCAATTTTTTTTAAACTTTAAACTTCAAGGTTCGCAAATAACTTTGAACCCCAAGCCACTGGGAGAAGATTTGTCTGGGTCATCATGAGCTCCATATTCAGCAAGTTTTCCTTGATGGGGGACACCCAGACTTGGAAATTCTTGCACTTTTAGCAAAGTTCCCAGGGAACCTTTGCCATCTTTTCACCTTCTCTAGGACACAAGAAGAGAGACAAAATGCTGTAGGATGGCTTTTGGCAAAGATGGGACAGACCTCTTTCATGTCATTTTTTCTGTGTCTGCATCTTTGTGTAGAATGTCTATGTCATGTTTATTCTGTGAGCTAGATTTTGTTACCTGGAAAGATTTAAAATGCAACCAGCAAGAAAAAAAAATCTCTCTGCTATAGTTAGAATGCTGAAAAGATTTCTTAAAAAGCCTAACTTTTTCCTGTGGACTTTAGCTTTGGCTAAGCTGGAAGCTACACAAAAAATTAGCTAATTAAAATTAAAATACCATTTTAGCAGATTCTCAAAATTTTGAGAGCAATGATTAAAAGTTTGGCAATTGGTCATTTTAAGATGGCAAGAAAAATTCCTGAAACTGGGGATAATTCCAGGAATTTATCCCATTCTGAAAGAAAAGAAAAAGAAAAAACAAACTAGGTAAATAGCAACTTTTGGCTAAACCTTCCTTGACTCCTATCTTGTACAGAGTCCTCTTTATGTTCCTTTGGGAAAGCCCCGGAAGGGGCCTTCTCCAATCCCCAGAGTGGTCCTGAGTGTATCTCAGTTGTGGGGATTGCTAACAAGATCAATATAGCCCAAGTTCCTCCATTTGTTTACTCTTCTCATCTCAGGTTAGATTAAGAAAAGAGAATGCTAAGGAACTGTAGGGAAACTCAAATTCTGCTTCATTTATAGAAACAGGAGAAGCAACAAAACTGTGGGGACCCCACACAACCTTGCCCAAATACCTCCCCAACCCAGTTGTGGGGGAGCGGGGATGGAATGGGGCTAAGGCCCAATGGTCAGCATTCCCTGAGCCCTGGCACCTGAAACTACCATCAGAGGGAGATCCTGTATCAGTCACCCCAGCTTTCATCAGATTCTGTCCAAGAACTGCCTGGGAAGAATTTGGGTATCCCTGGCAGCACCCAGCATGGCAGTGTGAGGTAAGAAAGCCAGTTAGCCTCTGCATTTGGTAAGACCACCATTTTCTGTTTCAATTGTGGATATGTATCAGCTATGTAATTTGTGGCAAATTATTTTATCTCTGCCCAGTTTTCTGATCTGTAAAGAGAAATAATAATTGTTGTTGTGAAGATCACATGATTGCAAAAGTGCTTAGCATAAAATGTGCTATATGAATGTTAACTGCTTTATTGGATATAATTGCTTCATATTTGGTAACTGGATTTTTTAGATGCGACCAACAGATAAATGATTTCTACATGTGTGTGTAAAGTCATTTGTAAAATTGTTTGAGATATGCTAGTAAAAACAATTTTAAAGCAGTGCTAATTAAAGCCCACTAAAGGAATATGTAAATTGTAATCTATTTGCACTGATAGGTCTTAACAGAAGAGTCTGGAAACTTTAGGAAAACAGAAAAGCAGTTTGCTACTACTTTAAAAACTCTGGCTAAAACAGCCTGCTTTTGAATTATCTAGAGTTAGACATCTGAGGGCCTTCTCAGTAAAAACTGGCACCTTAACCCTTTTCTTGACTCACAAAAGAGAAATGATTTGCTTAAATTGGAAAATAACCAAATGGCAATTCAATTTGTCAAGAACATTTAATCAGAATCCAGGGAATCTCATTACCTAAAGTTAAGTCTTTACTTTCCTGAACTGTTATAGGTGGATATCTTATCTGGGCAAGATCTGGGAGGACAATTTTAGCCTCTGCTGAAGGTCAGATCCTTCTGACTCAGTTTCCCAGTTTTGTTTCTTTATTTTCCACTTGATTATTCCTGAATGTGGCTATCAGATAGAATCATTACTGCATGATCAGTTGTCAAACAGATCTAACTAAGGATGTTTTATCTTGTCCTGTATTGCCCTTAGGATGAGGCCTGAAGGACCTATTTTGGTGGTATGTCCCCTGCTTTTTCCCTTTATAACAAATTTCTGTAATCAGAGCAAATGACCAGTAGAAGCCATGAGCCCAATATAAGTATCCCAGGGGACACAATAGTTTTCTACCTTATATCTCAAAGATGCTTTCTTTTGCATACCATTGCATAAAGATTCATAATTTCTTTTTGCCCCTTAAGAGGCAAATGCAGGGGAATGTACCTTCCCATCAATGAACATGGGCAGTATGAGTTAGATGATATCTTGATCTGCAGCCCCATCTGAGACTTCTCTGGCTGCAGCCGTACAAACCCCTAACTTCTAGCCCCATTTCCCCATCCTGGGTTATGAAATTTCTTTGTCTAAAAGCTCTCATAACCTATCCATCTGTTAAGACCCCGAAAGCTAAACCAATCTCTTGTCCCAGCTTAGTCCTACCTAAAGCCTTTTACACTGTATATTGATGGAAGGCAGGGGTCAGGCCCTAGGAGTATCAACTTGGTGTCTGGGACCTATCCCAGACCCCTTGCTTACTTCTCAAAGAAACAATATCTTTGGGGCAAACCTCCTGCCTTAGAGCAGTGGCTGCTATGGCCCTTCTAATTGAGGAACCCTCTAAGGTCACTCTGAGGAACCCCCAGCAGGGGGTTCTCTGAACCACTAGGTTCAGAGAATTTTAGAAACTAAAGGGCATACGTGGCTGCTGATGGGTGACTCTCCTGCTAGACACCCCCACCTGACTCTCCTGGTGTGCCACATTCTTAACCCTGCCACCCTGCTCCCAGACAGCACTCAGTTGGGTGACAACATTCATAATCATGAGAAAGCTTTAGATTCTCTCTACTCCAGCCAACCTGACTTGAGGGACATTCCTTTTGACAACGCAGATGGTGAATTGTACTGTGCTTTCCAGAGCCCCACGTTGGGTGCCAAAATATACAATCTGGACTTGCTCTTGGAAGGATCTTGGGACCAGCCCAAGTCCTTGGTCTTAGTGGAGGAGTGGTGAGGCAGGGACTCACATAGATAGTCAAAAATGGAGTCTGTTTATTCCAAGTTCTCTCAGCTCCTAAATACCTTAGTACCATTGCATCACCACAGTACATAGTGCATGTGCTAACTATAAGCACCCTGCTATTGATATGTAAATGCATCTTTTATTGTATGTGTATCTTGTTTCAAGTAGAATACAGGTTATCACCGCCCCCTGACTTCTCAGGAAGGCCAAGAGCCCTTAGGGGAGATGCAGAGCCGAACCAGACATTGTCAGCACGTTCCTTCTGGGCTGAAGGGTCTTATACCTCACTGAGAGTTCCCCCACTGTTTGTGGCCTTCTACAGTGAATGGTTTACCAATGGGCCGAATTTTCTTGAAAATGGGGAAAGAAAGGCAGGTTATTCTGTGGTGACCCTCAGTAGCACCCTGGAGGCTAAGCCACTGCTCTCTGGGACTTCTGCCCTAACCAGAACTTTGGAAGTGGGGAAGGGAATGAGAATGAACATCTATATGGATTCCAAAGGTGCTGTTCATATTTTTGCATGCTCATGGAGCTATATTGAAAAAAAGGGGACTTTTGACAGGAAAAAAGATTATCCTATTAAATATGCAAGAGAAATTCTACAACTATTGCAAGCTGTTCAGAAACCCAGAGAGGTTTTTTTATGTTTTGTAAAGGACACCAGAAAGGATATTCACTTCAGGCCAAGGGGAACAGGTTTGCAGATTCAGCTGCCTGTACTGCTGCCCATTTACCCCTGACTATGGCACCTTTAATCCCCCAAGTCACTGATTCTTACACCCCTTCCTATAGCTCACAGAAACAAACTATGGCAGAAGAAAGGGGATACACTCTTTCTCCTTCTGAGTGGCTTCACTCTCAGGCCAGCTTCTAATCTCACAGGCAAGTCAGTGGGAACTTGTTTTTGGCCTATACCAAGCTACCCACTTGGGGAGAAATGTTCTCCAATCCCTTGTGAAACCTACCTTCACTGTTCACAAGCTGGGAGAACAAACAGATCTGTCAGGTCTGCCCAGTTTGTGCCCAAGTAAATTCCCCCTCCCCCCCAAAGCCTATCTGGAGGAAGGGCATAATTTTGGAGAGGACTGGCATGTATACCCCCTCTCAGGGGCTTCAAACTGCTTTTGGTTTTTGTTGACATCTTTACTAATTGATGGAAGCCTTCCCTTGTAAGACTGAGAAGGCTTAGGAAGTATCGGTGTTTGGTAAAAGAAATCATACCTTGCCAACTTAGCCAACCCAGCCCTTTGCAGACATCAATGGCCCAGCCTTCACATCTCAAATAACCCAAAATGTGGCTGAGACATTTAAGATTACTTGTCATCTCCACCCAGCCTCATGGCCTCAGTCTTCTGGAGAAAATGAATCACACCCTCAAGCAAATCCTAACTAAACTGTGCTTAGAAACTTGAGAGGATTGGGTGCAAACTTGAAGGTTTCCCCAGTTGAACTCATGTTTCTAGAAATAAAAGTGCTACTCCTGTTCCTTCTCCTCTCTCAGACTTTCCTGAATATTCCTGTGAACCCACAGAGTATGATGACCGCGTATTTTAAAATCAGCCGGAGTCAGGAATTCAGGTTAAGGGAAAATCTTCAATCTTTATTCTCAGTAAAGGTGAAGAAGGATCGGAGGTGAAGGGGGATCGGAGGTGAAGGGGGATTAGCAATGTAAACAGCTTCAACAAGATGCTGCCAGCAGTCTCTTTCCGCTTCTCTCTCGGCCCCTCTGCCTCCACCCACCAAAATCGTCATTTCCTATACAGGAATACAAGCACATCAGGACTTGCACAAAGAGTGGGTGGGGGCCATTCTTTCTCCAAGCATATATATATATATTAATAGAGTATGGTCCAATTACTATTTAGCCTCATGTGCTTGGGACCTCAGTGCATCAACTCGAGCTTCAGCCCATTACATCTCCCGCTTTCTTTTGTTTTAGAACACAGGTGGTCATGCCATCCCTGACTCCTCAGGGAGGTCAGAGCCCCCAAGGGGAGGTGATCACACCCTCCCTGACTTCTCAGGAAAGGAGGTGAAAGCACTAAAAAGGAGATGATCACGCCCTCTCTGACATCTCAGGAAGGGAGATGAAAAGCACCAAAGGGAAATGGGGATTGCTAGGGAGTTTCTGGGCTGAAGGGTCTTAATATGCACAAACCCATCAGCATGGGAGGTATTACACAAGCACATAGCAATAATGCAGAGGCTATTAGTGATGACCCTCCCCTCAGTCAGTGCAGGCTCGATGTGGTGTAACAAACATGAATTGTACATGCAAGTAGCGGAATAACAAACAATATAAATCAACATGGTGTTGTAAAAGATCACCAGAAGTCCTAGAAGGAGGGTATGTAAACAACAGTCACACATACGCCTTCTTCAGCAGCCAAGAGATAGTCTAAAACCAATCTATTGTCCATTGCTTCACATGTCAGGGAATCCAATGATCCCCCCAAGTTTTTGAAGTCCTGCAAAAGTCTTTTTTTGTGTTAGGGAATTCAATGATTCCAGCAGATTTTGAAGTCCTGTAACAGTCTTATCATTTCTCAGAGATTCCAATGATTCCTGATGGTTTTCAAGTCCTATGTCTCAGAGAATCCAATGATTCCTGAAGGTTTTCAAGTCCTACAACAATCTTATGTTTCAGAGAATCCAATGATTCCTGAGAGTTTTGAAGTCCAACAATTTTCGATGTCCATGAGTCAAGCGCCGTAACTGCCACGCTCTTTCAATGGTGAGCACAATCAGCAACAGAACCACCCGATATTTCTTGGGTCTTCTCCTTCGTTTCAAGGGTCTGCTCCATCTCTCTGCGATGGATAAGGCGAATACCGCTCGTTGGCACCCATCTGATTCCTTCTCCACCTGTAGAGATACAAGCAAACCCTCTCCCCAAAGCAGTTAGCCAATCTGGTCCCTTCCATCCACCACTTTCTGGGTCTCTCCACATCACCTGGCGATTATCTAAAGATAGTGGAGCTGCTCGCACTGGATACTGCCCTTCTGTTGGGTTATAAAACCTGTCTGCTGGACCCAGTGCATCTTTGTCAAAAATCAAGAAGTTAATAGTATAAAGGGTTAGATTTAGAAGTTCTCTAGGGTTACCTGTGGCTCCCCCTTTCTTTTGTTTTTGGAGGAGTGTCTTAATGTCTCTGTTTCTCCTCTCTACTATTGCCTGTCCTTGAGGATTAAAAGGTATGCCAGTGGTGTGTAAAATCTTATACTGTGCACAAAAGTGTGCAAAATGTTTGGAAGTATATGCAGGACCATTGTCTGTTTTTATTGCTTGTGGCAAACCCATAATGGCAAATGCTTGTGTGAAGAATTCAGTGACCACTCAGGCTGTCTCTTTTGCTGCTGGTATTGCAAAAATGAATCCTAAAAAGGTATCTACCACAACGTGGATAAAAGACAGACAACCAAGAGTTATAATGCAGTGTAGGAGCGTGGAAAGGAAGGCAAGCCGTACAGGCTTTTACTATGCTCCTAGCTTTCTCTCTTGTTATTCCAAATTGTAAATGTAAAGCTCGAGTAGCCTGATGATATTTAGAATGAGATGCCTGGGCTTCTTGGAATAAAGGAGTATTGACCAACATAGTTAGAAGGCTATCTGCCTTTGAATTACCATCAAATATGGGACCTGGAAGTCCACTATGAGAGTGGGCATGCAAGGTATAAATCTTACCTGCATGTTTTCTCACTTGCTCTTGAAGTTTCTTAAAGAATATATTAGAGGCTGCAAATTTTATTTGGGCTGTGGCAATTCTTTGTACCACATCTACTGAATAGGCAGAATCAGATATTATATTTATGTCTCTTGGATAATGAGTAAGAGCTAGAATGATCGCATACAATTCATTCTGCTGAGTGGACTGAAAAGGAATTCTGACTACTCTCTTTATAGTTAAATCATGAGAGTATACAGCACAAATATTATGTTTGGATGCATCTGTGAAGATAGTTGGTCCTTTAAGAGGAACTTTAGAAACTTTTTCTTCAAGAATCCATTGCCAATTATGTAATAATCTGGTTATCTTTAATGGAGACCCATGTGTAAAATTTGGAGCCATGGCTAATAAAATTTGTCACTCTGGGATGGTCTCATAGCACACATTAATTTGTGTATTGGTATAAAAGGTGTATATCTTGTCAGGTCTTGTCCCAAATAATTGTACTGCTCACTTAATGGCCTTTAATAAAATTCTAGTCACAAGCACTGGGTAAGAAGTAAGGTTTTGTTCTGGTTGTGCCGGGAGGTTCACCCACTCTATCACACTGTGTGATAAAGGACTGCTGTGGTGCCTTTTGTGTGCCAAAAACTGATATTTTCAAGGATTTTTGAGTGACTCTTTCAACCACATTGGATAAAGCCAGTTCAACTTTTCTCAAAGCCTCTTGAGCTTCTTTTGTAAGCTGGCATGGTGAATTTAAGGCACTGTCTCCCCTTAAAATGTCATATAATGGTTGTAACTGATAGGTAGTCAAGCCTAACATTGGTTGCATCCATTGGATATCTCCTATCAATTTCTGAAAATCATTCAATGTGTTTAGCTTCTCTGTTCTTACGGACAGTTTTTGTACTGTAAGCACCTTAGGATATACTTCATATCCTAAATATTGAAAAGGAGCATGTCTTTGAATTTTTTCTGGTGCTATGTATAATTTGTAATTCTTTAGTGTTTCCATGGTCTTTTGTAGACATGCTTCTAACATTTGTTCCTCAGGTGTACATCCCAATATATCATCCATATAATGTAATAGCATAACTTTTGGAAATGCTTTTCTTCCTGGAGCAAGAGCAGCAGCAACATACATTTGACACATAGTGGGGCTGTTTTTCATTCCCTGTGGCAAAACTGTACATTCATATCTTTTTATAAGGCTCAGCTAAGTTAACCCTGGGCACTGAAAAGGCAAATCTTTTCAAATCCTCCTTATCCAGAGGGATAGAATAGAAATAATCCTTAATATCTATGACCCAAAGAGGCCATTCTCTAGGCAATTAACTAGGAGATGGAAGTCCAGGCTGAAGAGTTCCCATAGTTTCCATCTGTTCATTCACCTTTCTTAAATCTGTCAACATCCTCCATTTTCCAGATTTCTTTTTTTACAACAAACACTGGGGAATTCCAAGGACTTAGAGAAGGTTATAAGTGTCCTTGGTCAAGCTGCTCCTGTACTATATCTAATAAGGCCTGAATTTTATCACTACCTAAGGGCCACTGTTCTATCCACATTGGTGTATCAGTTTTCCATTGGATAGGAACAGGTGAAAGTGTTGGCAGGCCTTCAACAGCAGCCCTGCTTAAAATACTGAAGTACTCATTTTTAATCCTAATTGCTGTAAAATGTCTCTTCCCCACAGATTGATGGGGATTTTTTCAACTATAAAAGGAGTAAAAACTCCTGTTTTGCCTTCAAAAGTCCATCTCATAGGGGCAGCACTAACTTCAGCTGCTATTGATCCTCCTACGCCAGACATGTAGGTGTCTGCTTTAATCTTTGGCCAGTGACTAGGCCAATTGGCACCTCTAATGACTGTATGATCTGCACCTGTGTCTACCAATCCTTCTAATGGTAGGCTATTTATATAGATCATGAGCATAGGTCGGTCAGCTGTTATAGCTGCTGTCCAGTATATTCCTGGATTTTGTGGTCTGGAGTCAGAATCTGGGGACTATCACAAGGTTGCTTTTTAGAATTCTGTATGAGTAAACCTGATGTTACTACTTCTCCTGGGTGATAAGTCATACATTGTCTGCCTGTATTAGTGACTGGGATATTATCTACACATTCCCCAGTTTCCCACATCAGTGTGTGGATGGACACTGTTTTGTATGTACAAAAAGGAGGTGAAATAGTCAAGCCTACTGTGCCTGGAGGCAAGGGATCTATAGGCTGGAAAGGAACAGATTTCACCTCTCCAGGGGGTATCTCAGTTGTCCCAGCTGCATACAACTCCATTCTCCCCAATTGTAATCCCTTTCTCCCATCAGGTTGCTTCCTGGCTGATTGATTATATAATCCCTTTCTCCCATCAGATTGCTTCCTGGCTGATTGATTGTGTAATCCCTTTCTCCCATCATATGGCTTCCCGGCTGATTGGTCATGTCTGGGTACTGGATTTCTAGGCACTCTCTGGGTGCACCATTGGCTGGCATCATGCCCAAGTGTTTTTTGCGTGGGGCCCTGGGGCTGGGCCTTTCATCTCATTTCCCTGAACCTGTCTACATTCTGAGGCCCAATGGAAGCCTCTGTTGCATTTTAGACATGGGGTATTGGGTCTTGTTCTCCCACCCTGTTTTCTCACTCTGTCTCTATACCAACATTGAGCTTTCAGATGCCTACTTTACCACACTGAAAGCATTGACGAGTCTCTCTGGAAGTCCCTTGCCAGAAGGGACCCTGTCTTCCCATGTTGGGATCGTGGGAAGTCCTCATCATAGCCTGGCTATAAAAGGCATTTGTGCCCACTGTGGCACAGCGTCTTCTGAGCTCCTCTAAAGGAGCATCCTTGCGCAGTCCTAGTATAATTCTTCTGCAAAGCTCATTAGCATTTTCCTTAGCAAGTTGCCTTATCAAAATGTCTTTACTGCATTTTCCCCATTAGTTCTTGTGATAGCTGTCTGCAAACGTTCCACAAAGTCAGCAAAGGCTTCATTTGGCTCTTGTGTTATTTTTGTGAAGGCCTCACCCTTGTCGTCTTTATTGTGGAGAGAAGCCCACGCTTTGATAGCATTAGCAGCAACTTGCTCATATGCTGCTATGGAATAATTAATCTGTACTGCAATGTCTGCATAGGAACCTACACCTGTTAGTAGGTCACAGGTGATTGCAGCATGAACTGCATTTTGACTATTTTGTTGGGCTTGTATCCTACAGAGCTCACTATATTCAGAAAACCACAAGTAGTTTTGTCCAGATTCTAGGCATACCTTTGCTATAGATTTCCAGTCATTAGGGGTCAAGATTTTAAAAGCCAAATTCTGTAATAACGTCTTAACATAAGCTGATGTAGCCCCATAAAGAGTGCAAGCTTTTTTCAGGTCTTTGAGGATTTCTATATCAAAAGGAGCATATTTTCTACTTTCTTGACCTGAAGAATTAAACTGTTGAATTACAGGAAAAATGTGATATTGAAGTTCCATTACATCTCTCCCTTCTGCTTTGGCCTTAATTAGTCCCTTTTGCAATCTAGTCATAGGAGCAGCTGGATGCTGGGAGGGAAGTGCTGGTGCTGTTACTTTCCCCCCAACCCCCCACCCCTCCTCCCTCCAACCCGGAGGGTGGAGTTGATGGAGAAGAGTCAATTACCTGCTCCTTAGGTGGGGCTGAAGCTGCCTCAGATTCACCACACCCTTGAGCCTCACTTAAATCTCCATGCCCTGTGGGGATATGGTCATTAATCTCTTCATTGTCTTCCTCCTTAATATCAGGGTTCCCTATTTGACTATTCCTAGAGCTTTTTTTCTTTCTTCTATAAATCATAGGGTTCTTTAAGGCCAACTGTATTATATTGTATAAATATAATACCTCAATGCAAATTGAATGAGGACCGTTTTCATTATAATATGCGGAGAACTGTTGACCAATTAATGTCCAATTATCTCGAGAGATTTGCCCTTCCTTTAAGAACCAAGGGGAGGTGCGTTTTAATGTACTCAGAAGTCTAGCTATCTGTTCCCAAGTTATAAGTAGCCCTTGGTCTTCTATCAGCTTAAGCATGCTTTCTATAGCGCCACCCAGGTTGTGGGGGTGAGGGTGTTGGGGGAGGGGATGGAGAATATTTAGCTAGCATCCGTCCCATTTCAGCCAAAAAAGATTACTAGTTTAGTCTTTAAGAAAATAAGTTCCCTGTTTGTCTATTACAACACTCACCCAAGTTCCTGGTCACTGGAGACTTCTTCAGTGAAAGTAGGGTCCTTGGTTCCCACGCTTGGGCGCCAAATGTGATGACCGTGTATTTTAAAATAAGCCAGAGTCAGGAATTCAGGTTAAGGGAAAATCTTCAATCTTTATTCTCAGTAGAGGTGAAGAAGGATCGGAGGTGAAGGGGGATTAGCAATGTGAGCAGCTACAACAAGACGCCAGCCAGCAGTCTCTTTCTGCTTATCTCTCTGTCCCTCTGCCTCTACCCACCAAAATTGTCATTTCCTATACAACACATCAGGACTTGCACAAAGAGTGGATGGGGGCCATTCTTTCTCCAAGCATATATATTAATAGAGTATGGTCCAATTATTATTTAGCCTCACGTGTTTGGGACCTCAGTGCATCAATTCAAGCTTCATCCCATTACAGTAGAGGACCTGAAACTACCCTTCTGCAGGATTCCTGGAAATACTGGAAACATACTGGATAGAGAAGAGTGAGATTGCTTGTGTCCTTCTCTCCCTCACTCTAGCTTTTTTTCTTTCTGGTTATTTTCCACTTTTTCTAGGTGTACCTTTAACATCGCTGAGGATGAGACCTTTGCTCCTAGTGTTTTCTCTTTAGGTCTCTTGGCGTTATTCTGTGGTCCCCGCCAGTGGGAAGTTAATTCCTTAATCAGGCTAGGGAACCCTGAGGGCAGTGGGGGCTTTCAGGATTCTTGGGTGGGCCCTCAGCATCCTTAAGGCAGCCCACAGATGGGACCTGATACATTATTTGCAAAGGCCCCATTCCCAAATATCTCTTATCTCCACCCTGGATGCCACCCCATTTGTACTAGCTATCCCCCAGGGGAATAACTAGCATGACTATCCCGTTTTCTTGCCAAAAAGAATATAATTGTAGGCTATCCGTTCTAAAATTATTCTGGCAAACTCACTTATAATGCTTCTACAGCCCCTCCTGAGAACTAATATTCATATTAGTAGATTTGTTTCCTCCAGACTCCAAGCTGTGAACTTCCAACTATTTGTCCACCCTGAATACCATCAGCTAACCAATTCTAACACTTAGCACCCCTCTGAATACTGCTGTGCCATCTTCAAGTCTGGTGCCTCCCCCTCCTCAGTCTGGACTCCATTAGGGACAACTCTACACCCCTTATCAGCTTGAAGCAGCTCCAGAAGATGAGATCTCAGTCCCTTTGTACCAAATGAATTTGGAGTACAAATTACTTGAGAGGAGAAATGATGGAATATAGCTTCTAAGGAAGATGGCAATGATTTTAAGGTCCTCTGACTTTAGGGAGCTTCTGTTCTAACAATCTGTCAGTGATTCTGAAGTCCTCTGGCTTTGGAATCTGTAATCCTGAGGTTCCCCACCCCCAACTGAGAATACTATTGTTCTAATAATCTGTCTATTGACAAACATCACTGTCTGTTGGTCAGTGATAACCAAATTCTTGAGACCACTCCTTGGTTCTACTCCTAGGACATAAAATTAGCATATCTATAACATTAAGAATTACATAAATGTGTCTCCTTGCTTCTGTGTCTTTGTTAAATTCTCTTGGAATTTAGACCACTTTAATTGGCATTACAATTACAATAAATTTTGCCCCTTGACTTGAAAATGGGTTCAAACCTGCAAATTCTTTTAAGACACCTCGTGACACCCATTTGTGACCCCAACCTTTTGGGGTACCTTCCCAACCTCAAAACTTACACTTTAACCACCATCACAACCTCTCCTAAGCAAAAACTTGGACCACCCCTTTCTCTCCCCACAACATCCCCAGGACTCTGATAGGTGAATTTTCATATTATCTTGTCTAGAACCAAGCTTCTCCTCACTTCATGGCCATCAGTTCTAAACCAAACTATACCATGAGCAGAATAGTCATCCTCTCCTTATGTTAGCTCCTCTGTATGGTTGTCTTTCCCCATGAAAATGTAAGTTCTTTGAGGGTAGCCAATGCCTTGTAAGCTTGCATTTTTATCCCCATAACTTAACCAACTATTATATAGTAAGCACTTAATAAATGATTTCTCTCTTTGTCTCTCAGTCTCTGTCTCTCTGTCTCTCTCTTTTCAATTATATATCCATTTTTTTTAACATACCAATATCTTGTCATCCAGTTAGCCCTAAGTAGCCTGAACAAAGGGATATTTGCCAAGAAATTATAACAAGGAAAGCCTAGCAATGACTTGATCTAGCTTCAGAGACACTGAACAAAATACTTCCCTGGAAACCAGGGAAGAACCTAGTCCATAAATTATGTGAGCTTGGTGAAGGTATGCTTTATAACAAACCACTTTAAATTTAAACCTATTCTCCCCTAAGCATCCAGGGAATGTGTGGAGAAGAGAGTGTACCTCAGTTTGGGGATGGAGGCTCTCTTTTCTTTCTTTTTAAAAAATAATACTATTGCTAGTTCCTTCTTGCCCCCCAAATCTTCTTCCTCATATTGAAAAAAGAAAAAAGAAAATACTTACAACAAATTAGTATAGTTAAGCAAAACATCCACACAACTGGACATGTCCATAAAGTGTATGTCTCATTTTACAACTTGAGACTATCACATCTTGGTCAGAAGATCAGAGTGACAATTATCTATTTCATAGATCAAAATTCTTTAGAATCTTAGAGTTGTTTTTCTTTATAATATTTTTATTGTATAAATCCCTTGGTTCTTCTCACTCTACATCTGTTTATATAAGTAAAAACAATCTTCCTAAATCTGGAGGTCCATTGAACCTCTACTATGGTACCATGATATTTTGTCTTACACTCTAGTTCTCTGGGGTTAAGTGACACAGTAAGAACACTGGGCTTCATCAATTGGAGAATGGCTGAATAAATTGTGGTATATGAATATTATGGAATATTATTGTTCTGTAAGAAATGACCAGCAGGATGATTTCAGAATGGCCTGGAGAGATTTACATGAACTGATGCTGAGTGAAATGAGCAGGACCAGGAGATCATTATATACTTCAACAACAATGCTATATGATGATCAATTCTGATGGACGTGGCCCTCTTCAATAATGAGATGAACCAAATTAATTCCAGTAGAGCAGTAATGAATTGAACCAGCTAACCCAGCGAAAGAACTCTGGGAAATGAGTGTGAACCACTACATAGAATTCCCAATCCCTCTATTTTTGTCTGCCTGCATTTTTGATTTCCTTCACAGGTTAATTGTACATTATTTCAAAGTCTGATTCTTTTTGTACAGCAAAATAACTGTATGGACATGTATACATATATTGTATTTAACTTATACTCTAACATATTTAACATGTATTGGTCAACCTGCCATTTGGGGGAAGTGGGAGGGGGGAGGGAAAGAGGGGAAAAGTTGGAACAAAAGGTTTTGTAATTGTCAATGCTGAAAAATTACCCATGCATATATCTTGCAAATAAAAAGGTATAATTAAAAAAAAAAAAAAAAAAAAAAAAAGAACACTGGGCTTGTGGTCAGAATCCTTTTCCTGAGTTCAAATCTGGCCTCAGACACTTAGTAACTATGCGATCCTGGGCAAGTCACTTAATTCTCTCTCAATTTCTTCATGAATGAGCTAGAGAAGCAAATGCAAACCATTCCAGTATCCTTGCCAAGAAAACCCCAAATAGAGTCATGAAGTCAGGCACTACTGAATATCTTATGGATTTTAAGATATATTCACAATTCATTAAGAGTGTTTGGCCTTTGATCATCTTTTTATCTCACAGAGAACTTTTCAGATAAAAATTGCTAAATTAACAATTTGAACTTTTTGATTTTCTGAACAATGCACTCTTTTATCATTATCAGGCTACTCTAATTTAATTGGCTACAACTGCATAAACACTATTTTTAGGTAAGGCTATTTACTGTGGTTTTCCATCTCAATGCCCTTTTGAAACTCACTGTTGCTATATTATCTAGTGTTTGATAAAGACCTGAGAATATTAACATTAGATCTACAAACATTTGCCAAACAATCTTAATGAATTGTGAATATAATTGACTGATGGTGTGACATAAGGTGGTTTGTTTTGTTTTTTAACTTTATGATAAAGTGTTAATGGATGGGTTGCAATCTGTACAGGTAGAAAATTTACCCTTACTCATGAGTTCCTATATCCACCAAGTTATTGAAATATGAAAAAGGCTTATTGAATGATTATTTTGTTTTCTGAGGAAGGTAACATTTATCAATTTCTGGTTGACATGTTCCCTCCCACCTTATTTCCACTTCCCTCTCCTGCATTAATCCCACTTTGTACTTAATGACCCACTGTATATGCCCAAACTCTCCCTTCCTAAAAGGGCCTCCCAACAGTAGGAAAGTTCTCCATTATATACAATCATATGACTTAAGAAAATAAAATTATCTCACAGGTCATTTAGATGATCCCCCCTTGTTTACAGATCTTTTTAGTCACTCAGAAATGGCCTGCAATCTTGAGTTTAAAAAGTAACCAAGCCTGGTAACAGTATTAAGTAGCTAAGTTGATTTGTTTAAACATCGTAAATCATCAGCATCACCCATTTACCATCAGTTCAGTGAATGGTCTACTGTTTATGGCAAACATTTCTATAAATAGTTTGAGGTGAAAGAGGGAAGGAGAGAAAGAGAGAAATACAATTGTTATTCAATTGTATCCGACTCTTCATGATACAATTTGGGTTTTCCTGCCAGAAACACTGGAGTGGTTTGCTATATTCTTCTCCAGCTCCTTTTAGAGATAAGAAAACTGACTTGTTAGTTATCAGGTTTAAGTGACTTGTCCAGGGTCACACAGCTAGTAAGTGTCTGAGACTGGATTTGAACTTAAACAAAGATGAGTTTTCTTGACTCTAGGCCTGCACCCTATACACTGAAGCACCTAGCTACCCCCCAGAGGGATAGACAGAGGCAGAAAGGCAGACACAGCCAAGTGACAGAGAGCAGAGACAAGGAAGTCAATTATTAGACTCTTTTAGGGGTCCAGATATGTAGTGATGAGGACCTGTGCTAGAGAGGTAGCTAGGTACTCAAGGATAAAGGGATGTATGTATGATCTGAAGTGAAGGATAAAGAAACTTGGCAATAGATTGCACTGTGTACAGGGATATTAAATGGACTTATGGAAGTCATGCGGCTGACAATTGAGAAGGATAGAAGGGCCTTCAACAGAATCAGGGAAGTTCAGAAAGGCTGAGGAGGAAGGGTGAGTTCTGTTTTGGACATGTTGGATATGAAATACTACAAAAGATCCATTTTGAGTTGTATAAAAGGTAGTTGGTGATTCAAGAGTAGTGCTCGGAAGAGAAATTAGGGCTCGGGATATGGATCTGGGAGTCATTTATATGAAGTAAAATCCATGGGAACTGATAATCTTTTCAAGAAGGAGAGAATAGAACAGTGATTCTTAACCTGGGGTTTATAGTCTTGTTTTTGTAAGATGTTTTAATAACTATTTCAATATAATCAATTGTTTTTGTTAATCCTGTATGTTTTATTTTAGGCATTTAAAACCATAATTCTGAAAAAAGGTTCATACTCTTCACCAAACTGACAAAGGAACTCATGTCACACAAAAAAGTTAATTATTCCTGCTGTGGAGGGAAAATGGAAAGGGTCCAATACATAATCTTGGGGAATATCCATGGTTAATGGTTATCTAGAAGATGAAAAGACAACCACAAAATCTCAGAAGACTTATACTTTATGAAATTGTAATTTAAGAAATGATTTATTTTGATTTCTGGTTGACATTAACTTGGTAGATCTGGAGAGTTGAATTCCAGTCACAGATGCCTAATCTAGTTGGCTGCCTTTTGATAGGAGACTGGGTATGATTGAGTATCTATAATCTCTGGAAGAATAGATTTTCGGAGAATCTAGGCTACTAGTAGGAAGACATTAAGATAGTATCCCTGGTGCTCTACTGTCTATAATTCCCTATCTCAGTAAACATCCACCCCAAATTTAATATCCTACTTGATTAAGAACACACTGACCTGTATGTTCACCCAAATAATAAGGGTTCTTAACCTGTGGTTCATGGACACTCTTATCCCACTCCCCCAGGTTTCTGTGGATAGATTACATGGGATCCATAAACTTAATTGGGGAAAAAAATTACATATTTATTTTCATATAATTTGGGGTTTGTATTATTTGGTAATATATGAATTTTATTTTATGCATTTAGAAACATTATTCTGAGGAGTCCATAGTACTCACAGGACTGCCAGAGGGGTATAGCATAAAGAAAGACCTAAAAATTCTGACACTGGATCCATGTCCTTTCTGGTACTGGTGGAGGAGCAGGAAGAATGAAGGAAGTCCTTGAGTCCATAAGAAAAAGTCCTTCAGTGCTTGATGGAAGGATTTGAGTTAATACAGACCTAGGAATGAACCCTGTCACCTTCATCTCCTTAAAAGGGAAGGTATCTTTGGACCCAAAGAGGATCCCTGGGTGGACTTGGCCTTTGCCACAGACAAAAATGATGAGAATGAGTGCCTTAATGACAGGAGTTCTTCAGTGGAAGGAATTTCAGAAGAAATTTACCTCAGGCCAAGCAAAAAGATTCATATACACACACCTACAGACTTAATGAGTGAGGCAAAATAAGTCTGCTCTCACTTATTCTGTCTTGGCCATGCTATTTGTAGGGGTCAGCAAGGAAATCAAGATCCTAAACTACTCTGAAGGGTTTTGCATTAACTTTTAGAACTGCAGAAAGTCTGACTTTGGCAAGATCTGCCTTCTGACTTTTGGACTGGGGAAGTCGAGTCTCAGCAGCCAGGGAGGAAGGCTTGGGAGGTTGCTCACCCCAGGACCCTGATAACAAGGAAGTGTAAATGAATCATACATCAGGACAGAGTATATACTGATCAAATCAGTTTGGGCTGCAGACCAAGGCCAGGAAATATTTTTTCCTTTCCAATTTCCTTTCTTCTGAGAGGTTGAATGCCTGATTTTCATGTTTGCCTAAGGTGTGGGAATTATTATCAGTGTTTCTTAGGAGTTTGGTTTTCCATTCTGGAGAGCAGTTTGGAACTATGCCCAAAGAGCTATAAAACTGTTCACACCCCTTGATCCAGCAATATTACTGCTAGGTCTATATCCCAATAACATACAAAAAAGGGAAAAGGACTTACTTATACAAACATTTTCATATCAGCTCTTTTAGTAATGGCTAATAATTGGAAATCAAAGGGAATATCCATCAATTAGGGAATGGCTAAACAAACTGTGATATATGATTATAATGGAATATTGTTTCACTATAAGAAATGACAAGCAAAATGATTTCAGAAAAACCTGGTAAGACTGACATGAATGGATGCATAGTGAAGTGAACAGAACAAGAACACTGTACATAGCAACAGTAATATTGTTCCATGAAGTAATGACAGTCATTCTCAGCAATACAATGATCCAAGACAATCCCAAAGGATTAGTGATGAAGCATACAATGCACTTCCAGAGCACTTTCTTTTCTTTCATTTTTCTTTTATTTGAGTCTTCTTGTACAAAATGACTAATATAGGAATGCTTTACATAGTTGCACATGTATAGCCTATATCTCATTGTTTACTGTCTCAGGGAAGGAGGAGATGGGGAGAAGGGAAGAATAGAATTTGGAACCCAACACTTTAAATAAAAAATGTTTAAAAATTGGAAAGACATTTTTGAAAATTTAAAAGTTTATTTTGTTTTTTTATGTCACCACATGTAATAAAGTTTTTGATTAAAGAATTGATAAACTATGTTTTCTATTGCTTGAATGCTTAGAGTTGAGTGGGATGATTGCCTAAGAGGAAATAAAAAGATTTGCCAGAGGATAATTTCTTACTGGTGGCCTGAGGCTGAAAAAGAGAGGAATTCATTCATCAATCTATTTGTTTGTTCGACTCTTCATCTATCTATTAATTTATTTTCTTGTTTGTATGTTTGGTTATTTTCAATTTTCTAGTAGAAAGGGAATATGCCTAATGAGGGCTCAGATCAATTTGGATTAGAGTAGGTGACTAGGTAGTTAATTGATTGGGTTGGCTTTGAGGCATCAGCTATTATTGCAGCATGAGTATAAGTAAAAATCATTTATCCAATGGGAAAGGGGTGAGGGCTGAGCTGGAGACAAGGTTTCACCTCTAAGAGAGGGGGCTAGCTCACAGAAAGTTGGGAGAGGTGAGGTGAGAGGGTAAGATTGACTGAGAGGCAGCCCTTCCTGCCTACATATGAGCTCAGTGTTTGGCCATCACCACTGCCCTTCCCTCTTGGTCCCAAACAGCAACCTTTTTGTCTCAGACCTCAAAACTTGTTACTTCTCTTGATTTTTGTAATTTCTTTTGCCCCTTTTGCTTCCTCTCCATTCAATCATTTCTTCCTTTCAGCTCCATGATCTATATGTTCAGGTATTGATCTTGGTTTGTTCACCCTGCAATTTTATCATTCTCCCTAGGTATTAACTTCTCAGTTAAAACTTTTCCCAGTCTTTTAAAAAAATTTTACTTGTAATTTATGGAATAAAACAAGCATTTCCATAACATGGTATAATAAAAAGGTGATTGTACATGAAACTACAAAAGAAGATTCATTTAGAATTGTAGAACTCTCAGCCTCTCTTAACCTGAACTAGATGACCCTAGCCCCACCCAAGAGAAGGACTGAGGAAACAGGACCCAAGGCTCTCTCCACTGTACTGTACTCCCTCAAAATAGATAAAATAACCTACCCAAGAGATCACAATTAGTTTTCTAGTATATAGGGCTAGAACATAATTCTAACTTACTCA
This sequence comes from Sarcophilus harrisii, assembly GCF_902635505.1. Taxonomy (NCBI): domain Eukaryota; kingdom Metazoa; phylum Chordata; class Mammalia; order Dasyuromorphia; family Dasyuridae; genus Sarcophilus; species Sarcophilus harrisii. Next base: position 165,848,157 of record NC_045426.1, read on the forward strand.
TTGAATATTATCCATAAATTAAAATAAAGCATCTCTAATTTTATCTTCTTAATAAAATCATAAACTAAAATAATTTATAAAAATATTATTACACATAGCCTTCAGAAACACTTCTGTTAAATAAAGCAAATTTTCAGCAACAAAGGTCCTAGTAGTACCTACTTTATAAGGTAGTTGTACTTGGCAAGAGTCCTGCAGAATGATAGAATGTATAGGACATTTATCTAAAAGGTTGAAGGAATGTCTCATGATCTGTATTTGATGAAGAAAATAATATTTCAAAAAGTTTATTGACTAGATGAACAAATTGAGACCAGATAGACACATAAGTCCTAAGTCACATAGGCTCCAAATACAATGCTTTTACTAAGGACTTTGTTATATTACTCTTTCAACACATTACAGACCAAATCTCATTATAAACATATCTAAAAAAACATTGTGGGTTTTGTTCCAAACCATTTTAACAAAGTGATTATCACAATAGATATAATTTTTTTTAGTTTCCCAGTACATATAAAAACTAAGTTTTATACTATACTATAGCCTAATAAGTATGCAATAATATGTCTAAAAAAACCCAAAATACATACTTGATTAAAAATACTTTATTACTAAAAAATACCAACCATCATCTGAGCTATCAGCAAGTTGTAAACCTTTTTCTGATCAGGATAGTGGTGTCTGAAGGCAATTAAATAATAAGACACAATGAAGTTTGCATATCTGTTGACTCTTCCTTTCACTTGAACACTTACTGGTCATTGTAGAATTTTAAAATGGGTTTTTAATTCATTATTATTGTGTCCCAGGGAATAGGGAGGTCTCAGGAGAGGGAGAAAGATAGAAGAATGAATAGGTAGGATAGTCCAGAATACATATAACATATATTGATTAAGTTTGCCATTTTATATAGGCATGGCTCATGGCATCTTAAAACAATTAAAATAGTAACATCAAAGATCACAGATTGCATATCACCATAACAGATATAATAATAATGAAAAAAACTGAAATAGTGTGAGAATTAATGAAATGTGACACAGAGATACAACATGAGCCCATACTGTTGGGAAAATGGTGTAGATATTGCCACAAACCTTCACAAAAACACATTATCTATGAAGCTCAATAAAATGAGGTATGCCAGTACAAAAAATAAAACAAGCAATGAGTTATAATCATTTTAAAATATTCATAGAAGAATTTTTGTAGTTGTAAAGAACTGGAAACAAAATGAATGCTCTGTGATCTGGGAGTGGCTCAACAAATTGTTGATACAAATGCACTGAAATAATTGTTTTGATGTAAGAAATGAGGATATGAGGAATTCAGAGGAATATAGGATTTGTAAGAACTAAGGCAGTGTAGTAAAGAGAACTAGAGAATCAATTTACATAATGTTGATAATAAAGTAGATGAAAATGCAACAAAACTAATGCTATATAATTTTAATGACCAAGCTTCATTTGTGGGGGAAAAAATAAAGAAATAGCCTTCCTCCTTTCATTAGAGAGATGAAAGATGAGAACCTTGCCTAGGAAGCCATATAGCACAGCAGAAAAGGAACTGGAGAGGGAGGGACTGGATGTAGGTTTGCATTCTGATTTAGCCATTTATTACCTGGGGACTGTAGATAAGTCTTTTAGACTCTGTGTCCCAGTTTTCTAATCTGTAAAATGAGGTGGGACTAGATGGTTTCTGAGATCTCATTCTAGCTCTAATTATAACTCTATTAACTAGGGGTATGAAATGTTGCATATATTATCACTGGGGATCATTATCTTGATCAGTTTTGTTTGTTTATTTATTTATTTTTTACAGGGGAAGGTTAAGACAGGTAGCAAAAGAAATCATTGTAGGATAAAAGCAAAAACATCAAAGAATGGAATTTTAAAAATTTTAAATAAAACTTAAAATAAAGAAATAGGTTTCTGGCTGGGATTTTAAAAATCTTCTGTACAATTTAATTGTAGTATTAGTAGACTAGTAGTGGTAATAGTAGTGTTGTCCAGTCATGTTCAGGTTTTCTTGGCAAAGATAGTAGAGTGAAAACCATTTCCTTCTCTAGCTCATTTTACATATGAGAAAATGGAGGTAAAACAGGGAGAAGTAACTTGCCCAGGTTCACCCAGTTAGTATGTATCTGAGACCAGTTGAATCTTCTGGACTTCCAGCTCCAGCACTCTGTCCACTATACCAGCTAGCTGCCCCAATAGTAGAAGGAAGAGGAGGAGGAGTAACTAGCATTTTTATAGGACTTTAAGGTTTGCAAAGCTTTGTAAATATTATCTCCTTTAATATCATTGTTATAACAAAGCTTTCTATCTGCCTTTCTTTGATCTCTTTGTTTCTCATTCTTTAATTTTTTTTCTCTTTAGTGTAATATTTTTCCCAATTACATGCAAAAATAATTTTAACATTTTTTTAAAACAAATTTTGAGTTCCTAATGCTGAGTGAAGCTAGCAAAACCAAGAGAACATTGTACACAGTAACAAGATTATGTGATGATCAACTGTGATGGACTTGGCTCTTTTTAATTATGAGGTGATTCAAGGCAATTCCAATCTACTACTTGGGAAGGAAAGTGCCAACCACATCCAGAGAGAGAACCTGGAGATTGAATGTGGATCATAGCATAGTATTTTCATCATTTTTTCTTGTTGTTGTTTGTTTGTTAGCTTGTTTTTCACCCTTTCTTATTTATTTTTTCCTCTTTTGATCTGATTTTGTTTTTGTTCAGCCTGATAAATATGGAAATACATTTAGAAGAATTGCACATATTTAACCTATTGCTTGCTGTCTTAGGGAGAGAGAAGAGAGGGAGAAAAATTTGGAACACAAGGTTTTGCAAAAGTGAATGTTGAAAGCTATCTTTGCACATATTTGGAAAAATAAAATTCTATTAAAATATTACAAAATAAAATAAACTTTAAAAAACAATCTAATTTTGAGTTCCAAATTCTCTTCTTCCTATTCCTCTCTTCCTCTATGAGAAGGCAAATGATTGTCATAGATTGTACGTGTGTAGTCATGCAAAACATTTCCACATAAGTCATGCTGTGAACAAAAACACAAATTCTGCATTCAGGCTCTACCAGTTCTTTCCCTGGAGATGGATAGCACCTTTCAACATAAGTCCTTCAAATCATAGTATTGAAAGTAGCCACGTTATTCAAAGTGTATCATTATACATTATTGCTATTACTGTATACAATGCTCTCCTGACTCTGCTCATTTTACTTTGCATAAGTTCGTGTAAGTTTTTCCAGGATTTTCTTGTCATTTCTTATATAGTACAACATTATTAAATCACAGTAATATACAATAACTTGTTCAGCCATTCCTCAAATGATGAAATTGCCCTCAATTTCTGATTCTTCTTCATCACTAAAAAAGCTGCTATAAATATTTTTGTACATATAGGCTCCTTTTAAAAACAAAAATCTCTTTTGGATAAAACCATTACTTGGTCAAAAGATATACATAATTTTTTAGCTCTTTAGGCATAGTTCCAAATTGTTCTCTAGAATGATTTTGATTCTCATTTTTTAATAAGAATAATGTACATTTACTATATTTCCAATAAAAAAAAAAAACTGGGACATGTTTTGGGATATAAAACACCTGATGATCTTGTTTGCTAAGATTTGTTCTGCATGTCCCAAATGCCACTAGCTTTTGGGAGAATATCAGCGGGAAAATCTATTTTATGAGTGTTTTCACAGTTTAATGTATTGTTTTGTATCTTTATACACTAAATGAATTAAACAATGTGGTAAATAGGAAGGAAGATTAGACTTGGAGCCAGATGATCTGGGTTTCAGTACCTTCTCAATGACTTATTAAATGTATAACTTTGGATGAGCCCCTTTAACCTTGATGGGCCTTACTGGAAGGTTGGGGTTAATAGAACTAAACTCTAAAGCCTATTATAATGCTTCACCATATTGTAGAGATAGGTAAACGTGTAGAGCTCAAGCTTTAGCAGAACTTAATAAGCTGAAAAGTCTTTAAGTATGAGCCTAGGGATGGACTGTGTCTGTTGTTCAAAGATTAACATAGCTAAATTGGAGTTTTTCCCTCCAATGTCTCATGGAATTTTCTATTAGGGTGCTTTCCATCATTAGAGACCTTATTTCATGCAGACAATAGAACCAAAATCATGGATCCTTGAAGTATTAAGGTTCAGTTCCTGGAAAATTGTCACTACTAAGGGAAATCTGAGATTCAGCATGTGGCATACCCTAGGCTACTTGGTTCTCCATCAAAGCATTCAGCTTCACAAAAGCTGAAGATATAAAACAATTTTATTTATAATGTAATAGACTAAGAAAGGACTTCTGTAATTTCAGAGAAGCCTGAAGAAGCTTACATGAACCGATGCCAAGTAAAACAAGCAGAACCAGAAGATCATTGTACACAGCAACAAGATTATATGATGATCAATTCTGCTGGATACAGTTCTCCTCAACAATGAGATGATTCAGGCCAGTTCCAATGATCTTGTGAAGAAGAGAGCCATCTACACCCAGAAAGAGGACTGTGGGAACTGAATGTGGTTCACAACATAGCATTTTCACTTCTGTTGTCTGCTTGTATTTTGTTTTCTTTCTCTTTTTCTTCCTTTTTGATCTGATTTTTCTTGTGCAGTATGATAATTGTGGATATATGTATAGAAGAATTGTACATGTTTACCATATATTGGATTATTTTCCGTCTAGGGAAGGGGATAGGGGAAAGGAGAAAAAAAAGTAGTTTAAACTACAGTTGGGAAATAATTAAAAAAATAAATAAAAATACAATAAATAAAGATGTTAATATGTAGCAGGCAGAAATCCTTACATATGGTTTAGCATCCCCTATTTCTATTTGTTTTGATACCACTGATTTATAGTACCAGCCTATTAGGAATTCTAGCAATGGGGAAGCCAGTTTGCTCTTTCATGTTGTCATTACTTTGGCTCTTTCTGCTGCTCAGAATAAGTTGACTTCTACTGCCACTGTCTTCTATTGCAAGCAAATGTAGCATCTTCTTAATGTAGTCCTTAATTTCCAAAAGAAGATGATAGTTACCTCCAAAATCTGACAGCAGAATAGAATCATGACATTGATGTGTAATCTAACAGGGTGATAGATCTTTCAGCTTCTAGTATACAGAAAGTCTCAAGCTATTTGAAGCTTTCTGTTTTTTGTTTGTTTGTTTGTTTGTTTTTTGCCATTTAGGGAGTATGGTAACATTTGTACTACCTACCTCTCAGGAGATTTTTAAGAAAACCACCAAGTATACTAATACATAGTACTAGTTAGACAAAAGATAAAAAAGTAGAATAAAAATGAGAGAAAAAAGATAAGGTATACAATTAAAGCAAACTAACCTATCAAATAAGTTATTAACATCAAAAGGGAGGAAAGGACATTGACATGAATAACAATAATTTCATATTGATATTTAATGACTATATATTAACTGTTATTAAGAAGAGAACAAAAAACCTGAAAACTGCCTTAGTCAACAAACATTTGATCTACTTGGCAAGGACAGATAAAGCAATTAGAAACAACAGCAATTAAAAAAAAAAAAAGACAAGAACAACAGCAATTTAGAGTGACACTTCTTTATACAATTCTGATGAATAAGATTGGAGGAGGCCTTGAGCAATATGGCCTCAAATAAGAGGAAGAAGCTATGGAAAGACAAAAGAAATGTAAAGAAAGCTTGGTGAAGAACACAACAAAGCAGCAGTCATTCCAAGACAACTTTAGAATGAAACTGGGAGACAATAAAGAGTTGAAAGATTGAAAATAACTAAAGGTTTTTATAACAACTTTTTTTTTCACCATCAAGGACAATTGAAACCATTAAACTTAGTGTATAACATTACAGTCCCAAATATTTTTCTTGAAGAAGTGAAATTGACATTAAAAAAAAAAAAGCAAATATGGAAAAAGCAGCTTACTACACCATGATGGATAATGTGGTCTGCTTTGGGGGTACACAATTTTGAAGGCACTGAAGGAATTATTCTGAAGTTTTCTAAAAAAGTTGAAGATAGTAAAATATGGAAAATATTACACCTTAAAAATAAGGCAACTGAGGGAACTATCAACCCAAATTTCTACTTCCTGATTTAGATAGCATTTTTAAAAGAATAATTAATACATGCATTAAAGATATACTTGATGATGATATTAAAAAGAAACAACCCTTTACCATCACACTTTTAAATGAAGGATGTTGAAAATATTAAATTCCATGTGCTTTTTGTTTGTGAATTTTTTAAAAAAGCATTTCATTCAAAACAGACCAGCACCCTAAAGGCTCTTCTTCAATAAGATGTCTTCCATGCATATATTAACATTAATGAAGATTCCTTGAAAGATATAACAAGAGACATTTTATATCTTGTACAATGGCACTCTGATTATTAATTCCAAATGATTTTGATATTAAACAGGAAATATATGCTTACTACTGTCATAGAGGAAATGCCCTGCAAGGTCCAAAGTGAAGAGAGATTTCCTATAAATAGTGAGGTCATTCACATATTCTGGCTCACTGATGACCATTATTGCTGAGTCCTGGGATCCAATAAACTGCATTATTCTCCACCTTTGTACTTCTTCACTCCATATAGCCAATCAGCTGCCAAATTTCTGCTTCCACAATAGTTTTTGCATCTCTCCCTTTGTCACATCTTTCATGTGGCCTCCATCCTAGTTCAGATTCTTATTTTCTCTTCACTGTAGCAATAGTCTGAAAATTGGCTTCCTAATCTTTCCTCACTTTACTCTAACCCTCACACAACTGCTACAATGATTTCTCTAAAGTTGCTTCCTCTGTTTAGCTTTCAGTGCATTTCATACCATGGCCATAAATCTACTTTACCAGTTTTATATGTTGCTCATCTTCTCATACACAATAATCTAACCAAATTGATCTTACTGTTCTTCAAACATAACCTTTAATCTCTTGGTACTGTACTTCTGTGGTGGTTGTCTCCCATGCCTGGAATCTGCTCTCTCCTTACTTCTTCCTCCTAGAATCCCTTATATTCTTTAAAACTCAGCTCAAATACCACTTTCTATATGATTTACAACTGCTAGTTCTCATTATCTTATAGTTAATTTGCATACTTTTGTATATTCTTATATGTGTACATATTATTTACCTTGATAAAATGTAAGATTTTTAAGAGCTAGAACTATTTTATTTTTGCCTTTTTAATCCCTAGATGCTAGCTCAGGGCTTGTAACATGGTACATAGTAAGCACTTAAATATTTTCAATTGTTTGATTAGAAAACTGCAATGTCATGACTAAAGGGCTATAAAATTATGTATATCCTTTGATCCAGCAGTGTCACTATTAAGTCTGTATCCCAAAAAGAGAGAAATGTCTCACATATGCAAAAATATTTGTAGCAGCTCTTTTTGTGGTGATAAGGAATTGGAAATTGAGATAATGCTCATTAATTGGGGAATAAGTTATGGTATATGAATGTAATGGAATATTATTGTTCTATACGAAATGATGAGCAGGCTGATTTTAGAAAAACCTGAAAAAACTTACATGAACTAATGCTTAGTGAAGTTAGCAGAGCAAGGAGAACCCTATACACAGTAATAGCAAGATTATAGATGATCAACGATGATAAACTTAGCTTTTCTCAGCAAAACAGTGATCCAAAACAGTGGAATGCAAGACATGGAAAATGAAATCTGCATCCAGAGAAAGATAAATGAAGAGTAAATTCACATTTACTATATTCATCTTTTTTGTTTGTTTTTCTTTCTTATGATTTTTCCCTTTTGTTCTGATTTTTGTTTTACAACATGACTAATATGGAAATGTGTTTATGATTACATATGTATAACCTATATCAAATTTCTTTATGTCTTGAGAATAGAGAGGTAAGGGAGGAGAGAGAAAAGAGTTTAGAACTCCAAATGTGAGATAAATGAATGTTGAAAACTATCTTTATATGCAATTGAAAAAATAAAATATTAAGTGAAAAAAAATTAAAAAGAGATTGAATCCATTGTCAGAAAAAATAAATATGCCAATGAAAACAAAGAAAAAACAAGAAAAAGGAAAGTTGCAATGCCTCTTAAATGAGATCTATAACTGTTTAAAAGATTTTGACTTCATTATGAGGGAAAAATCAAGTGGGTAAAGAATATTTATTACCCAGACTTGGATATTCAGTTGGATAGACAACCATAGACAAATGACAAAATTCATTTGTCAGCAAGTAGCTCCTGAATAGATGCTGCAAATGGATAGTGAACTGAGCTCAGAACTGAATAGACTGAGGGGAGAAGGTTAGATTCCCTTTGGACAAATGTTTGGTGCTTCTAATGACTACCAAGCTTCTCTATGAAACAAAAACACATTAAAAAACCCCACTAGTAATCGTTTGATGATATTGTATGATTGTAAATGATGAATCCGGATGTCTCCAAAGAACTGAGATTAAAGATCTCCCTAAGAGCAATGGAAAGATGACATGGTGGATGAGTGGGCAAAATATATTATAAACAAGGAAATATTCAGGAGAAGTCCAAGTGTAGGCTGTATAAATTATAGGGGTCCTTTTTCTAACTCTCATTCCTGGAGAAGTTGATCCCCCAGAACAAAGCTAGTTCTTCCCCTCAAGAATCTTGGGGTGTGTCAGAGCTTATGTGGTTTCTTTAATGCTATTGGCTCAAGCTTGATTCTTGTGTGGTCCTCCCTATGTCAATCATAAGTGATTAGTGACATAATTTCATTTAATCAATTGAAACCAGTTAGCTTTTACAAAGCTATATTCTGAAAAGCTATATCCAGAACAAAAATATAAACTGCTTACCTCTCCCTTTTTCCCAATCAGGGACATACTTTCCTCTATGCTTCTTCAGATGCTGCTGACACAAACTAAAGTGTTTGTTAAAAATTATTCACTCTCCCACTATGTTCACTTATGAACAGTTGTAGCATAGTTGGTGGTGAACCTCTGTCTGGAAGAAAACATGTATAATAATAATTGCTAACATGTATGTAGCTCTTACTGTCACAGGCAATTATTATCTCATTTGATCCTCATAACAACCCTGGGAGGTCGGTGCTGTTATTATCCCCATTCTACAGATAAGGAAACAGAGGCAATCAGGGGTTTTAATGACTTGCCACATAGCCAGTAAGTGTCACAGGTTGGTTTTGAACTTTGGGAAACTCAAATCTTCCTGATTCCAAGCCCAACTCTCTGTTCACAGAGACACCTGTGTATAGTCATTTATTTGTGAGAAGCAGATATGATCTATAGTATAGCTATCCAGGGTGGAAAATAAAGGAGGGACTATAGAAGAGTTGGGTTGGGAAGGAAAACCAGATGATAATACAAAGCATATAAAAAATCATTATGACTCATAGGGAGGCAACTGGGATATTTTCAGGATTCTAGCCCAGAGAACCCTGAGCCTTGGATTTTGCTGATCTTGGTTACCCAGAAATTATAGCTCCTCCTAGTAAACAATTCAGAAGATCTTCCTTTTGGTCCCTGGGCTTTCTCCTTTCACCCTAAAACTGATCAAGGGATCCATGTCCTTGTCCCCTGCCTTTAAAATGTCTATTGTTATTGTTCTGGTTCAATCTTTTTGGGTTGGATTTGAACTCAGGTCGTCCTGACACTAGGGTCCATGCACTGTACTATCTCTAAGTCTTTTCTTTCTTTGAATCTAAAATGAAAGACTGTCCAAAACTATGATTATTGCCAACCTCTGCTATTTGCCATTGTCTCTGTAGAATTGGAAAGGAAGCAAAAACCATTGTATTTTTTTTGTTTGTTTGGGGGTTGCCATGATCAAAGAATTTATCATCAAGTGATCAGTGTATGACAATGATTCATGCTTAGCAAGGCTGACCTTGAAGAGAAGATTCAATCTATAGTCTGGACCATACTCAGAGGCAAACAGTTTGAATCTTCTCATATGGCTTTGAAGCACAGTCTCCCAGAAATCAGCCATAAGAATATTACTGGAAGAATATTAAACTTAGATTTTTTCCAGGGTTTTTTCCCCAAGGCAATGTTTGTAGCTAGTAAAGTGCTGTATGAATTCTCAAATTCAATAAAGCCCATTCTCTTTCTTCTTTCCAATTCCAGGCTCAGTTTGCTATCCATCTGCAATATTTTTCTTAACTGATAGATGCATCTACTATAACCTTAAAGAGAAGATTCAAATTTCCCTTAAAGGGAAATATACAGATGCAAAGTAGATGTGAAAAGGCTACAGAATATTACAAATGGGGGCATTTAGGTAGTACAGTGCATGGACCCTGGTGTCAGGAGGACCTGAGTTCAAATCCAACCCCTTCCACTTATTAAGTGTGTGACCCTGGTCAACTCATTCAACCCCAATTAGCTAAAGAGAAAAAACACAATCTTACCAATGATGAATTATATGTACAAGAGTTGGCCAGGTCATAGATCAGACATCCAACTGTCTATAACTTCCAGTGTCTTTCCAAGCTTCTGTGACTGGGTTAAATTTCATTCCACTTCTAAGACTGAGCTAGTAAGAACAGAAGAAATCAGGGAATCAAAAGTTCACAATTTGTCTTTGTCTCTGTCTCTGTTGGTTGGTTATTTTTTGATTTAGGATTATTGGTTTAGAGACATTAAAAATATAAAATAAATATAAAAGATTCCATTTGAAAAATGTGTAAACTGAAAAGTTGCCAGTTAAAGCAAGAGGAACAGATGGGCAGATCTCATGGTAGATTGGTAGCCAAGCAATAAGGAACAAGTATGAGACTTATCCTGATTGAGTCTAGTAATAGCAATGTGTGGAAGGTACAAATAGGCAAATTTAGGCTTGAGAAAAAGAAAACAATTTGAACAATTAGAGTGCTCCCTTGGAACATGGTGGATGGCAGCAGGTTCCCCTGCAAAGTCTATGAGAACATTTAGTTTCCATTTAAGAAAGCAGAGAAAGGGTCCATTGGGATGTAGAACATTGCAGGGAATGGGGTTCTAGAGTATCTGGTCTTCACCAAAGGAAAGGGAGATCTATTGATCTATCTTAATAATTTAAGACTTCTGGAGAGCCAGGATGGTGGTGGTGATTCTGGGCATCATAAGGACTAAGTACATTGAGGGGAAGTGCTTAAAGATGCTAGATTTGGAGGTTTGGGGTTTTTTTTAGGCAGTCAGGATTACATGACTTGCCCAGGGTCAAAAAGTTAGTAAGTGCTGAAGCCAGATTTGAACCTAGCTTCTCCTCACTCAGAGCCTGGTGTTCTATCCGTTGCACCACAAGATATTAGATTTTGATAACTTCACAGTTTTTTTTTTTTGTTGTTTTTGGTTTTTTAGGGTCAGCTGTCCTTGGAAGCAGGCAAAACTTCCACTAACACCCCATCCAGGGTTCCTGAAAAACAGTTCTAGGATGCTGAGAACCTGTACAGAGACAAGATTTTTGATTGGCTAAGAAATGCTCTGAGCCTGTGAGGAAAGAGGAAAATATCTAAAAAAGGAAGGAAGTATAGAGAGGGGAGGGGAGGAAAGAAAAAGGGAGAGAGGAAAAGAGACACAGCTAGACAGAAAGAGACAGAGACAGAGAGACAAAGTATGAACTCTTGAACTGATAAATTATCTTCCTAAAACATAAGTCTGATATGTCACACATACCCCATTCAGTAAAGTACAATGGCTTCCTATCCCCTTCACAATCAAACATAAAATTCTTTATCTGCCCTTCAAAATCCATCAGGACCTACCTTCCCTTGCCATTCTTCTTACACCCTCCTCCTTTCCACCTAATCTTCAATCCAGTGACATTGGTATTTGTGCAGTTCTTTGAACATGATACATCACCCCCCCCAACTCTGAGCATTTTTATTGGCTATACCCCCATGTCAGGAATTCTTTCCTGCCTCATCTCTGCTTGCTAGCTTCCCCGGCAGCCTTCAAGTCCCAGCTAAAATCCCACCTCCTACAAGAAGCTTTCTTCATTCTCTTTAATTCTATTTTTTTCCTCTGTTGATCATCTCCAATTTGCCCTGTCAGTTCTCCGAAGGCAGGGACTGTTTCCTGCCTTTCTTTGTATCCCTAGTACTTAGTACTGCCTGGCACACAGTAGGCACTTAATAAATGTTTACTGACTAAATCCAGAACCCAGGAAAAAGAGCAAAATATTCCTAGACTATAAATGTCTGATGCACAGTAGGTAAAATTGTAACCCAATACCCTACTTAGAAATAGAAGATTGGAAAAGAGTGAGTGAGCAACCAGCTATATGTAACCTTTCTTTTGCTGCTCCCAAAAGTAGAAATCAGTCTTATCAGGGAAGAGTGGGCCAGGTCATAGATCAGATGTCCAACTGTCTATAACTTCCAGTGTCTTTCCAAGCTTCTGTGACTGGGTTAAATTTCATTCCACTTCTAAGACTGAGCTAGTAAGAACAGAAGAAATTAGGGAATCAAAAGTTCACAATTTGTCTTTGTCTCTGTCTCTGTTGGTTGGTTATTTTTTGATTTAGGATTATTGGTTTAGAGACATTAAAAATTCTGATGGATTTCGTTCATTGAGGTGTGTTGTGAAACTGAGTTTGGGGTATATATGGCATCACTCTTGAGTAACCTATTGAAAATGTTCATTGACTTGTTTTATGAGTAAATCATAATGTCAGGTGGGAAGAAATTGCATGGTTGCTCAAGAGGTTAATTGCTGGGTATGCTGGGACTATTTTTTAAAGACAGTCTATAAGGGCAGAGTTGCCTGATCCATTCCAGCCATTTGTAGCTTTACAGAAATAGTCACAAAACAACCACCATAATAGAAGTTTTATATAGTTCACTTATGTAGTACTTTAAAGTTTGAAGAGCACTTTACAAATATTTCATTTCATTTTCAGAATAATTCTGGGCAGTAAATACTATTATTATCCCCATTTGACAGATGAGGGAACGGAAGCAGAAATGACTTGTCACAGAATTAGTAAATATCTGGGGCTAAATTTAAACTCAAATCTTCATTACTTCAGGTGCGGTGTTCCCTGCACTATGCTATCTAGAGTTATAGGTAGCATAGTAATTGCTACCAGTAATGGTTAAAGCAATTGACCTTCAGTATGGAATGATTTTAACTTGCCAAAGGAAGCCTTAAGGTCTGAAATGAATTGTTGACAGCAGCAGAATGGATACAGCACACAGAACTAGAGAGGTCCTTAAAACCTCCAAAATGAAGATCTTTAAGCCATGGAGGAAGAAGGAAGTTCATGAAGAATCTGAAGAGAATCAGTTAAAAAAATGCAAATTAAAGCAACTCTGAAGGTGTCACCTTATATTTATCAGATAAGCTAATATGATGGAAAAATAAAATGAAAAATATTGGAGGGGATGTGGAAAAATAGGGATAATGCACTATTGGTGGATTTATGAACTGATCCAATCATTCTAGGAAGCCATCTGGAACTGTGTAAGCTTTGACCCATCAATACCATTACTAAGTCTATATCCCAAAGAGTTAAAAGAAAAAGGGAAAAAGTGCTCATATGTACAAACAGATTTAGAGAACTTTTTATGGAAGCAAAGAATTGAAATTTGAGGAGAGGCCCTCAAATTGGGGATTGACTAAACAAGTTATGATAAATAATTGTGATGGAATTCTATTGTGCTATAAGAAAAGATGAATAAGATGCTTTCAGAAAGTCCTTGAAAGACTTACATGAACTAATGAAAGTGAAATGAGTAGAACCAAGAGCACATTATGTACAGCAATAGCAATATTGTATGATGATGAACTGTGAATAACTTAGAGCTACATTCAAAAACAATTCTGAAGGATTTATGCTGAAAAATGCTATTCGCCTCCAGAGAAAGAATTGATAGAGTTTGAATCCACAGTGAAGCATACTTTTAAAACTTTATTATTTTTGTTTTTTTGGTCTGTTTTCTTAACATGGCTAATATGAAAATGTTTTGTGTAACTACACATGTATAATCTATATCAAATTGCTTGCTTTTTCAAGAATGGGTATAAAAATGGGATAGTGGAAGAGAATTTGGAACTCAGAATTTTAAAAAAAGAATATTAAAAATTTTTGTTTATATGTAATTGAATTTTTTAAAAAAAGAATCTGCAGAGAGGCCCTTGAACATGGTACACAGGAAACTTTCCATTAATCCTTCTGATATGATTCCTGAAAGCAGTTTATTCTCTTCCCTTTTTAAGAAATACTAAAATGCTCATCCTGGGAACTTAGTTTCCCAGACTATTTTATTACCATGGTTAAGGCAACTGTGATGTGCCCAGACTGCCTTGCTTAGCATCTTAAAGATACCTATTGAAGAGGACCCAGGCTTTCCCAGACTATCTTTGTTAGTATTTTCAAGGCAGTCTCCACATCTCAATATATATCAAAGTTCCCTCTCTTATTTCTTCTCCTCCCCTGAGAAACTCCCAAAATTATATCTCCTCTATAAAAGATATACTTTGCTAAGTCTTTTTCAGGACTAAGGCTACTATGAGATACTCTCTCCCTCCTCATGGTGTCTTCCCTTTAATGGTGTGTTTCTCCTTATATAGCTAAATCTGGTTAATTTTCTACACTCCTGTAAGGATTTAGCCTGCCAAAGGGATACTCACACCTCAAGGCACATTCCCATTCTCTTGGTTAATTGTGAGTTGTTCTGGGGAACTTGTCTTTTTCATTGCTAATTGTTAAAAACAAACAAACAAACAAACAAAAACCCTTTTCTTGCTAACTAGGTGTTCTCCCAAATCTATTTCATATTTACCTCCCCGGTGCTCATTTTACCTCTTCATTTTGTTTACAACTTCTTCTCCTAAATAAATGTACCTTTTGGCTGAGGATAAAGCCCTTATGAGTTCTTCACATGTGAATTTTTACCAAGCCCCATCATCCAATCTCATCACTTCTATTTGAAATGTGGTGAGCCTGCCTGAGTCCTGTCATCCACAATAGGGAAGCTCCCTGAGGCCAAAGAGAGCCACAAGTTCCTCTTGACTGGTTTCCTAACATTAAAGTTACGGAGAAGCCAAAGAAGCCCAAGAGAAGACCCTGCCATACACACGAAATTTGGAAGTTTCTGCATAAGGGCAGAAAGTATTAGAGAGAAGAGTATAATAGGAAAATGGGTAGTACTCAGAAAGAAGCAGCTTTTATAGCCCAAGAGACTTAATAAAAAATAAACAAAAAACTTAGAATTTTTTTAAATTATCACAGATGGTAGACTCTTATTGTTTGCTGAATTAATAGATGACAGAAAGGAGATGGAAAAAGAATTATCTTGATCCCTGAGAAATTAATCTTTCAATTATAAACCAAAAACAAGATTACCTGTGGAGTGCAATAGGATAGAAAAGGATGATCTTTTATCTTAGAAGAGTTGCTGTAAAAAGATTTTTGTTGCATTTATGTAACTTGGGGGTTAAGGTTTGCACAATAATTACTTGATGCTTCTTGTCTGTGAGAGAGGCCAAGTTAGCAAGGGCTTGGAGAGGAGATCTGCTTCAGGATTTGAGAAAGAAGATGAAGGTTCCTGAAAGAGAGAAAGACTTGGAGAGAAGCTGAATTATAGAGGAATTTGCACCTTGGGCATCTCCCTATTTTCAGACTGCCACCAGAAACCTTGAAAATTACCTCTTGGGTAAGAACAGGGACTCTCTCTCTGAAAAGAGCCTGAATTGAGTAACTGGAAGCCAGAAACAGCTTTCCTTTCCTAAGCTTTTATATCCTGCCCAAGGTCCCAGGATCCCCTAAGCATCTGGGGACCTCTGATTGTTCTTGGACTCAGTCTCAGCTTCCTTTCAATCCCTATGGGCTAGAATGCTCCATAGGGTATGCTTGTCCTTTCTTGTCTCGCTGTGCTGATCCGGGTTGGAATAATAACTATAATTTTTCCCCTCTTGTATTTCTTGATTAGGATTTGGCTCTGATGAGGTCCTGAATGGGGGATGTGCTGAGCAGAGAGAAACTGAAGAACTGATAAAAATGATTCTCTGGAGCAGGTAATAAGAAGGCTCTAATAATAGAGATCGGTTTGGTTCTCTGGTCTCGCCCATTGGAACTAATCCAGTCAGAAATCCAAGTTATGTCAAGTTCCTGGGGATAAATTCTCTCCATAAGACAGTTTATACCCCATTCCCTAGTTCCTGTCCTCTTTTGGGTCCATCCACCATGGCACTCTGCCTTGTAGTGTCCTTCCCCTTCCCCATGCCACATGTTATCTCCCCCAACTTTACTCTGCTCCTCAACCCCTCCCTTCTCCTTCTTACAGCTAACTAGCTCTTTTAGGGTGCTAAGTCCCTTTCAGGATTTAGCCTGCCAGCCTGTTCCCATGGGGTGCTCCTTTCTACTGCGTAATTGCGAGTTCCACTGAGGAACTTGTCTTTCACAGGCTCTCCCACTCTATTTCATATTTACCATTCCCAGTATCTCTTCATTTTGTCTGTAATCTTTTCCTCTATCTTTTGCCAAAGGGAATGACCACTGTGAATTCTTCACTTGATTGAATCCCAACTTTTGGCATCTACTATCATCTGGTGCCAGATTTTCGCATTCACTTCCAGAGATATCAGAACATTTTGTAAAAAATTAACACTAGCCACTTCCTCACACCCTAAGCCAACTGATCCTCCTCTTCCTCATTCAGCCAAGCAGTGCAGTCTTTGAGTATAAGCTAAGAATAATCATTCTTTTCATCAGAGAGGACAGTCTTATGCAAATATCTAAGTTTGAACCATAAAATAAATTTATAGCTATTATTAAATAGAAATCTTTAGCATTATTTAATTTGTGATATGAAGGAATTGGAACTAGCTCCTCCCAGCTGTGAATCCTTGACATCTGCAACCTCTTTATAATTTATGTTGGTTCTCTAGTAAACAAGCTGGGACCTTTACAAAAACAGATTGTTGAGGTATTTATTCAGAAATAATGAGTGCTTATTGAATTGAAACAATTTGAGATGAAGTGAAAATGACTGAAGCAGAGTAGCACATCCCCAGCCCTCCAAAGAATTGAATTGTTCCACAGAGACCAAAAAGGAGTGACTACTTCAGGACAGTTCTCAGAAGCCTAATTTTAGAAGGTTCCTCTGTCTAACATAGGTCTGAATACGGCTAGTTCACATTTATAGAGTTTGGAGTTTAAATTCAGCCTCAGGTATTTACTAATTCTGTTACCCCAGGCAAGTCACCTAAGCTCTTTCTGCCTGCCTCAGTTTCCTCATCTGTAAAATAGGGATAATAATATCACTTGCCTCCCAGGGGTGTTCTGAAGATAAAATGATATATTATCTGTAAAGCATTTTGCACATATCTGTGTGCATGTGTGCATACATGCACAATCTAAAAACTCTTTGAAGCTATTATATTGTGAGCACTTCTTTAAATCCCCAAATGACTCAAGGTTTATAGAGTGCTTTATTTATTTGTATTCTCTTACTGGATCCTTACAACTACCCTGTGAGGAAGGGTGATATTATTGTCCTCATTTTGGAGATAAGGAAAATGAGACACATAGAGATGAGATGAACTTCTCAGGGAGAATCTGAACTGGCTGGCTTTCCCCAAGTGAAGGTCTCTTGAGAGTCTGTCCTGGAGTTTTTCTAACTCTAAGTCAAACATATTATGTTCTGAGACATACAGGAATCCTCTCTATAAGATCTCTGAGAAATGGTGACATATTACTTGAAGGTTCAGTATGGGAGAATTTATTATCTCACAAGACAGGTCACTTAATGTCTGACAGCTCTGGCTATTAGGATATTTTTCCTTATAGGTTTGCCTCAAGGGAGGTTTTGCTTCAGGCTGCTTCACAGAGAAGCTGTTTCAGGAAGTGTTTTTTGACTATATCTATCTCTCTGATACAAGTACAACTTCCAAGAGGTTATCTACCAAGTCTTAAATGAGCTGGGATCTGTACTGGTGGAAAAAATTTCCTCGATGAGAAAATTATGAATCCTTCAAATATTTGTGTAATATATTCCCATGAACTTCTGTTCCACTAACCTAAGACAAGCCTTCTACATTCTAGAAGACAACTTCATTGAATTGATGTAATTTAATATTTTGGTGACAAATCTCTCTAGAATAATTTTTTTTCACTGATCATTTTTTTTTTTTAAAGTTTCATTCTGCACTCTGAATATTTTATCTCTCTATCAGGAGGTAACATGTTTCATTATGAGATCTCTGGAATCATGATTGGGCATTATGCTTATCAATGGACTTTTCTTTTTTTTTTTTTTTCCAAAGAAATATATGTATTTTATTTTGTACATTTAAAAACATCATTTTGAGAAAGGGTCCATAGGCAACACCACATTGCCAGAACAGCCCATGACACAAAAGTGGTTCAGAATCTCTGCCTTGGCAATCCCAATAAACTTTTTTTTTGTTTTTGTTTTTTTTAAATTTTATTATAACAACTTTTTATTGACAGAATCCATGCCAGGGTAATTTTTTTTTTTACAACATTATCCCTTGCACTCACTTCTTTCGATTTTTCCCTCCCATCCTCCACCCACCCTAGATGGCAAGCAGTCCTATATATTTGAATATGTCCTAATATATCCTAGATACAATGTTGTGTGCAGATCAAACAGTTTTCTTGTTGCACAGGGAGAATTGGATTCAGAAGGTAGAAATAACCGGGAAGAAAAACAAGAATGCAAACAGTTTACATTCATTTCCAGTGTTTTCTTTGGGTGTGCTTCTGTCCATCATTGTTCATGAAACTGAATTAGGTTTCTTTGTCAAAATCCACTTCATCAGATTACATCTTCATACAATATCGTTGTTGACATATATAATGATCTCTTGGTTCTGCTCATTTCACTTAGCATCAGTTCATATAATTCTCTCCAAGCTTCTCTGTATTCATCTTGCTGGTGATTTTCTTACAGAACAATAATATTCCATAACATTCATATACCCCAATTTACCCAACCATTCTCCAATTGTGGGCATCCACTCAGTTTCCAGCTTCTAGCCACTACAAACAGGGCTGCCACAAACATTTTGGCACATACTGGTCCTTTCCTTCTTTAGTATTTCCTTAGGGTATAAGCCCAGTAGAAACACTGCTGGATCAAAGGTATACAGTTTGATAACTTTGGGCATAATTCAGATTGCTCTCCAGAATGGCTGTATTGTTCACAGCTCCACCAACAATGTATCAGTGTCCCAGTTTTCCCTCATCCCCTCCAACACTCATCATTATTTTTCCTGTCATCTTAGTAATCTGACAGGTGTGTGAATAATTTCAGAGTTGTCTTAATTTGCATTTCTCTGATTAATATGATTTGGAACACTCTTTCCTATGAGTTGTAATGATTTCAATTTTCATCTGAAAATTGTCTGTTCATATCCTTTGACCATTTATCAACTGGAGAATGGCTTGGTTTCTTATAAATTAGGTCAACTCTTATATATTTGAAATGGGGCCTTTATCAGAACCTTTAACTGTAAAGATGTTTTCCCAGTTTTTGCTTCCTTCTAATCTTGTTTACATTAGTTTTGTTTGTACAGAGCTTTTTAATTTGATGTAATTAAAATTTTCTATTTTGTGATCAATAATGGTCTCTGGTTCGTCTTTAGTCACAAATTTCTTCCTCTTCCACAAGTCTGAGAGATAAAGTATCCTATGTTCCTCCAATTTGTTTATAATCTCATTCTTTATCTAAATCATGGACCCATTTTGATCTTATCTTGGTATTAATTGTTAAGTGTGGGTCCAAGCCTTATTTCTGCCATACTAATTTCCAGTTATCCAACAGTTTTGTCAAATAATGAATTCTTATCCCAAAAGTAGGGATCTTTGGGTTTGTCAAACACTAAATTGCTATAATTGACTATTCTGTCTTGTGAACCTAACCTGTTCCACTGATCCAACTAATCTATTTCTTAGCCAATACAAATGGTTTTGGTGACTGCTGCTTATAATATAGTTTTAGATCCAGGTACAGCTAGGCCACCTTCATTTGATTTTTTTTCATTAATTCTTTTGAGATTCTTGACCTTTTATTATTCCATATAAATTTTGTTGTTATTTTTTCCAGATCATTAAAATATTTTCTTGGAAGTCTGATTGGTATAGCATTAAATAAATAGATTAGTTTAGGAAGTCATCTTTATTATATTCGCTCGACCTATCCAGGAGCACTTGATATTTTTCCAATTGTTTAAGTCTGACTTTATTTTGTGGAAAGTTTTTGTAATTTAAGCTCATATAATTCTGACTTTCCTTTGGTAGATAATTCCCAAATATTTTATGCTGTCGACGTTATTCTGAATGGAATTTCTCTTTGTATCTCTTGCTGTTGGATTTTGTTGGTGATGTATAAAAATGCTGAGGATTTATAGGGTTTATTTTATAACCTGCAACTTTGCTAAAGTTATGGATTATTTCTAATAGCTTTTTGGTAGAATCTCTAGGGTTCTCTAAGTATACCATCATATCATCTGCAAAGAGTGATAGTTTGGTTTCCTCAGTGCCTATTCTGATTCCTTTAATCTCTTTCTCGACTCTTATTGCTGAGGCTAGTGTTTCTAATACAATATTGAATAATAATGGTGACAGTGGGCAACCTTGCTTCACTCCAGATTTTACTGGAAAGATTCCAGTTTTTCCCCATTGCATATGATGCTTACTGATGGTTTAAATATATGCTACTGACTATTTTAAGAAAAATTCCATTTATTCCTATACTCTCAAGTGTTTTTTCTATTAGGAATGGATGTTGGATTTATCAAATGCTTTTCTGCATCTATTGGATGATCATATGGTTTTGTTAGTTTGCTTGATATAGACAATTATGCTAATAGTTTTCTAATGTTGAACCAGCCCTGCATTCCTGGTATAAATCCTACTTGGTCATAGTGTATTATCCTGGGGATGATTTTCTGTAATCTTTTTGCTAATTTTTTTTAAGATTTTAGCATCACTATTCATTAGGGGAAATTGGTCTATAATTTTCTTTCTCTGTTTTCAGCCTACATGGTTTAGGTATCAGTACCATGTCTGTGTTGTAAAAGGGTTTGGTAGAACTCCTTCAGTCCCTATTTTTCAAATAGTTTATATAGCATTAGGGGTTAATTATTCTTTAAATGTTTGGTAAATTCACATGTAAATCCATCTGGTCCTGGGGATTTTTTCTTAGGGAGTTGGTTAATAGCTTGTTCTATTTCTTTTTCTAAGATGGGACTGTTTAGGATATTTACTTCTTCTCTGTTAATCTGGGCAAGCTATATTTTTGAAGGTATTCTTCCGTTTCATTTAAGTTGTCGAATTTATTGCCATAAAGTTGGGCAAAATAATTCCTAATTATTGCTCTAATTTCCTCTTCATTAGGTGGCGAGCTCTCCTTTTCATTTTAAGACTAACAATTTGATTTTCCTCTTTCCTTTTTTTAATCCGATTTACTAAGGGTTTGTCTATTTTGTTGGTTTTCATAGAACCAACTCTAGTTTATTAATTAATTCAATAGTTTTTACTTTCAATTTTTTGATCTCTCCTTTTATTTTTAAATTTCAAGTTTAGTGTTTGACTGGGGTTTTAATTTGTTCCTTTTCTAGCACTTTTAGTTTGCAAAATTCGTTGACCTTCTCTTTCTCTACTTTATAATAAGCCTCTAGAGATATGAAATTTCCTTATTACCGCTTTGGCTGCATCCACATTTGATTGATGTCTCATTATTGTCATTTTCTTGGGTGAAGTTATTAATTATGTCTATGATTTGCTGTTTCACCCAATCATTCTTTAGTATGAGATTATTTAGTTTCAATTATTTTTTGGTTTACTTTCCCCTGGCTTTTTGTTGAGTGTAATTTTTATTGCATCGTGGTCTGAGAAGAATGCATTCACTATTTCTGCCTTACTGCATTTGAGTTTGAGGTTTTTATGTCCTAATATGGTCTGTTTTGTATAAGTTCTTGAACTGCTGAAAAGAAATATACTCCTTTCTGTCTCCATTTCATTTCTCAGAGGTCTATCATATCTAACTTTTCTAGTATTGATTTACTCTTTGACTTCTTTCTTATTTATTTTGTGATTTGATTTATCTAATTCTAAGGAGTGCAAAGGTTGGGATCTCCCCACTATTATAGTTTTGCTATCTATTTCTTCTTGCAGCTCTCTTAATTTCTCTTTTAAAATTTAGATGCTCACCATTGGTGCAATATATTTTAATATTGATATTGCTTCATTATTTTATTCACCCTTTAGCAAGATATAGTGCCCTTCCTTATCTCTTTTAATTAGATCAATTTTGTTTTGTGATCTAAGATCAAATGGCTACCCTACTTTTTGACTTCACCTGAACATAGTAGATTTTGCTCCATCCTTTACCTTTATTCTGCATTATTTCTCTGCTTCAGGTGTGTTTCCTGTAAACAACATATTGTAGGATTCTGGCTTTTAACCCATTCTGCTAATCGCTTCCCTCTTTATGGGGGGTTTACCCGTTCACATTTAGTTAAAATTACCAATTCTGTATTACTTGATCTTTTAACCCCTAATTATGCTTTTCTCCCTTTCCCTACCCCCTTCCCAAGTATTAAACTTGGCACCACTTGCTTATCACAGCCCTCCCTTTTAGTATCCCTCCTCCCCACCTTGAGTTCCTCCCCTATCTTACTCCTTTCCCTCTCAGTTTCTGTATTCCCTTCTGTAGCTTATTTCCTTCCCTTTTCACTTTTCCTTCTCACTTTTCAATGAGATGGGAGAAGTTTCCATATATTGAATATGTCCAAAATTTTTCCCTTAAAAGTCAATTCTTATGGCAGTAAAATACCCACTATATTCATCCCCATCCCTTCTTTCCCTTAGATATAATAGTTCCCTTTGCCTCTTTGTAAGATGTAGTACCCCACTTTCCCTTTTCTGATACAATGTCCTTTCCACCTCTAATTTCTAGAAAAGGTATACATGTATTTTTATACATCTTTACAGCAGAAATATAGTTCCCAAGATTTCTTTTTACCTTTTTAGGTTTTTCTTGAGTTCTATATTTGCAGATCAAACTTCTTTTTAAGTTCTGGTTTTTTCACCAAAAATAGGTGAAATTCACTTATTTATTATATTATTATTATATTATATTATTATATTATTTTGGAAAAAGATGCTCATTCTGTCTGGGTAAGTTATTTTTGGTTGCATACCGAGTTCCTTAGCCTTTCGGAATATCATATTCCAGGCCCTTCGATCTTTTAATGTGGATGCTGCTAGATCTTGGGTGATCATTTGTGGCTCCTTTATATTTGAATTGGGTTTTTCTAGCCGCTTGGAGTATTTTTTCCTTTGTTTGAGGGTTCTGGCATTTGGCCACTATATTTCTTGGTGTTTTGATTTTAGGATCCCTTTCGGTGGGTGATCGATGAATCCTTTCAATCTCTATTTTACCCTCTGTTTCTATGACTTCTGGGAAGTTCTCTTTGATAATTTCCTGGAAAATAGTGTCCAGGCTCTTTTTTCATCCTATTTTTCTGGGGTCCAATGATTCTCAGATTGTCTCTCCTAGACCTGTTTTCCAGGTCTGTTGTTTTCCCAGAAGGTTTTCACATTTTTCTCCATTGTTTGGTTTTGGTCTTGTACTGATTCTTCTTGTCTCCTCAGGTCATTCAATTCCATTTGTTTCTATTCTTATTTTCAACGATGTTTTCTTCCTCCTTTTTTAATTCTTTTCTAATTGTCCAATTTGTCCTATGGAATGTTTTTCCATTTAAGCCCATTTATTCTTTAGAGCTATTTTCTGTTTCCAGTTCACTAATCCTATTTTTCAAGGATTTGTTTTCTTTATTCACTCTGTCTTTAAGTGAGTGGAATGACTTCTCCAGACTCTCTTGCTAAGCCTCCCTCTCCTTTTTCCATTTTTCTTCTAGCTCTCTTGTAAGAGCTTTTTAATTTCTTCTATGAGATTCATCTGTGCTGAGGAACAGATGATCTCCTCCTGTGGGGATTCACCTGGAGATAATCTGTTTTTAGTCTCCTCAGGGTTTAGAGTCTGTTCTCTCTCCGTATAAAAGCTGTCAATCGTTAAAGTCCTTTTTAACTTTTTGCTCATTTTGTCAGAGAAGAATCAGAGACAAACTAGCAAAGGAAAAAAAGGAAAAAACCCCAAATGGAATCTGCTTTTTTGGGGGAGGGGCTGGGTGGCGTTACCGAGCTTCCTCTACAGACTGAGGGGGCACCAGCGAGGCACTAGCAGAACTGTGTTGTGCCTGCGCTCTGAGACTCTGAGAGCGTGCTGAGACGCTGTGGGGGAGGGGTGGCCGGTCTCAAGGAACTCCAGCTGTTTGGGGTTGTATTCTTCCCCGGTGTTTTAGCTTCTCTGCTGGGCTACTGACTTGCTGCCAGGGCAAAGTATCAATCCTGTCGACTCTCCCACAGAGACGGCTGAGATCACACCCCAACCCCCTCCGGTCTGCTCAGCTGTGAGCTGCCTGCCGATCTCCTACTGCTGCTGCCCTCAGCCTGTGCCCGATCTAAAACCGTCCCGCCCTTGAGCAAAAACAGACCTTTCCTGGCGAATCTCAAGGATGTCTTCTCTTGGTAACTGTTTGTGGGTTTTTTTTTTTCAGTCAGGCATTAATTCAGAGGCTTGTAATGAGATGGATTCTGAGAGAAAATGCAGAGCTTACACAGCTGTGTGCCTCTTCGCTGCCATCTTGGCCGGAAGATCAATGGACTTCTCTAAGTTTTTCAAAATTGTCATTGAAGTATAATTGTAATTGTATGAATTGTTCCGCTGGTCCTCTTCACTTTTCATCTGTTTATAGAAGTCTTCCTAGGTTTTTCTAAAAATCCTATTCTCTTATAACATAATAATATGGTTCAGTTGTTCCTCATTTGATGAGTATCCTGTATATTCTGAGTTAGAATTTGTTTTATTTAGGAATTATCACCCTCTGAAAATACCATCTCTTATTCTTCCTTTTCTCTTTCTACTCTGTTTACCTTAATTAGTTTTGCTAGGTAAGTATTTCTATTTTCATTACACATTATGTGAGACAATTTATGCTAATTTTCTTCTTCCTTTCTCCCATTTCAATATATTCCTCTTCCATCCCTTTCCACTTTTTTTTCTTTTAAGATAATCAAAACATAATAAGAATTATACCCAGGCATTACTTGACTTGCCCTGATTCATGATTCATTCTTCTACTTCGTTAAAGATACAATTTTAACCCTGTAGGAATATATCAATATTTTGGGGAATAAGTTATTCTTGGTTAAGTTTATCTCTACTGCCTTCCAGATATTGTATTCTCCTTTTCTTTTTAAAAATATTTATTTATTTTATCCTGAACTTAAGAAATAAAACAAGCATTTCCATAACAAAGTGAGATAGAAAAACAGAAGATTGTACCTGAAATTACAGATCCATTATGTGCATCTTGCTATTATTTTCAAATATATGACAGTTATCATGTAACATTCTTTTTTTCCCCCTTCTCTTCTCCCCCCAAACTTCAAGATGACTAACATTAGACACCAGTCTATATATGTATATTTTTTTTTATTGAAACACCTGATCCTTGTGGTTAATTTGGGTATTTATAATAGAACACAATAATATAATATAACACATATATATAATGTGCTATATATATATATGTATATGTGTATAAATAAATCAATAGATATATGTAATGACTTGGTTGCTCAAAGTTACTTTTAAAAACAATACATCTGTTACTGTATACGATGTTCTCTTGGTTCTGCTCATTTCACTATCCATTATTTCATGGAGGTCTTTCCATACTTTTTGAAAATTCATTGGACTCATCATTTCTTTGCAAGCAAACAACAACAAAAAGAGTGAAAATGCTATGTTATGAACCACACTCAGTTCCCACAGTCCTCTCTCTGGATGAAGATGGTTCTTTTCATCACAAGATCATTGGAACTGATCTGAATCATCTCATTGTTGAAGAGAGCCATGTCCATCAGAATTGATCATTATATTATCTTGTTGTTGCTGTGTATAATGATCTCCTGGTTTTGCTCATTTCATTTAGCATCAGTTCATGTCTTTCCAGGCCTCTCTAAAATCATACTGCTGATTGTTTCTTATAGAACAATAATATTCTATAACATTCATACACCACAACTTATTCAGCCATTCCCTACTAATGGACATGCACTCAGTTTTCAGTTTCTTGCCACTACAAAAAGGGCTGCCGCAAACATTTTTACATATGTGGGTCCCTTTTTTTCCCCCTTTATGATCTCTTTAGGATCTAAACCCAGTAGAAACATTGCTGGATCAAAGGGTGTGGACAGTTTGATAACCCTTTGGGCATAGTTCCATATTGCTCTCCAGAATGGTTGAAATCAATTCACAATTCTACCAACAATGTATTAGTGTTACAGTTTTCCCACATCCCCTCCAACATTCCTGTTTATTTTAGGTAGTGATACCTCAGAATTGTCTTAATTTGCATTTCTCTGATCAATAGTGGTTTAGAGCACCTTTTCATAAGACTAGAAATGGTTTTAATTTCTTCATCTGAAAACTGTCTGTTCATATCCTTTGACCATTTATCAATTGAAGAATGGCTTGAATTCTTATAAATTTGAGTCAGTTCTCTACATATTTTAGAAATGAGGGCTTTATGAGAAGCCTTGAATGTAAATTTTTTTCCAGTTTATTGCTTCCCTTATAATCTTGTCTGAATTGGTTTTGTTTGTATAAAAATATTTTAATTTAATATAATCAGAATTATACATTTTGTATTCAATAATGTACTCCAGTTATTCTTTGGCTACAAATTCCTTCCTTCTCCACAGATCTGAGAGGTAAATTATCCTATGTTCTTCTAATTTGCTTATAATATCACTCTTTGTGTCTAAATCATGAACCCATTTTGACCATATCTTAGTATACAGTTTTAGGTATGGGTTGATGCCTAGTTTCTGCCATACTGATTTCCAATTTTCCCAGCAGTTTTTGTCAAATAGTGAGTTCTTATCCCAGAAGTTTGGGTTTGTCAACACTAGATTACTATAGATATTGACTATTGTGTCTTGTGAACCTAACCTATTCCACTGATCGACTACTCTATTTCTTAGCCAGTACCAAATCATTTTGATGACCACTGCTTTATAATATAGTTTTAGGTCTGGCACAGCTAGCTAGGCCACCTTTTTCATTAATTCCCTTGAAATTCTTGACCTTTTCTTCTTCTAGATGAACTTTGTTATTATTTTTCCTTGCTCTGTAGTTATTTCTTGGGAGTTTGATTGTTATGGCACTGAATAAGTATATTAATTTAGGTAGTATTGTCATTTTTATTATATTAGTTTGGCCTACCCATGAACACTTGATATTTTACATTTAGTTGGATCTGACTTTATTTGTGTGCAAAGTGTTTTGTAATTGTGTTTACATAGTTCCTGACTTTGCCTTAGCAGGTAGACTTCCAAATACTTTATATAAGCTACAGTTATTTTAAATGGAATTTCTTCTCATATCTCTTGCTGCTGGACTTTAATGGTAATATGTTAAAATCTTGATGATTATGTGGATTTATTTTGTATCCTGAAACTTCGCTAAAGTTGTGAATTGTTTATAGTAGTTTTTTAGTTGATTCTCTAGGGTTCTCTAAGTACATCATCATATCATTTGCAAAGAATGATTATGTGATTTCCTCATTACCTACTCTAATTCCTTTAATCTCTTTTTCTTCTCTTATTTTCAAAGCTAACATTTCTAATACAATATTAAATAGTGATGGTGATAGTGAGCAACCTTGTTTTACCCTTCATGTTATTGGGAATAGTTCTAGTTTGTCTCCAATACATATGATGCTTGCTGATGGTTTTAAACAGATGCTACTGATCATTTAAAGGAAAATTCCATTTATTTCTATATTCTCTAGTCTTTTTAATAGGAAAGGGTGATGGATTTTGTTAAATGCTTTTTCTGACTCTATTGAGATAATTGTATGAGTTTTTTTAGTTTGGTTATTGATATAGTCAATTGTGCTAATAATTTTTATAATATTGAACCAACTCTGCATTCTTGGTATAAATCCTACTTGGTCATGGTGTATTAGCCTGGGGATAATTTGTTGTAATCTCTTTATTAATAGTTTATTTAAGATTTTTGCATCAATATTCTTTAGAGAAATTGGTTTATATATTTTCTTTCTCTGTTTTGCCCCTACCTGGTTTAAGTATCAGTACCATATCTGTGTCACAAAAGGAATTTGGTAGGATTCTTTCTTTCTCTATTTTTCCAAACAGTTTGCATAGTATTGGAATTAATTGTTCTTTAATTGTTCAATTTAAATTGTTCATGCAAATCCATCTGGCCCTGGAGATTTTTTCTTAGGGAGTTGATTAATAGCTTGTTCAATTTCTTTTTCTAAAATGGGACTAGTTAAGTAATTTATTTCCTCTTCTGTTAATCAGGACAATCTATATTTTTGTAAGTATTCTTCCATTTCACTTAGATTATCAGATCTACTGACATACAGTCGGGCAAAATAACTCTTAGATTGCTCTAAATTCTTCTTCATTGATATACATATAGTTTTCCCTTTTCATTTTTGATACTAATAATTTGATTTTCTTCTTTCCCTTTTTAAATCAAATTAACTAAAGGTTTATCTAATTTGTTTTTTTCATTAAACTAACTCTTACTTTTGTTTATTAATTCAATAGTTTTCTTACTTTCAATTTTATGAATCTCCCCTTCTACTTTCAGAATTCTAAATTTGGTATTTAATTAGGGGTTTTAAATTTATTCTTTTTCTAATTGTTTTAGTTGCATGCCCAATTCATTCATATTTTCTTTTCTCTATTTTATGCAAATAAGCATCTAGAGACATAAAACTTCCCCTAAGAATTATTTTGACTGCATCCTATAAATTTTGATATGTTGTCTCATTATTGTCATTTTCTTGGATTAAATTATCGATTGTGTCTATGATTTGTTGTTTCACCCACTCATTCTTTAGGATTGGATTATTTAATTTCTAATCAATTTTTGGTCTATTTCCCCCTGGTCCTTTATTGCATCATGATGTAAAAAAATGCATTTACTATTTCTGCCTTTCTAAATTTGATTTTGAGGTTTTTATGTCCTAATACGTGGTCAATTTTTGTATAGGTTCCATGTACTGCCAAGAAAAATTCCTTTTTGTCTCCATTCAATTTTCTCCAAAGATCTATCATACCTAACATTTTTAGAATTCTATTTGCCTCCTTAATTTCTCTCTTATTTATTTTGTGGTTTGATTTATCTAGTTCTGAGAGTGCAAGGTTGAGATCCTTCACTAGTATAGTTTTGCTTTCTAATTCTTCTTGCAGCTCTTAACTTCTCCTCTAAGAAATTGGGTGCTATACCACTTGGTACATATATGTTTAGTACTGATATTACTTCATTATCTATGATATCCTTTAGCAAGATGTAGTTTCCTTCCTTACCTCTTTTAATTAGATCTATTTTTGCTTTGGCTTGATCTGAGATCTGGATCACTATCCCTGCTTTTTTTTTTTTTTTATCTCAGCTGAAACATAATATATTCTTATCCAGCCTTTTACCTTTACTCTGTTTTAAATGTGTTTCTTGTAAACAACATATTGTAGGATTCTGGCTTCTAATCCAGTCTGTTATTTCTTCTGTTTAATGGGAGAGTTTATCCCATTCACATTCATGGTTAAAATTACTAACTCTGTATTTCCTGCCATCTTGTTTTCTTCAAATTATACTTTTGTTTTTCCTTTCCCCTTTTTCCTCCTCTCCAGTATTATGCTTCTAACTATGACCTCCCTCAAACAGCCCTCCCCTTTTGCAGTCCTTTCCCCTTTCTTAGACCTTTCCCTTTCTACTTTTGTTCTCCCTTTTATTAGCCTCACTTCTTTTCTTTTCCTTTTCCCCTCCTACTTCTCTACAGCGTGAGACAAGTTTCTCTGTGATGCTAAATATGTCTGATATTCTGTCCAAATCTGATAAGATTCACTCAATGCTCATTTCCTTCCCTTCTTTCCCTCAAGTGTAATAGGTATTTTTTGTGCCTCACCATGAAATGTAATTTACCCCATTTTACCTCCATTTTCCTCTTCTTCCAATAGAATCTCCTTTCCTTCTCTAGTTTCTTTTTTATATCATTACAATAAGTCAAATTATACATGCACCTTCTAAGTATACCCATAACAAAGATATAGATCTCAAAAGTTAAATATATCATCTTCCCATGTAAGAATATAAGTTTTTTAACTTTTAAAAGAAAGTTATTTTTCCCTTTTTGCCTTTTTATGCTTTTCTTGAGTTCTGTATTTGAAGATCAAATTTTCTGTTAAGCTCTGGTCTTTTCATCAGAAATGAATGAAATTCACCTGTTTCATTGAATGTCCATCTTTCCCCCTGAAAGATAATACTTAATTTTGCTGAATAGTTGATTTCTTGGTTGCAATCCAAGTCCCTTTGTGTTTTGGAATATTAGATTCCAGGTTCTTCAATCCTTTAAAGTAGAAACTGAAAAGTCTTTTTTTTTTTTTTTTTAATTTTTTTATTTAATAGCCTTTTATTTACAGGATATATACATGGGTAACTTTACAGCATTAACAATTGCCAAACCTCTTGTTCCAATTTTTCACCTCTTACCCCCCCCCCTACCCCCTCCCCTAGATGGCAGGATGACCAGTAGATGTTAAATATATTAAAATATAAATTAGATACACAATAAGTATACCTGACCAAAACGTTATTTTGCTGTAGAAAAAGAATCAGACTCTGAAATATTGTACAATTAGCTTGTGAAGGAAATCAAAAATACAGGTGTGCATAAATATAGGTATTGGGAATTCAATGTAATGGTTTTTAGTCATCTCCCAGAGTTCTTTTTCTGGGCATAGCTAGTTCAAAAACTGAAAAGTCTTGGGTAATCCTGATTATGGCTTCTTGCTATTTGAATTGTTTCTTTCTAGCTGCTTTCAATATTTTCTCTTTGATCTGATAATTTTGAAATTTAACTACAATGTTCCTTGGAGTTTTCATTTTTGGGGTCTCTTTCAAGAGGTGATGAATTCTTTCAATGGCTATTACCCTCTAGTTCTAGGATATCAGGGTAATTTTCTTTGATGATTTCCTGAATGATGTTGATGTCTAGGCTCTTTTTTTCATCATAGTTTTCAGGAAGTCCAATAATTCTTAGATTGTCTCTCCTTGATCTGTTTTCCAGGTCAGTTCTTTTTCCAATGAGATATTTTACATTTTCTTCTTTTTTTTTTTTTTTTGGTTTTATTTGACTGATTCTTGAAGTTTCATGGAGTCATTCACTTCCATTTGTTCAATTCTAATTTTTAGTGAATTATTTTCTTTAGTTAGCTTATCTCCTTTTGCATTTGGCCAATTGAACTTTTAAATGAGGCATTTTGTTGATTGGATTTTTTTTCCCATTTCATAAATTCTGTTTTTCAATGAATTTTTTTTTATATCTATTATTTTGTAAGGAGTTATATGCTTTTTCCATTTCACTAAATCTATTTTTGGGGGACTTTTTTTTCAGATAATTTCTATTTTTCCTTTTCAAACTCTCTTGCAAAGTTCTCATTTCCTTTCCTCATTTTTCTTATAACTCCCTTTTAAGATCCCTTTTGAATTCTTCCAAGAGAGCCTTGAGAGATGGAGACCAACTCTTCTCTTTGTGACTTCATTCTGGAGATGATGTGTTTTTAGAGTCCTTAGAGTTTGAGGCCTGTTCCTCTCTTTCTCCATAATAGCTATCTATGGCCAGAGGTTTGTGTTTTTTTTGTTTTTTTTGCTCATTTTTAAAAAAGTTGAGGTCTGTTCTTGGGGCAAGGAGGAGATTGTCCCAAGCTTCCTCTACAGGCAGCAGTGGCTTTAGGCTACTCTGGGCTGGTGTTGACTGACTTCCAGTGCTATGTGGGTATGACCAGGTTCTGCCTTATTTTGGACTTTAGGGGCTCACTATTTGCCTTTTGTATTTGCGGTGGATATGAGTTGGTTCCCATCTCA
Source organism: Sarcophilus harrisii (assembly GCF_902635505.1). Classification (NCBI taxonomy): domain Eukaryota; kingdom Metazoa; phylum Chordata; class Mammalia; order Dasyuromorphia; family Dasyuridae; genus Sarcophilus; species Sarcophilus harrisii. The sequence goes on from NC_045426.1 coordinate 165,880,153, forward strand.
TAGAGTTGTCTTAAATTGCCTACAAAATTCCTGTTTCCTTCCTCAGTTTTCTGCTTTCCTTCTAATCTTGACTACATTTGATTCATTTATACAAACCCTTTTTAATTTAGTGTAATCAAAATTATCCATTTAACGTCTCACAGTGTTCTTTATCTCTTTTTATTCACAAATTATTCATCTTTCTATGTGTCTTTTCTCTAGTTGTCCCAGGAGGATCACTACTCTGCCCAATTCTCATTTATTTTCTTGGTTCTGTGTTCACCCCGAGGCACTATTTTGTCGGCTTTGTGCAGGAAATTTGTTGATCATGGAATTTTCTTATTAACTTCCACACTTTCCCTCCATTTCTTTATAATGGTGACTGATGGGGTAAATGGACTCCAGCAAAAGATAGTGTCCCTTATAGCAATCTAGTATCTGAGTGGTGTGATGAGGAAGGCTACCTCTTCCAACTGCAGGAGCAGACTGAACCGTAGAATTACTGTGGCTGGACACTATCTAGTACAGACGAAGCTACCCACTATTACTTTATATCTTCTGGAGGTCATGGTAGATGTCAGTTTCTGAAGCTATCTTGTATAAACAGGACCAGCTGACCCCCATCTGACTTACTGATACATACAATTAGCATAGTCAGCACAGCTCTGGGTCCTTTTCCACAAAGGGTCCTTGTTAACTGCGACTTTATTAGGAACGTTGCCCACTTGCTAATCATTAAAACAAAGCTTTGCCCCTTGACCTGGAAATGGTTTGAGTTTGTGAATTCACTGCAAATGACACCACCATTGTAGTGGCTGCTGAATCTTGTTTGTGGTTGACTATGACTTTTTGCTACTGGATTCTTGCTTTCTGGCTGTAGTATAATTTTTTCCGATTTGGCCTGGAAATGCTGGTATTCTTTATAACATTCCTGGGAGGTTTTTTTTTTAAGTTTCTTACAAAACCAACTGGTAAATTCTATTTCTACTTCACTATGACTCTAAGAAATTGGAGCGGATTTTTATGATTATAAAGAAATATAATTGATGATGTCCTGAATGGTGGGCATGGTTGGCAAAGAGAAATTGAAACATTGATGGAATTGTTCCTTGAGGTAGGTAAGGAGAAGGCTCTGATAAAGATCAGTTTGGTTCCATGGTCCCATACTCTGTGAAAGTCTTGGGCAGCTCACCTATAAAAAATCCCAGTCATGTCCTTGAGGTTAAATTTTTTCTATAAATTTATTTATGATCCATGCCATGCTCACTGTCTTCCATTGAGTCAGTCTGCCATGACACTCTGTTTCATGGTGCTTTTTCCCTTCCCCTTTCCTCATGTCACATGGTATGTCTTGCAACCCCACTATGCTTCTCAAGCCTTTATATCTCCAATGATCACTACAGTTCTTAGCACATAGTGGTACTTAAAATAAATACTATTTGACTGATATATTTTTTCCAGTCTAATATTTCTAGTTTTCTCATATAATCATTTGATTCATTCTATTTTTCAGAGAATTTGTTCCTTCAGCAAGGTTTTATACCTCTTATGTAAAACTTTAAAATTCTTTTTCCAATTCTTCCTTCCTCTCTCTCTTATTTTCTAATAAGCTCTCACTTATTTTCTAAATTTTTCTTCTATGCTCTCATTTCATTTATCTCTCCCAGGAATTCTAACTGAATACCCTATTCTTAGAATGTGAAGTGATATTTTCTCCTTGTTTGTCTTTCTGGCCCAGGGTGACTGATAACAAAAGTATTAAAGAAATGTGTGCCCTAGAGGTAAGATCATTAGAGACAATTGAATTTGCCTCTGGGGCATACATTTCTTTAATAATTGTATTCTAGGAGAGACTTCTGACTTTTTGTATACAACTGAGTCTCTGACTTTTTCTAAAGTATAAAATTATACCTATATCTATCTATCTGTCTATCTTTGTATATATATGTATGTATACATATATATGTTTCTGAAAGAACTTCCTTTTCATTTCATTATCTCAGTGATTTTCCCTCCCAGCTTCCAGAAAATGAGGCACAATACCTCCTTACACATAGAATTATAGATTAGAATATTAGTACAGTCCCTTCACTTTGTAGATGGGAAAACAGAGACCTAGGAAGGTTGGATATATAAGAAGTGGGCATTGTTTTCAACCTAGTCTTTTTCAATCTGTGTCTACCACTCTTTCCATTGGAAATGTTATATGAAATTGAAAGGGCAACAAATAAGTGCAAAATGAAACAATTTTCCCAGCATTTATAGAGTGATCTAGTTTAACAACAATGACTCTTGAATCATTACATTTGGATTTTTTCCATATTTGATGTGCCACATGAAGAAGTTGAAGTGGCACATAAAAAGATGAAATCTAACATTGTCTAGAAAAGATCAAATATATACAAAGGAGATTCCTGATGAAGGCAAAACAGTATTGAAAGCATCTAGGTTTGATTGGTTTTTAATGTATCTCAGAAATGAGAAGATATCTTAAAGAGAAGAATGGAAAATAAATCTTGGAGGATATTACTAAAAAGAGATGACCAAGAAAACATCAAAAATCTACCAATCCAATATACCTACAATCTCATTCCTATAATTTAATTCAGCAGACTTTGATTAAGTACCACTTATGTGTGAACATCTATGTTAGGTGTTGAGGTTACAAAGATAAATAATGAAACAATCCCTGTCCTCAAAGAATTTACATTCTACAGGGGAATATAGCTTGTACATAGATCCATAGATAGATCCACAAGGTAATTTGAGGATCATGAAATGTTTCACTGAGTGGAGAGCTGCTAAACTGTCTTGATTCTTCAACTAATGTTTCTAAGAGGTAGAAATGAGGAAGGGCTTTATTCTTAGTATGTGTGGGAAGCCTTGTACTTTGCTCCCAACCCATTCCATCCCATCCTTTCTTCTTTAGCAGATTGCAACTGTTGTCATTTCCTCTCTTTAATTTTAAACCTTTTCCTTTTTACTGGTTCTTTCTTGACTGCCCAAAGTGTCCCCCATCCTTAAAAACATTTGACTGGAAAGTTATTTGAAACTATGCAGTAAAATTACTAAAATGCCATCCCTTTTGACCCAGAGATTTAACTGCTAAGTATATATACAAAAAGAAAAGGGGCCATAAACACTAAAAATATTTATAGTAGCACTTTTCATGGTAGCAAAGAACTGGAAACAAAGTAGATACTCATTGACTGCAGATTGGCTAAACAAATTGTGATATATAAATCAATCAGGAATGTATAGGAGCTGGTATGTAGTGGCTCCGGAGAGTCAATTATAGAAATTTCAGTTGTGACCATTACACCTTAGAAATTGGCAAATACTATACATCATGGCTTAGTTTATTGTTTTATTGATTGTCTAGACTTAATAAAGTGATGAGGAAAATGCTAATAATACAGATTAATCTTAGAAGTGTGGTCTGTTTTCATTTTGCATGGAGTGGATGGAGAGGAAGTAAGGGAAAAACTGATTGTTAAACATTTATCAGCATGTTCCTGAATGTAATAGAATATTACTGTACTGTAAGGAACAATGAATATGATAAATTCAGGAAAAACATGAAAAGACTGATGTAAAGTGAAATAAGTAGTTCCAAGAAAACAATATAACCACAAAGTAACAGCAAATGAATGTCATAAAACTTCTACAAATAATCTTGTCTTCCAAAAAGAGATATGAGAAGTCACTTCCCCATTTTTCCTTGCAGAAGTGGGAGTCCCTAGATATAAAGCATCTATATGCAATGTTCTAATAGAATACATACATACACATATGTTTGTATATATTACACAATTATAAGTAATTCATTATTTTTTGCCATAAAATCCATGCCTCTTTCTAACTTCCATATTTCTGTTGAATACAATACCTTCCTCTAGTCTCTCATCTTTTTAACCTTGGAGTTCTCAACTTCCCACTCGTTCTCACCTCACATTTCTAATCAGGTGCCACATTTTGGCATTTCATTCTCCACATTTCTTGCATGATACCTTCTCTCTACTTACACAATTACCTTATTACGTACATCAGGTTCTTATTGTTCCTCATTTAAACTATTGCAACAGACTTTTAAATCTGTTGGAAGACTAATTAAGTCTTCCAACCTCAAGACTCTACCTACTTCAGACCATCCTTCACATTACAGCCAAAATTATTTCCCTTAAGTGAAGACTTTCTCAATCATCTCAAACTGCTTCTTATTACCTCTAAACAAATATAAATTCTTTTGTGTTTTGCCTTTAACACAATATGGCTCCAACCTATCTTTCTAGCCTCAGTGGACATTACTCTCCTTCCAGAAAGAACTCTTTGATCTCTCCACAATAGTCTTCCTGTTCTTTAATATGATATTATATGTCATTGCACCGACTACCTTGCATACTCGGATTGAACGAACTCCTCAGTACTTTCTTAAAGAAGCCTTTTCTTTCTTCCAGACTTGAAGCACCACCTTCCTCTCCAAAACTTTTACTGATTCCCTTGTCAGTGCATTTCCCTTCAAAATACCTTGCATTTAAGTGTCTTGTTTTATTTGTATTTATTTGGTATGGTTTATTTGTATTTATTTTGTATAGTCTTTCAAACACATAATCCTTTTAGAATTTCTGTTAGAATATATTTTCCCTGTAAGAAAGTTTGTTTTCTGGAGCCTAGTATGGAGAATGATATATTATGAGAATTTTTGATTGATCAGTTGATTAATTTTAATAAATTATAAGAGGAGGGTTCAAGCTGAAAGAGTAGAGGGAGGGATACTTGAGGAGAAAGGAGAACTGGATTACTTTTTACTGAGAAATAAATAAAATGCCTTGCTATAAAGAAGGATCAGTTATGATTAGAAAATAAATTCATAATGATCCCAGTCAATACATAATACAGTTATGATTTTCTTCTTGTTTCAACTAAATTTTCTCCAACATGTGAATATTACTAAAAGAGGCAGATGATAGGAGTAGCAATCCAATATGGGGGGTTATTTGTCAAGGCACAAGTATGATAGCACAAGACAACAAGGAATTTAAAAGTAAAGCGTAGAGTAGAATTGAAAAGGGTCATCAAGGGGTCCAGATTGGGAAGGTTGAGGAGTATAGCTGGAATAGGATGAAAGGAGGGACAGGAAGCTGCTTTGGGACAATGATAATTGTCAACAGAAGACATGATTCCTCAATTTTTTAAGTTTTCAAAAGAGAATGCCCTTTATGTTAGAAATGATAAAACAAAAATGAATAAGAAGGAAATGATAGCCAAAATAATTAATGAAATAGTAAGGGGATATCTAGTAGTCTTTGATGAATTCCAGTGGCTTGACCAAAATGAACTACATCCATAGGCCCTGAAAGAATTGACAGATAGGATTGTTGATTCATGGGTTCTGATATCTGAAGGAGCTCTGAAGTTTGGAAAAGGTCCAGTGTTGTTTTTCAAAAACAAAAAAGAACAAAGTAACACATTGTAAAGCAGTGAGTTTAATTTGTTTTCTATGGAAAATTCTACAGAAGATCATTAAAGAGATGATTGATGAACTATCTAGAAAGGGAAGCCATAATTAAACTGAACCAGCATAGTATCATGAAGATCATGACTGACTAATCTCATTTCTTTTCCTTTTTTCTTTTTGATAAGATTACTAAATAATTAAAAGAGGAATGCTAGGGATAAAATTTGCCTAGAATATAGAGAAATGGGAATTTTTTTCATTCTTTGAATTTATATCCCTAACATTTAGCACAGGGCTTGGCTCATATTAGGTACTTAATAAATACTTGATTGAAAATTTGACAAAGTATCTCATACTTTTCTGTGAGTAGGATGGATTGGGATGAATTAGATGAATTATAATATAATCAGATTAATTCATATATGGCTGCATGTCCAGACTCAGTAGTTGTTAATGATTTAATATCAACATGGTAGGAAGGCTCCAGGGGAGTACCCCAGAAATTTATGGTTGGCTCTCTTGTGCTGTTTAATATTTTTGTCAATGACTAGAATAAAAGAATAAATGGTCAAATATGCAGATGACACGAAGTTAGGATGCAGATAACAGATTGGTTGATAGTTAGGAACCAAAAAACACTTGACCAGTAGGAACAATGGGCTAAATTTAGGAAGATAACATTCAATAGGACTTTACAAAAATATAAGATGGGAATAGCACAAACAGACAGCAGTTGTCCTGAAAAGTATATGAAAATTTTAGCGGATTAGAAGCTCAATATTAGTCAACAGATACAACTGCTAAAATACTAATGCAATCTGCGGCTGTATTAAGAGAAACCTCAAGAAATAGAAGTGATAGTACTATTGTTCTCTGCCCTTATCAGATCTCATCTTGAATACTTGAGTATTTTCTTCCATTCCCAGAATGAGCGTTTAAAGTTACTAATTATTTGGATTGTATTCTGAGGGGATCAGCAAGGATAATAAATAGCTTTGAGTGTATGACATGAGAATCATGTCATGAAAATTTAGTCTAGAAAAGAAAAAAAATCTGGCAGACATGGTAGGGATGACAGCTATCTTGAGGCAGTTGAAGGACATGTACAAGAAATAATACCCCTGTTTCATTTGGCATACGAGAGTAGAGCCACCCCTGGCTGGGTGAAAGAAGCAGACAAATTTAGATTCAATGTTAAGAAAAACTTCCTAACAGTTACCATTGTCCAAAAGTGAAATGGGAGAGCAGCTTTTCTTTTTATCATCATTATTATTTGTTTGTTTGTTTATTTTAAGCATTCTTTTTTTTGAAAAGTTTCAAATTCTTTCCCTTATCTGCCCAATGGGAAGGTAAGCAATATGATATCAATTATATATGATGTCATGTAAAATATTTTTATATCAGCCATATTTTTAAAAAGCAAGAAAAATTAAAAAGTAAGAAAATTATACTTAAATTTGCATTTAGAATTCATCAGTTCTCTTCCTGGAGGTGGCTAGCATTTTTTCATCTTTGTTTTTGGATCATTGTGTTGATCAGAGCAGTTAAGTCTTTCATGGTTGATCATTGTTACAACATTGCTGTTACTGTATATAATGATCTCTTGGTTATTCTCCCTAGCTCTGCATCTGAGGCCTCTGGTCAATCTGAGTCACTTTCTTTCATCATAACCCCAAACTACCACCAACTGTCACAACTGCATAAAACTTAGGTTTATGACAAGAGAAATAAATATGCATGTGGAACTCAAAAAGTTCACAATCCATACATATTTATAACATTTTCCATATTTATGTTTACATTTTTAATAACAGTACAACAAAGAAAGAAAAAACACAAATCTCTACCCAGAGGGATATGACATGGGAGGAGGAAAGATGCAGTAAAGGTGGAAAAAAAACATAATCCTTCCCAAAGTTGGGGGAGAAAAGAGATAGCAAAAGGGGCATTCTTTTCCTTTGGGAACTGCTAGACCATGAAGATAGGTAGGTCTGCTTATCTGCGAAGATCCCAGCTGCTCAAGTAATTTCTCAGCCTAACATAGACTTACTGGAGTCTCTCTTAACTCCAAGGATACAGGAGTCTAGATTGGGATGGAAACAACAAATTATTTCAGCTGGGACCCTTGGGGAGGGAGTCATATGTGATGCATTCAGGTCCTCCTGCATACTCTGGGTCCACTGTTTCTGGAAAACATGATAACTCAAAAAGACAAGTTCAGGGGACCCCTTAACAGTGTAGGTCTTGCTATGTTTTTCTGAAACCATTTCCTTCGTCATTTCTTAAAGCACAAAAGTATTTCATCACAATCATAGGCCACGACTTTCTCAGTCATTCCCCAATAGATGAGCATCCTCTTGATTTCCAATTCTTTGATACCACAAAAAGAGCTGCTGTAAATATTCTTAAAGATATAAGTCCTTTTCCTGTTTTCTTTGGGATAGGACCCAGTAGTGGCATTTCTGCATCAAAGGGTATGCACAGTTGTATAGTCCTTTGGGCATAGTTCCAAATTGTTCTCTAGAATGGTTGAACCAGTTCACTATTCTCCTAACAACTCATTACTATACTTATTTTTCCTTCATCCTCTCCAGCATTTGTCATTTCTAAGAAGGGTGAAGTGGTATCTCAAAGCTGTTTTAATTTTTCTTTCTCAAAACAATAGTGATTTAGAACATTTTTTCATATGACTATAGATAGCTTTGACTTTTTCTTCTGAAAACTTCCTGTAAATATTCTTTGACCATTTATCAATTGGAGAATGGATCATATTATAAATCTTAGTTCTCTACATATTTAAGAAATGAAGCTTTTATGAGAGAAACTTAGTGTAAAAGTTTTTTTTAATATTATTTCATTGTCTATGGTGCTGCTTAGCAAAATGTAGTTTCCACAATTATCCCTTTTAATTAGCTCTGTTTTTGTTTTTGCCTATGTGAGATCATGATTGTGATTTCTACATATTTTGCTTCAGGTGAAGCATATTAAATTGAGCTCTAGTCATTTACTTTATTATTTTATTATTATAGCTTTTTATTTACAAGATATATGTATAGGTAATTTTTCAGCATTGCCAGTTGTAAATCCTTTTGTTCCAACTTTTTCCCTCCTTCCCCCCACTCCTTCCCCCAAATGGCAGGTTGACCAATACATTTCAAATATGTTAAAGTATAAGTTAAATACAATATATGTATACATGTCCAAACAGTTATTTTGCTGTACAAAAAGAATCGGACTTTGAAATATTGTACAATTAGCCTGTGAAGGAAATCAAAAATGCAGATGGACAAAAATATAGGGATTGGGAATTCAATGTAGTGGTTCATAGTCATCTCCCAGAGTTCTTTTGCTGGGTGTAGCTGGTTCAGTTCATTACTGCTCTATTGGAACTGATTTGGTTCATCTCATTGTTGAAGAGGGCCACATCCATCAGAATTGATCATTATATAGTATTGTTGTTGAAGTATATAATGATCTTCGGGTCCTGCTCATTTCACTCAGCATTAATTCATGTAAGTGTCTCCATAGCCATTTACTTTAATTCTATAGCTTTTATAAAGATAATATTTTTGAATTCTGATTTCTAATCCAGTCTGCTACTTCCATTTTATAGGTGAGCTCATCCTGTTCACATTTATGATTACTCATTGTATATTTCCCTTTATCCCATTTTCTTCTGTTTCTTCTCTCTCTTTTTATCCTTTCCTTAAAAGTATGTTTTGTCCCTAACCACTGCTTCACTAAATCTGCCTTCCATTCTATCATTCTCCAGTTTTTTCCTCTCTTCTCCCCTCATATGTCCTCATTGAGTAAATTACAATTCAATACACAACCAAATATATGTGTATATATATATATGTCTATATATATATAGACACACACACACACACACACACACACACACATATATATATATATATACATACATTTTTCCCTTTGAACCAATTTCAATGAGAAGGAGTTTCCAGCATTGACCCCCCCCATTTCCCCATTCATTGTAAAAAATCTTCCTTGCATACCTCTTTTATGTGAGATAATTTCCCCCATTCTGCCTCTCCTTTCTCTCAGTGCACCCCTGTTTTTCCTCCATTCACTTTTTTGTATCTTTTCCCCTACCAATTTTCTTTTCTGTTGTTAAGCAATCCTAGTTACTAGACACTAGGGATCCCTGGGGAAATGATTTCCAGTTTTTCTCCCTTCAGTGTCCTTGTCTTGAGTCCAAAGTCTCATAGGAGAAATGCATTCTACCATTATTCTAAACACATTTCTAAACCTATGCCCATAAAACTGGGCATACCTTGTGATCCAGCAGTGTCTCTACTGGGTCTGTGTCTCAAAGAGATATAAAAAAGGAAAAGGACCCACATGTGCAAAAATGTTTGTGGCAGCCCTTTTTGGTGGTGGCAAGGAACTGGAAACTAAGTGGATGCTCATCAGTTGGGGAATGGCTGAATAAGTTACAGTATATGAATGCAATGGAATATTATTGTTCTACTAGAAATAAGCAGGCTTATTTAAGAAAAGTCTGGAAAAACTTACATGAACTGATGCTTAGTGAAGTGAACAGAACCAAAAGAACTTTGCACACAAATAACAAGATACTGTAATGATCAACTGTGATGGACTTAACTCTTTTCAACAATGAAGTAATTCAAGACAATTCCAATAGATTTGTGGTGGAAAGAGCCATCTACATCCAGAGAGTACTATGAAGACTGAATATGGATTAAAGCATGATATTTTTTTATTATAGCTTTTTATTTACAAGTTATATGCATGGGTAATTTTTCAGCATTGACAATTGCAAAACCTTTTGTTCCAATTTTTCCCCTCCTTCCCCCCACACCCTCACCCAGATGGCAGGTTGACCAATACATGTTAAATATGTTAAAGTATAAGTTAAATATATATATATATACACATATATATATATGTGTATATATATATATACACATGTCCATACAGTTATTTTGCTGTACAAAAAGAGTTGGACTTTGAAATAGTGTACAATTAGCCTGTAAAGGAAATAAAAAATGCAGGCAGACAAAAATAGAGGGATTGGAAATGCTATGTAGTAGTTCTACTCATTTCCCAGAGTTCTTTCGCTGGGTGTAGCTGGTTCTGTCCATCATTGATCAATTGAAATTCATTCTGGTTCAATTCATTACTGCTCTATTGGAACTCATTTGGTTCATCTCATTGTTGAAGAGGGCCATGTCCATCAGAATTGATCATCATATAGTATTGTTGTTGAAGTGTATAACAATCTTCTGGTACTGCTCATTTCACTCAACATCAGTTCATGTAAGTCTCTCCAGGCCTTTCTAAAATCATCCTGCTGGTCATTACTTTTTTTTTTTTTAAATAATTATAACTTTTTATTGACAGAACCCATGCCGGGGTAATTTTTTACAACATTATCCCTTACACTCACTTCTGTTCCGACTTTTCCCCTCCCTCCTTCTCCCCCACCTCTCCCAGATGGCAAGCAGTCCTATATATGTTAAATATGTTGCAGTATATCCTAGATACAATATCTGTGTGCAGAACCGAACAGTTCTCTTGTTGTACAGGAAGAGTTGGATTCAGAAGGTAAAAATAACCTGGGAAGAAAAACAAAAATGCAAACAGTTCACACTCATTTCCCAGTGTTCTTTCTTTGGGTGTAGCTGCTTCTGTCCATCATTGATCAATTGAAGCTGAATTAGATCTTCTCTTTGTCAAAGAAATCCATTTCCATCAGAATACATCCTCATACAGTATCATTGTTGAGGTATATAATGATCTCCTGGTTCTGCTCATTTCACTCAGCATCAGTTCATGTAAGTCTTGTCATTTCTCTCTGTATTCATCCTGCTGGTCATTTCTTACAGAACAATAATATTCCATAACATTCATATACCACAATTTATTCAGCCATTCTCCAATTGATGGGCATCCATTCATTTTCCAGCTTCTGGCCACTACAAAGAGGGCTGCCACAAACATTCGTGCACATACAGGTCCCTTTCCCTTCTTTAGTATCTCCTTGGGGTATAAGCCCAGTAATAACACTGCTGGATCAAAGGACATTCACAGTTTGATACCTTTTTAAGCATAGTTCCAAACTGCTCTCCTGAATGGCTGGATATATTCACAATTCCCAGTTATAATGTATCAGTGTCCCAGTTTTCCCACATCCCCTCCAACATTCCTCATTATCTTTCCCTATCATTCTAGCCAGTCTGACAGATGTGTAGTGGTATCTCAGAGTTGTCTTAATTTGCATTTCTCTGATTAATAATGACTTGGAGCATCTTTTCATATGGCTAGAAATAGTTTCAATTTCTTTGTCTGAGTATTGTCTGTTCATATCCTTTGACCATTTATCCATTGGAGAATGGCTTGATTTCTTATAAATTAGAGTCAGTTCTCTATATATTTTGGAAATGAGGCCTTTATTAAAACCTTTGACTATAAAAAAGTTTTCCCAGTTTATAAGCATAATATTAAAAAAAAAAAAAGACCAAACTTTTCCAAAAATCTACACACAATCAAGGGGAATAATGGACAATTCAGGGCACATATATAGAAAGGAAAATATGGTATTCCATATATATGTGGGGAACACTCATGATAATTTTTTTCCTTGTTTGTCTTTTGTTTTCAAATAGGGGTATGACATCAGGAAGGAGATGTCATGACTTGCAAGTGAATTACATTTAAGTGAGGGAGGGCTATGCAAGGTCCCCAGCCTCACTCTCTCCTCCAGAGCCACCTGGGTCCACTGGCAGGATCTAAATCAGGAGGAGTGCAGATGGCCTCAGATGTGATGCCTTTTTAAAGTAAGGTCTTTCTCAGGTTTTGCTTTGTCTGAAGCAACACCCATTCAGTGATTAAGGCTAGGAAAAAATGAGGCAAAGAATGTCCTCTTTTACCTAGCCAAAAAAAAAAAAATTAGTTTGGGAGGGGAAGACTCTCAGGATTTCTAGAGAAAACCAAAACAATTACTATTTACACTCACTCAGAGTCATCAGAATCCAAACAATGACCAAGTAAGGACTGGGCTGGGACACATAGGGACAGCTGGGTGAAGCAATGTACGGAACACTGGTCCTGGATGAGGAAGACATCTTCATGAGTTCAAATCTTGCCTCAGACATTATAGATTTGTGACCCTGGACATACTCATCTGTAAAATGAGCTGGAGAAAGAAATGGCAAACCCTGTCCATGTCTCTGCCAAGAAAATCCCACAATGGGGTCAAAGACACACCTGACTGAACAATACCAAGAACTTTTGTATCTTTTGGTAATATAATTGTTTTTATTTCTCTAGGACTACTCATATCCCTTTCCCCCAACCCCAGCGTTGATAGGTTATGCAGTCTCTATAAGATACATAGTCCTCTGCCAAATGGGATATAGTATCTCTAGGTTGTTCTCTGCTGACCTTGCATGGTCATTTTATAATAGTCCTGTGTTGGTCCTAATCACTGTTGTTCATGTAAGGTGAAGCTTCGCTGAGCTCAACATTGTAAAATTGGTCTCTACTTCAAAATTCTGACTTCAGAGACAGACTCAATTAATGTGCTACATTTTCCCATAAGAAATATCTTTTTTTTTGGCTTAAAACCCAGAAATTTAATCCTTGGTTTCTTTAGAAATACAGTATATTCTCATGCACAGTATCAGAATTGGGGGAGAGGGAGGAGAGAGATTCTGCTGCTTTCCCATCTTTTTAAGTCACTTGCAATGTTGATTCTTTACAAACCAAGGTTAATTATAGCATCCCTGTGCGAATATTGGCAACAAAAGATATAGGGTTTTTTGTGTGTCACTGAATAACCCGGGGTTAAGTAATAGTAGTACATGACATTTCAAATGCAATCTAGGCTGTTTTTTTCTCCTAGGAAATTTTGGAGCCAGCTCATTGTCTACCTTCAGTGCTTGGGTAAGATATATGGTTCAATGGACCCATTCTATGGGCAGTCCATCCCCCAGCACGTCATGGCTTCTTCTGTGTCTATTTGCTTTTTCCTGGGCGAATTTTGTCATTGGGGTTATTGTGTGGTTTTTCAGTCCTGTCTGATTCTTCATAACCCTATTTGAGGTTTTCTTGGCAAAGAGATTGGAATGATTTGCCATTTTCTTTTCTAGCTCACTTTATATGTGAGGGAACTGAGACAAATAGGCCCACATCTAGGAATTATCTGAGGCCAGATTTAAAATGAGAACAATGAGTCTTCCTGACTTCAGACCCAATACTCTAATGCTCTGTACCATCCAAGTAGATAGTAAGGCCACACTTTTTTTTTTTTTTTGATTAAAGCTTTTTAATCTTCAAAACATGCACATAGATAGTTTTCAACATTCACCTTTATAAAACCTTGTGCTGCAAAATTTTTTTCTCCCTCTCTTTCCCTCATGTCCTCCCCTAGATGGCAAGTAATCCAATATATGCTAAACATGTGCAATTCTTCTACACATTTTCCACAAATATCTTTCTGAACAAGAAAAATCAGATCCAAAAGGAAAAAAATAAGAAAGAAAACAAAATGCAAGCAAACAACAACAAAGTGAAAATACTATGTTGTGATCCACACAGTTCCCATTGTCCTCTCTCTGGGTGCAGATGGTTCTCTCCATCACAAGATCATTGGAACCGGCCTGAATCACCTCGTTGTTGAAAAGAGCCACATCCATCAGAATTGATCGTTGTATAATCTTGTTGTTGAAGTGTATAATGATCTTCTGATTTTACTCATTTCACTTACAATCAGTTCATATAAGTCTCTCCAGGCCTTTTTGAAATCTGCTTATCGTTTCTTATAGAACAATAATATTCCATAATATTCATATACCATAATTTATTCATCCATTCTCCAGCTTATGGGTATCCACTCAGTTTCCAGTTTCTTGCCACTACAAAAAGGGCGGCCAAAAACATTTTTGCACATGTGGGTCCTTTTCCCTTTTTTATGATCTCTTTGGGATACAGAAGGCCACACTCTTTTGAATGATTGTGAACTGTTAGTTCCTTCCTTTCCTAAACTGCCTTGTCCTTATTTTGTATTTATTCTCTGTGTTGTTGTATTTGTATGTGTATTGTGCAAATACATATGTTTATGTACTAGTGTATTTGTATATGTCTTTCCCAATGTTTGTAGATTGGTTTCACATTATGGTCATCTCTGCCTTAGGGTAGAGGATTATTCCATCTTCTTTCAAACATCTTTGTAGTCTAATAGGACTGCCACTTTTACCATTTTTTTTTTCAGGCTGGGTTGCAACATATGACTCTTTACTCAATCCTCCCACATCTCATTTCCCATGAATTTCCCCATTAGGGATTTGTAGGTGAGTGGAATTCATCAAATTAGGTACTCTTGGCAACAGCTGCCTGCACAAGAAATCAAGCAGAATCATCAAATCAACTTTGTGATTTATGTTATGAAAATAATAGTTTTAATTTTAAAAAGTGAGTTGTTGGGAGCAGAACCTCAGATTTGGAAAAGACTTCTGAGGTCATCCAATCCCACATCTGAGATTTGGGCTCCCATGTTGAAAACTTTCCCAAAATGGCCTTTATGAGACTCCTTTCTCTTTTCAATCATCATAGTACATGGAAGGTAATACTTTAATTATTTAGCAATTAAGTGGCCAGGTTTCTAACCTGGATTTAGAATGAAGAAGACATCAATTTGAATTCTGCCTCACACAGTTGAGTAGCTGTGTGACCTTGGGCAAGTAACTTAATCTCTCCCAGTCTCAATTTCATTATTTGTATAATAGAGATAATAATAGGAGCTACTTTACAGAATTGTCATGAGGATCAAATTAGACAATCTTTGTTATAGCAATTGGCAAATTTTTAAGTTCTACCTAGATTAATGTTAGCTAGTTATTATTATGTGTTCTTGTTATGGAGATGTTTGGCAGAAGGGCAGAAAAAGTCTTCTCTGCATGGAAAGAAGTCCTTTTCCCTTTTTTATGATCTCTTTGGGATATAGAAGGCCTCTTTTGAATGATTGTGAACTTGTCCTTATTTTGTATTTATTCTTTGTGTAGTTGTATTTGTGTGTGTGTATTGTATGTGTATCGAATAGATGGTGTGGGGTATATCAAGGTAAGGAAGAGAGAAAGGGCTATCAGTCAAACATCAAAGCTTACCATATGCCAAGCACTGTACTAAATGCTAGGGATACAAAAAAGCAGAAGCATGATCCCTGCCCTCAAGGAGCTTGCCTTCTAAAGGGAGATACAATATGCAAACAACTATGTACATACAAGATATACACAAGGTAAACACATGCATAGGGAGCATTTCAGAAAGTGGGATTTGAGGTGAGTCTTAGAGAAAGTCAGAGAACTCCAAAAGAAGGAAGAGATCATTTTAAGCATCAAGACTGGTCAATTAAAAGTCATGGGCTCAGGACACAGAGTGTCACATATGGGGAAAAGTAAGCAATTTAGCTAGTTATTGCTGTATCAAAAAAAAAAAAAAGAAAAGGAACGAAATGTAATGGAAAAAGTGAAGGATAGTCCCCAGTCTCCACAAGAACCCCAAGAACCCTTTCTGTATTCCTTGACTCAGTGTTCAAATTCTTTCTCCCTTTTTTTCTTTTTTTTAATTAAAGTTTTTCATTTACAAAACATATGCATGGGTAATTTTTCAACGTTGACCCTTGCAAAGCCTTCTGTTCCAAATTATCCCTCCTTTCCCCTACCCTCTCCACTAGTTGGCAGGTAGTCCAAAACATGCTAAATCCAATATATGTATACATAATTATACAGTTATCTTGCAGCAGAAGAAAAATTGGATCAATAAGGGGAAAAAAAAAACTGGAAAAGAAAACAAAATGCAAGCAAGCAAATAACAACAGAGAGAGTGAGAATGCTATATTGTGGTCCACACTGTTCCCATGATTCTCTCTCTCGGTGTAGCTCGTTCTCTTCATCACTGAACAAATGGAACTGGTTTGAATCATCTCATTGTTGAAGAGAGCCATGTCCATCAGAATTGATCATTATATAATCTTGTTGCCATGTACAATGATCTCCTGGTTCTGCTCAATTCACTCAGCATCAGTTCATGTAAGTCTCTCCAGGCTTCTCTGAAATCATCCTGCTGATTATTTCTTACAGAACATGTTTGTCAGTATGACACAGATAGAACATATAATACAGCGGATAGGAAGGCCTGGCCATATCGCCATAGATACTCCATTTAATCCCTCAGCTTCAAAGCACTTGTCTAGATAATGAGGGTCACAATACTCATAATACCTAACTTGCAGAGTTCTTGAAATAAGGTGATGCCTTTGGAGATGCCCTTTGCAAAATCACAGAACAAGAATCACACAGCCAGTGAGTGTCTGAAGCAGTATCAAACACAGTATTCATGCCTTCAGGCCCAATGCTCTATATGCTGTATTATATTTACTATTCCTATAGCCTGAATGTATCTGAAACATCTTTAATCAACTCTTTAATTGTTAGGGTAATAAAACATCAAGCACTCTTTTATAAGCATAGGGGAAAGGGGAAAGGTCTCTGACTAAAAAGCTTACTCAGACTTCTCAAGCAAGGATGCTTAATTTGTGCTTCATAGACTGCAAAGAGTCTGTGAATAGATTTCAAAGGCTCATGAACTTGGATGAGATTATATCTTTATTCAATATAGTTGGATATTTTGGTAATCCTATATATTTTATTTTAAAACATTATTCTGGAAGTGATTCATAGGCTTCATTGCCAGAGTACTCCAGGACACAAACAATTAAGAACCCCTGCTCTAAAGGGAATATAAAAGTTTTTACAATCTTTCACTTCTGGAAAAAGTTATGTATACACCTTGCTAGGAGCTTAGACAATTTCCTTGAAGATACAGGACACAACAACCAAACAAGACAGTCTAAGCTGCTCATCAGCAGATCATGGACGATTCGTAGTCCATCTCTTTAATGCAGGAGGAGGCTTTGGGAGCACATATGTTGGGACCTTTCTGATTCCTGGACTTGTTTGAGAGGTAGTGTAATAAGTCACAGCTTATCCTATCTCAAAGCTCCACTTCAACTGCCTGGATTAGAACCAAGACCAAAAGTTCTGAACATCTGAAAGCTCAGCTACCCCTGGCTCTCCAACTCCTGACCCTCAGGTCTCCTGCTCTTGGGACATTTTTAGCTCCGGCATGCATCTTTGCTCGGGAGTTTTCCTCTGATCTTTTCCATTCACAGGAGCCCATGTACGCTAAGAAAAGGTTTGGTTACAAAGGAGGACTAACATTACAGTAAATATATCTGCCTGCAAACACCTTCACAGAGCTTAACAAAATCATGTGCTCAGGTTTACTGGGCAGTGCTAATGCTTGCTACGGAGGACTTAGCCCAGGTCTCATGCCCATGACCCAAAGTCAAACTAGGGGACAAGATCCTGTCTCTGTGGAACCAAGGACAACTCTTCTTCCTCAGACTTGCCTCCGGACTTCATTCCTTGTCTGGGCTTCTGATTTGCTATATTTGTAGATTTGTGTGCTAGAAGGCCTACAACTTCATGAGGTCACAAGCCCGCTCTCTCACTCTCTCCTTCTCTCCCTCCCTCCCTCCCTCCCTCCTTCCTTCCCTCCCTTCCTCCCTCCCTTCTCTCTCCCTCCCTCCTTCTCTCTCTCTTCGTCCCTCCTTTCTCTCTTTCTGTCTGTTTCTCTCTCTCTCTCTCGCCCTCCCTTCCTCCCTCCCTTCTCTCTCCATCCCTCCTTCTCTCTCTCTGTCTCTCTCTCTTTGTCTGTCTCTGTCTCTCTTTGTGTGTGTGTCTCTGTCTCTTTATCTCTCTGTCTCTCTCTTCTCTCTGTCTGTCTCTGTCTCTTTCTCTCTGTCTCTCTCTCTCTCTTTCTTTTTCTCTCTCCCACCTCCCTTCCTTTCTCCTTCTCTTCCTCCCCCTTTTCTTCTCTCTCTTACCTTTGAGGAGCCTGTAGCCAGTTTTTAAAAAGCATAGGTAACCTAGGCTTCTTGGCTAGGATTCTGAAATTGGCTCCTATTCTAGTGTTGGAACAGAGCAAGAGAATAAGGTGGGATTTCTTAGGAGGATTTCAATATAGTTCTGGGAATTGTGGTTACTTTTGTCACCATCCTGGTTTGTCAGTTCCTGAAGTACCATCTTATGGATATCCTCAGGGAGAGTCTTGTGAAAGTAGGCCGTTTTCTTTTCTCTTTTGTTTCTTCTTTCACAACATAACTAATGTGGAAATATGCTTATATGATTGCACATGTATTATAATTCATATCAGATTGCTTGCCATCTAGGGGAGGGGGTGGGGGAAGAAGGGGAAAATCTGAAACACAGGCTATGCAAGAGTCAATGTTGTCAAATTATCCGTGCATATGTTTTTAAAATAAAAAGCTTTAAATAAATAAATAAGTAAAAATGAATGTTAAAAACTATTTTTACATGTAATTAAAAAATACTATTTACAAAAAAAAAAAAAAAAAGAAGAAGAAGAAGAAAGAAAGTAGGCCATATTGCAAGCTGTTAATAGTTTTAAGGCCAGTGGATAAGCCAACACTAGTGGATCAGCTAGCAATAATGGTGTTATCAGTGACAGCTGAATCACTCCTCAATTACTCCTTTTGGACTCTTCCCTTTTTTGGAGGTGTGCCTATGTCAGAGGTGGAGGAGCGCTGACAGGAAAAATCATTACCCTTCCTGAATCCAATTGGAAAAATATCTAAGTGTCATTGTTCGTCCAATTGCTTCACTTACCCATCTTGTATAAGTAAAGAGCATAGGTTTGGAGCTAGTGGGTAACTTAAAGGCTATCTAGTCCAACTCTCCCACCCAGCTAGTGAATTGCAGAGGATTAATTTGAATCTAGATCTTTTGACTTCAAATCCAGCATTCTTTCGATCATACTTCTGCCCTACTTTCCAAATCTGAAGGAGAGAAAAATTATACTTAACCTATATCTACACTAATATCATGAAATTCAATCATAATTTAGTATAGTCTATCATGTTTTATATGTTTAAAATTTTCAAAGACACTGCATCTCTTCCCACAAAGACAATTTTTGGTCTTTTTGTTATAGAGGGTAAAAAGAAACTTTGCAATTTACTCTTGATGATTAAGAATAATAATAACTAGTATTTATATATTGTTTTGAGATTTATATATGTTATCTCATTTAATCCTCATAACAGTCCTGAGAGATAGGTACTATTATTATCTCCATTTTACAAAAGAGGAAATTGAGGCAGATAGTGGTTTGTTGTGATTCGAGAGCTCCAGTGTCACAATAGTGGTTGACTTGCCGAGAATCACATACTTGTAAGTGTCTGAGGAAGGATTTGAATTCTGTCTTCCTGGTTCCAAGTGCTACTATACTCTATCACCTCGCTGCCCAGCTCTTTTAGGAAAGATGTTTTATGCTTCTATTCTCCCTTTTCACCCCGGCTATAACTATGCCTGGAACACTTACCTTTCTCCATTCCAGCTATTGAACTCTCTGGCTTCATTTTAAGTCCCAACTAAAATCCCACCTTCTACACGAAGTTTTTTCCAACCTCTTTTAATTCTTCTCTCTGTTAAATATTTCCTACTTACCCTGTAAGTAGTTCAATATATTACACACACATACAAATGAATGCATATTATATATATATATATACACATATATGTGTACATACACATATGTATTTGCATGCTGTCTTCCCCATTAGATTATAAGCCCCATGAGGGTAGGGAGTGTCTTTTGCTTCTTTTTGTATTCCCAGAATTAACATGGTGCCTGGCACATAGTAGGTGTTTAATAAATGTTTACATATTGATTGATCAGTATATCTCTCAGATTTGGTTACAGAAACTAATAATGACATATGCATTACTTCCCTCCCTCCAAAAAAACCCAAACCACAGTTGATAAATAATTGATAAACTTGCTAATGATATTAACTGATAATTTCCTTTTATCATAAGTTTTGGTAATCTGTCATCAATCAGGACATAGATGTAACTTGTAAATAACCTTAGCCAGTATCATAAAAACCCATTGGAGACTAAACTCCTGAATTCTCCCTGTGCTTAGAAATGTGAGTATCCTATGTTATCTTGAGTGAAGTGTTGATTAATGGAGATTTGCCAGAATATTACCTTGGAGGAAGATACATGGTTTTTAGCTGGGCAGGAAGGGAATCTTGTCATAAGAGACAGTATGAGACAAGTTTATTAGGACCTCTAGGAATCAGGTTAGTGGTTTGTCCTTGAAGGTTGGATATTTACATTATTGAATAATCAATAATGTTTTCCTGCATGCATTTATGACTGAAAATATTATTAGTGTACCATTAGTCCTAATAAACATATGTATCAGTAATTTGGATTTTATGAGTACACTATGTGTTTTACCCATTGTGCTGAGTGCCTCCCTCTAGGTCTCTTAATATTACATAGGTACCAGCCCAACATATAAGATGTCCATTTGTTATTTCTCATATACCTGGAAAGTGCAATATAATGATTTTAAGGAAAGCAATCAATTTATATGCAATGAACGATGTGTTCTGGACTAACAGTTACAGCTCAGGAAGACACCAAAGGAAGGTATGGTACTGTCTCCTGAAAACATTGACCTGATGTACTAAGACAAAGTACTAAAACTGTGGGATGATATCAAGAAGAAAACAGAAAATAAATTAGAATGCATCATCTTGCATTTTTACTGTTCAACTCAATTTAGTAAGCATTGATTAGGGCCCTATCTCTGCTCTCTCTCTCACACTGTGAGCATCTTGCATGCTGAGCATGAGTTGAGGGTTTCCTTTTACTCTCAGTTTATTCATTCTGCTTAGGCTCATATTGTCAATGAGAGGGATGGCCTTAAAAGGCCTTCTTTGCATTCCTGATTAATTAGAAAATTTTTTAAGGCTTTCTTGTCTTTGATTTCCTTATGTCCTTCCTTTTCTCACAGTAAAGTATAAGGGGGAAAAACCATTATATATTGGTCCAATTGTTCTTTTATAAAATTGTTCTCAGACAGGAAGAGCATTATGCTCCATACTATTCATATTTTGGTTTTTGTGCCAGCTAAATCTTTACTGTTTGGTTTCTTTTATTTGACTAGAAATCCCTGGTTCCTGCCTTTCTCGTGTGTGACATAGGGGAAAATAACATTTACATCTAAATTAATTGTTTCCTTAGCCTACATATGAAATCCATCTGCTTTCTAGCATAAATTTCCTATCTTTAGAGAGACCTCCACCCCTTTCCAAACAAATAAAAATACAACACTGTACTTTAAGGACAATTTAAGGGATTTTCAAGGATAACTGACTGCCAGATTTTGGCTTAAATACTAACTTTGGAACTTAATTCTTTCAGTGAAAAGTAACTTTACTGTTCATTGATATTGCTTATGATACGAAGTTTAGATAAGACATATATATACTCCATTAAAATCATTTCATAAAAAATTAAAGAGGTAATATGCATTTGACAACTATGTATAGGACATGCATTATTATTCAAAGGATAGAGGTAATTACAAAACAAAAAATTCATTACTGATTACATGAAACTGAAAAGATTTCTCACAAACAAAATTAATGTATCTAGGATAAGAATGGGCAAAAAAATCTTTGTATCAAATTTCCTAAATAAGACTTTGATATCTAAGAGATATGTGTGTATATAAAACCAAAATCCATTGCCCAGAGAGATATATGATCAAAGATTATAAACAAATAATTCTCAAACAAATCAAAGACCATAAACAATAAGAAATTATATTCCAAATGAATATCAGTAATAATTAAAAGAAATGTGAATCAAAACATTTCGAGATTTCACCTCTTATGCATCAAAAAGGCACCTTTTAATAAAGAGGGCAATACTTAATGGCTGTGGGAAAATAGCATATTAATGCATTATCAGTGGAACTGTGAAACAGTACAGCTGATATGAACTGACTATCTTCTCCTGTGAGAAAGAAGCCCAACCAACTATTATCAGATATAATCAAATTCCCAGACTATTATGTTTGAATACAGTGATTGTGAGAATGGAACTTTTTTGTCTATCCCTCAAACCTCTGTGCATCTTTAAACAGGTGTATACCATCTGACTTCTTAATTCCCCCATCTTTGAGTTATTTGAATTGGTGACTTTATGCCTGGGAAACCCCCAAGGCTATATTTCCCCTATAAAAGATCTAG
The DNA here is from genome assembly GCF_902635505.1 of Sarcophilus harrisii. NCBI lineage: Eukaryota > Metazoa > Chordata > Mammalia > Dasyuromorphia > Dasyuridae > Sarcophilus > Sarcophilus harrisii. The sequence goes on from NC_045426.1 coordinate 165,902,772, forward strand.
TTATGATGGTCTTTGTTAATTCTTTCAGGACTAAGCACACTATAAGATTACTCTCTCTTCTTCCTCATAGTGTCTTCCCTTTAATGGCATCTTTCTCCTTACTCTAGTTAACTTTAGTTATGCTCTCCCAACTCCATTCCATATTTGCCACTTCTGATGCCTATTTTAAACCTCTTATTTTTGCCTGTCATCTCTACCCCAAATAAACTTGCCCTTTGCCAAAGAGAATGGATAATGTGAATTTGTCTCATGTTTATTTCAAACTAGGACTTGCTGGAGTGACCACAGTACAACCATTCTAGAAATATATTTGGAATTTTTAAAACAGAATCAGTAAAATGTCTATAACCTTTGATTCTACTACTATATAAGGTAAGAAGAAAATTCACATATACTAAAACAGTTATAGCAGCATTTTTATGATAGCAAAGAATTAGAAACAAAGTAGATGTTTATTGATTAGGGAATGGTTCAAAAATTGTGGTACATTGATGTAATAGAATATTACTGTATTATGGAAAATTACAATATGGTGATGCATCATTTGATGCAGAGTAAAAACAATATATACAACGATGAGTCAAGAAAAAAATATACATGATGATAACACTGCAAATGGAAAGAACAAACAAAATAATCAAAGATGAATGCTGCAAAATTGCAAAGAATTATCATACCTCCAAAGAAGAGTTATAAGAAGACATTCCATTCTCTTCTTTGCAGAGGTGGGAGAACAAGTGTAGTGCATTACACACATTTAAACATTTCTTTTCTTTTTTCCCTATTAAAGTATCTGTTGTATGATTTGGAATATACCCAAAAAGCTATGAAACTATGTATACCTTATAACCCCACAATATCACAGTAGATCTATATCCCAAAGAGATCAAAGGAAAAGGAAAAGGATCCATTTGTATGATAATATTTATAGTAGTTGTTTTTATGATGATAAAGAATTGAAGATTCAGGATATGCCTATCAGTTGGGGAATGGCTAAACAAGCTCTGCCATATGATTGTGCTTTAAGAAGTCACGAGCAAGATGGTTTCAGAAAAACTTGGAAAAACTGATAGGAACTGATGCAAAATGAAGTAAGCAGAACCAAAACATTGTGCACAGTAATAGCAACTTTGTAAAGATGAACAATTGTGAAAGACTTAGTAACTCTGATCAAGACAATGATTCAAGACAAATTCCAAGGGACACATGATGATAAATGCTATCTATTTCCCAGAGAGTGCAGATTGAATTATACTTTTTAAAACTTTCTTATTTTTCTTGTTCTGTTCATTTGTTTTCTTTTACAACATGGCTAATATGTTTTGTATGGCTTTACTTGTATAATCAGTATCATATTGCTTGCCTTCTTAAGGATAGTGGAGGGGAGGGAAGGAGAAAATTTGGATTCAAAATTTTAAAAATGAATGTAATTTAAAAAAATATAATTGGAAAATAATTAAAAAAATAAAAATATGCAGTGAGTACCTCAGCATTAATCTGCTTCAAAATTCATTGAATTCATTATTCAATGCATTTTTAAATAAGAAAACTGCTTTAGCATTTGACTCTTGCTCTGTACTGGTTGCACCTGGTTGTGCAATTGTGAAAATCCTTTCTGGTTGACGCACAGGTCCAATGTGAAAGAATTCGAGAACCTGAAAAGTCTGGCAAAAGGGAAGTTTATTGTTGGCACGGAGAAGCTAGCTTTGCTAGTGGCAAGGTCCTGTCAGAGAAATAACAAAGATTATGACTGAGAAGAGAATGTCTTCACAACGGGCAGGAGTTCTGGCAGGCAGCTGTGTGAAGAGGAGAAAGTAGCATAATCCTACTTCGGATTTTGGCAGAGATTTGGAGTTCAAAATTGTCTTTTTGCAATCTGGCTTGTTTGAGGCTTGGGCTTCCATTGAAAATTGGATGAGAATCCCTCAGTGTTGTCAATGACCCCAGGCCTAGATTTCCAGTTGAAAGTTTATCTTGGAGTTTCAAGCCACTTAATAGGAATATCAAGCTCAGATCTCCAATTGAATAACATAATTTTGAAGACTTTTCTCCAGAGTCTTGGGAATTTCATGAAGAGCCAACCCAAAAGATCAAAAAGAAAGGGAAGTAAGTAGTAGTGATTTGACCAAGATCTCTAATTGAATGAAGCAGCTTAACTTGGAAAAGGTTTGTCTGGGAAAGTATGCTTTTCCCCAGACTTTTTGGAGTCTGAGACCCTGAATCTAGTTTCAGGGTTCACTTCCATCAATAACATAAGTCTGGTCTAATACACACACAAAATATACTATATTTATATCTATACTATATATACTATGTGTATATATTGCATACTATAAATATACACACATAGATAGTATACACTTAATATGTATTATATATATTTATATATACACACATACATGTTACCTATACATACTATATAGTACATATATACATATCAAGTACATATTATATATACTTATATATGTAACACTATGCATTTCTTTCAATTTATGATGTATACATAGTGTTTTTTCAAATATAATGAAAGCTCCTAAGAGCAGACTGTTTCATTTTTGTCTTTGGGAAAGGAAACAAGCATTTATATAGTACCTACTATGTGCCAGGCATTGTGTTAAATACTTCACAAATATTTTCTCCTTTGATTCTCACAACTGTGAAAGGTAGGTGCTATTATTATCTCCATTTTACAGATGAGGAAACTGAAGTAAACATAGATTAAGTAAGGTCACACACACTAATAAGGGCCTGAGGCCAAATTTGAATTCAGGTTTCCTGACTCCAGGCCCAGCTTTATGCATTGAGCCACCTAGGTATTTCTGTCTTCCTATACTTAGCACTTAGTACAATGCATTGCACTTAGTAAAGAAATTAACAAATGCCTTTTGCCCTGTGCACAGGAACAATCCTGTTTTCATATTCCCTGAGGTAGTTTTATGTCATATAAATCTGCCTTTGTTTTTCTAACCCTTTTTATCCAGGTGATAGTAGAAAAGAGAGAGAATTCTTTTGGGGGAAATGAAGTACAGTTCCTTTAAAAAAGTAATGATCAACTTCAAATGGAAAAATAAAGAATCTGAAAAGATGAGATGGAATGAAATCTTAATTTGTGATAAGAGGTTGTAGGATAGAAAAATGTGACACAAGGAAGAAAAGGACCAGTTACTTTTAGAGATCTGTAATAGCTATGAGTTTCTTATCTTAAATTAAACTCCCTAAAGAGGAAGACATTTCTGTGCTTCAAAGAATGATGATGAAGACACACAGAAAGAAAGCATTTATTATTGGACAGAACAAGATTGTTTCCTAACTCCCTTCTGAGAGGATTTTATGCTCATCTCACATGGAACAAGAGGGAATTATGTTGCTTTATTATGGCATGATGTAACCGAGGGTCCCCTTTAAGACTTGTCAAATATGGGAATCACCAGGCCCAAGGAATGTTTCACATACTATCAGATTTGGGGTCCATGTTGGCTTGTTTTGTTTACATTTTTTCCTTTATTCAAAAAGATATTCTAAGGGGAAAGAAAGCTGTGTCAGAAAATGATTATGGTATAAAAAAAACAAAAGATATTAATATAAAAGTAAAGTTTCTCTTTCTCTCCACATATATATACACATACATATACATATAGATACACATACATACATATGCATGCACAAACCATGAATTCATTTATACAGGTTTTCTGAAATATCTTTGTTTTCCTTAATTCCTAAAAATCTCTTGTTTTCTTTAATTTATGAGCTGTGAATAATAACTGGCATGCTGCTTATTATGACAGAGTAACAAATCACTACTGTTTTCTTTGTCTCCTTTCCCCCAATAAAAAAAAGGCCATAAGAAATACTATTCTTGGTGCTTTACTTAGGAACACTTGATTAACACCATAAGGAACCTAAGAAGCAATGCTGAGGAAAATGAAATCCTAGGCAACAGAAGGTAAATTTCTATCTCTCCTGCTGACTAAAGCTAGGGGCTTCAAATGAGAGGAGTGAATTTTAGAGGCTAATAGCTAGTCTGAGATGAGTTGATGATCAGTAATGAAATGAATAAACAGACATATGCAATACACAATTAAAAGGATGGTTGTGAACATCTAGAAAGGGAAGTAAGTAGTAGGTATTAAAACACTACCAATATAGATTGAAAAGAGGGTATACATTCCTGTGTCATTCTTGATTTGCTTTAATGAGAATTTCATGATTTTAAAGGTCAAGGAAGCAATTAGAACTGTGACTCTGAACTTGAAACTGGCTAATCTGAAAGAACTGTTTGTTAAAAGTAGAAATAATGGTAGCCCTGGAGGATAGTAACCACTCCGTCTTAGAGATAATGATAAAGGAGAAGGAGGAAAGTCAGAATCTTTTTTACTATCTCAGACTGGGGAAGAATAGATTTCAAAAGAATCAAAGAAATGAAAGACACCATCTCTTCCATGGCCTACAGAAAGTGTCCCAAGAGGCCTGTTTGACTTTCAGTCAAAAGGAAAAATTCAGATGATATAAGCAGAAATTCTAATGAAGAAAAGTGGGAATTGTTTAAAAACACTGCAATACAAGCACACTGATTTTTATTAATTTATATTTGAAAACACCTATAGCAGATAGAAGTCAGAATTAGCAATTAGAAATGAATTCAGAGGCATGAATGAACTAATTGCATAAGAATGGCAGGAAGTTTAAAACTTGTGAATGCTAAGGACACTAAAAATGGACTTTCAAAAAAACCCGCTTTGAGGAATAATAGTGGTTTATTGGAAAAAGAGGAAGATCAAAGAAGTGATAGGCTGCTACTTAGCCTATGGATTGATGGTAAAGACAATGGAGAAAATATTATGTCCCATTCCCTCCAGAAGTCAGAGATTAAGAACTGAGGCCAGAATGGAGCTTTCCATTGTAACAAAGAAAAACTGTTAATTAGGGGACTGGATTTGGGGAATGAATGATTGATAAAAACTATGATGAGCAAATAATGCTAGAATTTTTAAAAGAAATTGAAAAAAATAAAGAACAGCAACTTTTATTTTCTCCTCAAAAGAAAACAGTTTTCATACTGGGAAGTATAAAAGAAAAATGATCACAGATAATTGAGATGACACTAAAAAGAACCTCAATGAATTCAATTCTCCATGCCCCATACCAAACAGTTAAAAAGCAGTAAGTGCCTATTATGTGCTGGGCACTGAATATAAATATGATAAATGAAACAATCTCCATTAATAAAGAGCTTACTTATCTTTTAATGAGGAAGACAATAATTACAAATATGAGGAAAATAAACACAAATAAATACAAAGTTGTTAAATACAGGGTAGTTTTGGAGAGAGAACACAAGCAGTTGAGGGCATTTGGAAAAGCTTTATGCGAAAGATAGGGCTTGAACTGTGCCTTGAAGAAAGAGAGGGATGGTATGAGGTAGAGGTAAGGATCCAGGGCATTTCAGGCATGAAGGATACCTAGGACAAAGGTGTGGAGATTTGAGATGGAGAGCCATGTGTGAAGAACAGAGAGAAGAAGGCCTATTTGGCAGGAACATAATGTTTAAGAGGATGACTAATTTCCAATGAGTCTGGAAAGTTAGGTTTGTGGCAAGTTTGTGATGGGCTTTAAAAACATAATAATAGAGGCAGTTAGATGGCACAGTGTATAGAGCATCAGGCCTGAAGTCAGGAGGACCTGAGTTTTAATTCAGTCTCAGACACTTAATATTTCCTAGCTGTGTAACTCTGGGCAAGTCACTTAATCTCAATTGCCTCAGCAAAACAAACCAAAACAAAACAACATAATAAAATTAAATAATAGATGAACTAAGTCCTACGGAAGAGCCAGCATGGTATAGTTGATAGAGGACTGGAAGAAAGAAAAACAAAACACTCAGAAATCCTTCCTATGGTACTTACTGTCTGATCATGTATAAGTCACTTATCTATAAAGTGGAAATTATAGTATACCTCACAGGGTTGTTACAAAATTTGAATAAGCTAATATATCAAATGCTTTGCAAATCTATGTGTATCATTTATTATTAGGGCAGTAAAATAAACCAGTGAATATTACTGTTGAGCCATTGTCAGTGATCTTTGAAAAATCATGGAAAATAAGAGAGGACTACAGACAGAGATGTATACATATTACTGTGATTTTCAAAAAAGGGAAGAGTGTGGAGTCTTCATACCATAGTCTCTCATGCACTTTCATTTGTGGAATAGTTCTATATATTTTTTAAAGGTCCACATAGTATAGTGGAAATAAGGCCTGCCTGAGAATTGGGATAATATAGGTTCAAGCCCTGACTCTGACACTTACTGCCTGTGTGACCATGGGTAAAACCGTTAACCTCTCAGTGTCCTAAGAATCTCTCTAATTTACAGAGGCTGTGAGAGGCAAGTTCCATACTGGGAATTCCCTACAGTGATTTTCAATTCAATGAATATTTATTAAGTACTTACTATGTGCCAGACACACTGTGGTAAATTCTGGTGATCAAAATAAGAAAGAAGATGGTTCTTGCCTTCAAGAAGCTTACAATCAAATGGGGGAAGACAATAAAAGAAAGCCGAAAAGGGTTGGAGGAGAAAGTACCTTAAGAAGGTACACAGGTGTGACCATGGTAGAGATAAATCCAAAGATTGCAGCTGGAAGGAAATAGCTGGCCTGGGAACTCCCTTTAAATGGAAACTTTGGGAGGAGTTTTTTGATTATCCTTCCAATCCTCCAACTGAGAGACAGAAGTTACTGAGGGTACTGATGTAGTATAAACACCAAAATTGATGTGCTTTCCAGGAGGATGATGAGTTTCTTGATAGTAAGTTTTTACTGGGAATATAATGATGTGAAGCAGAATCCAAGAGTATAATTAGTGGAAAATTATGTGATGATCAATGACGAACAAAACAGATGATCACCCACAAAATTAAAGTGATACTTTGAGAACATTCAAAAAGGTAAGTAGTTAAGTACTAAAGCCAATAAAAGTTTGTCAAGAATAGGATATATGAGACTAAATTACCTTTTTAAAAATTTCTATTTTTTTAGTAGGATTAATAGATCATGACACCAAGAGAATTCTATATACATAACATACTTGCATCTTAGCAGTGTTTTAATTCATAGTCTTATTATATGACTGGGACTGAAGGTGGTATGATAAATCTGATGTTACCATATAGATAACCTGTCTCAGGGGACTAAAGTTAATATATACTGCCATTGAAGAACATTGCACTGGGGCAGCAGGTTGCATGTGGCAAATAACTAGCTAATGCTCCCTGTGGTTTTCCTCTTATTGCTGAACTTCATTGCTTAGAAGATACTAGCTTCTGTATCTGGCTTTTCACTTCACCCGAGATTCTTGGCTTTTGCTATTCTGAGGAAACCCGGAATCTTAATCTAGCCCAGTCTTTGGTTTATGATCCCACTGAGCTGAATTTGGACCTTGCATTTTTTTCTCCAGGAAGAAATTTAGTCCATCCTTCCTTCAATAACTGAAGGCATTATCTGTGTGAAAACACAAAAAGAAGAGGTGGCCTTAGTGGATTGTGAGCCTAATATGAGTCAACAGTGTGGTCTGACAGCTAAACGAGCTACTGGAATCTCCGGTGCAGGAGTATGTAGCTTCAGCTTTAGAGCACTTATTGATAAATCTTTGGTGTGAGCATTATACCTCAGAAATTGGCAAATTCTACAAATCAGAGCTAGATTTATTGTTTAGATTTTCTAGAATTAAAGAATGGAAAAAATGTTAATAAAGCAGATTAAACTTAAAAGTATGTCTTGTATACATTCTTCTCCCTTCTGAAAGCCGGATGTTAAACATTAACCAGCATATCTCTGTTTAAAAAAACCCTAAAAGAAGCCCAGTGGCCTGAATAAAGGGGATGATGATCCAGTTGTCTTAAGCAGACCACATTTGGAGAGTTGCTGTTTTCAGCACTTACCATCACACTTGAGAAAGGTCCTGACCACACTAAAGTGAGCCTAGAATGATGAAAAGAATGAAAGATATACCATTTGACAATTGAGGGAAGGGCTAGGGATTTTGGCTTAGATAAACCTTGGGATCTGAGAAGCAGACCAGGTAGTATCTGACTATTTGAAGAGCTTTCATCAGAGATTAGTCCTATTCTGTTTGGCTCTAGGGGCCCAGAAACAATGAGTAAAAGTTGTAGGGACAGATTCTTATGTTCCCTTGAATTAAAAACAATACCCTTAACCCCACAACAAGTGAAATCACAAGCATTTGATAAGGGAACAAATAGGTGTTAGGAATAGGATCTGGGATTTCATTGGGATAGAGAACCCCAAGTAAGTAAACTCCCTTTATCAATGCATCAAATATCTTTTTCCAGAGCTATAACTTTTAATCTTAGAAAGTCAGCTCGAATATTTTGGGATTAGATGATTTTCTCAGGGTCACACAACAAATATGTGACAGAGATTGGATTTTAATCCAGCTCTTCTTGAACTTTAATAAATTACAACAATGACAAGAAGAACTGGTTCTCCATCCATTACACCATGTTTCCTTCTCTTGGAGAGATAAAGATAAAAATGAATCAATCTCCACCTTAAAAGAGCCCATGTTCTACTGAGAGGCAACAATGTACTTGTAGACAATGAAATATAAGAGATATACAAATTAAGTACAAAATAATTTGGAGGTAAGGGAGAGGACACAAACAGGACGGAGGAGGGATCACAGGAAGGCTTTGTGTGGGAGGTAGCCCTTGAACTGACCCTGGAGTTCCCAAAGGCAGAGGTGAGGAGGAAGACGTTTTCAGGCACAGAGGATCAGCTTGTACAAGGACTTGGAGGCAGAAAGCGGAACACTGTGTTTAGGTGACTGCAAGTAGAGCAATTTGTCAAGAACATAGATTACATGGAGGGAAATGATAGGAAATCAACCTAAAAAGACAGAGTGCAGAGTACAAGGGGCTTTAATTGACACTTACCTTTCTGATTCTGTACAAGTCACATTCTCTCCAGACCTGCTTCCTCATTTGTAATAAAACCAAGGGCAGATTAGACTAGATACACTCAAAAATTCTTGCAGCTCCTGACCTATGAGGCTGTGATCTAAACAGAGGAGTTTATATTTGATCCTAGAGACAATAGAGATTGTAGGGACACTAATAAAGTGAGTGATGTGGTCAGTTGTACTTTAGGAATATCAACTTGGAAGCTATTTGGAGGAAGAAAAGGAGGAACTAGAAACAAGAACACAGATTAGGAACAGCTGAAATAGTGCAAGCAGGAGGTGATGAAGTCTGAACTAGGCTAGTAACCATATAATTGAAGGAATGCAAGACAAATTATGTAGGTAGAATTAGACAGACTTGACAACTGGAGATGAGGGGTGAGGAAGAGCTAAGGGGAAGACTGACCCTCAGGTTGTGTACCTAGGTGGTGAGGAGGATGGTACCACCCCCAAAAGATCTAGAAATTGGCAATGGGGTAGGTGTCAGAGGTAAGATGATGAGTTCTGTTTTGAATATGTTGAGTTTGAGCTGTACAGTGATATCCAGGTACATGTATCTTACAGGGAGTTGATGATAAAAAGACTAGATTTCAGGAGAGAGATGAAGATGGGAGTATATAGATTTGGAGTAATTTTAAAATCTATAGCAGGTAATGAAATCATGAAAAAGAAATGGAGAGGGAGGGAAGAAGGGAAAGAAACAGACATAGAGACGGATAGAGAGACAAAGAGAGAGGAATTTTATATATATATATATATATATATATATATATATATATATATATAGAGAGAGAGAGAGAGAGAGAGAGAGAAACAGACACACAGAGAGAGACATTCATAGGCAGACACAGACAGACACAGAGCGAGAGCAAGCACCATAGGTATGGTCATACACACAGGGAGAGAGATAATAAATAATAAAGCACAAGAGTGTAGAGTGGTCAGATAGGTAAGAGAAGAATCAGGAAAAAATGGTATGATGGAAACCAAAAAGGTGTAGGCAGTGGTCAACAGAGTCAAATGCTGCAGAGAAGCTAGTGATGAGGACTAAGAAAAAAACAAGTCATTGAAAATTAGTAGTGAATAGGTGAGGAAATGGAGGCAATCATTGTAGGCAACCCTTTGTAGGAACTGGGTTGTGAAAATGGAAAGAAACACAACCTGTTATGATAGCTTGAGAGAAAGGTCAATTAGAGATTTTTTAAGGATGGGGAAAATCTGAGTAGGGAAGGAGCCAATGGATAAAGAGAAACAAAAAAATGAAAAGAAAAAAAAAAAAAGAGAAAGAATGCTTCAGGAGGCAAGCTCCAAGATATTATAAAAGAGGATTGGATTGCAAGAGTGCAATGGAATGGTTGATTTTGGCAAATAGAGGATGGTTACCTCTTCCTCTAAAATTGGAGCAAAGGAGGAAAGAATTCAGGATAATGAAAGGTGTTGAGTTGAAATGAAACAAGATGGTCTCTCTTTTCTCAGTAAAGTAGGATGCAGATCCTTTACTGAGAGAGAGAGAGAGAGAGAGAGAGAGAGAGAGAGAGAGAGAGAGGAAATGTTCTTATAGGAGGCCTATTCATGACAATCAGAAGTCTCAAAAAAAGGAGTGAGTCATATTAGCAATTAGTGGGATTCCTTATTTTGGGATTTTGATTCTATGTGTACAATCTCTCAAATCTTTCTCTCTATTCTTTTTTTTTTTTTTTTTTAATTAGCCCAGAACAACCTATATTATGGCCCTTCTGCTGGGGCCTAAGACTCATTTCCTTGGCTTTACAGACTTTCAATATATCCTTCCCTTTTTATTCTCATCCCCATTTTATATGTATTCATTAATAATGAAAAAGAATGTTTAATTCTAAACATATTCTATATTGTTGGCTACTTCACAACTTTTGGCTGACTGCTTTTAATAATTATAGTTTCCAGTGAATGTTTTACTCCTTTCTGTTCTTGCTCTGTTTTATAAATAAGTTGTTCCCATTCAGCTTTCAAAGCTCTGAAGGGGCTTGATCAGATCCTGGGAAATTTAGATGGAAAGGTATGAAGACATTGTCAATAAATATTGCTGAAAGTACAATTTATTACCAGAAATCTATTAACATAGGATTAAAAATACACTGAGATCAGTCTGTCCTCCATTACAAACTTTTTTGTTCTCAATTCATGGTAGCTCTTCAAATGTAAAAGTCCATTTACAATATTCTCAAAGGTTCAACTGTCACTCATCATTTGACATTACACAAATACTGCCACTTCAGTCATTCAGGCTGTTTCCAGGTGTGCTTGTCAATCAATGTTGGGGAGAGGTATCACTCAGTATACACTTTGAATTACCCAATATTTATCACATATTTATCTCCCTACTTTTTTGTAGATAGAAATTGTCATGTACTTGCTATCTTTGGGGAGGAACTGAGATGAAATGGCCTACCCCCTTTTTGGGACATGAACTTATTTTAAATTGTTTTTATCTCATTGCAAAAGTTATTAATAAAAGCTGACCCCATTTTGAAGCCATTGCTAATCCCCAGTGATCAGCCTTTCATGTTGCTACCTTTATACATTTAATAAATTATTTTTAATTATCTTTGTCCTGAGTTTTTCCTTAGAATGAAATCGGGAGGAAAACTAGAACAAAGAATTTTCTGCTCAACAACATCAACCACAAACATGTTCATATCTCCACACAGTGAATAATTTAAAGGGAATTACAGAATTTTAAGCAATAGAGACAACTTCATACAATAAGTATTTCCTTTCTTGAGGGAAGATACTAATTGTCTTAAGTGGGTGGAATCCATTCTGAGTCATCAAAATGTCTCCCTTCCCAGATCTAGTTTCATGGAACTTACAGGAGACTACAACTAAATTAATAAATCACTTAAAAAAAATCTCATGTCTCTTATAAGACTCAAATGTAATATACTTTGCAAACTTCTAAGGTATAATGCTATAGTATTAAACTAACTGGATTAGGAATTAAAAGACCTGGATTCAGCTCTGGTACTTTAATACCAGCTCTAGTATTTATTTCTTGTCTGACTTTAGATAGTGTTCTACCAAACAAGGAATTTTTTTGGATTCTCCTGGTCTAACATACACATAAGATAAAGACATAAAAACTACAGAGCTGTGGTATTTAAATGTAATACTTTAAAAGTTAAATTTAAAACCTGTTATTGCTATGAGCAAACTTTTAAAAAATATAGTTCATGAGTTAATGGTGTATTTGAAGAATATTAGAATTGCTAGGCTTTTTAAAAAATAGTTTATTATTTTTCCAAATACATGCAAAGATAGTTTTCAACCTTCACCTTTACAAACTTTACGTTCCAAATTTTTCTTCCTTCTTCCCCGCTTCCTCCTCTCCCTCTCTAAGACAGGAAGAAATCAACATCTGCAATCCTTTTAAGCATATTTCCTTATTTGTCATGCCATGCAAGAAAAATTAAAACAACAGGGGAAAAAACTGAAAGAAAGAATACAAACACAACAACAAAAAAGGTGAAAATACTATGCTTTGATCTACATTTTGTCTCTCATAGTTCTTTTTCTGGATGAGGATGGAGTCTATTAGAAATTAAAAGGTTTTTCTAAGGAAAGTTGAATAACATTCAGATTACATATGTCGTCTGATCTTTAGAATACTAGTTTTGCCTTCATTTGCCCATCCAGAAAATGGAAATATTAATTTTTCTCTTCCAGCTTTTTAGATACTCAAATCCAATATGTAGGTAAAATTTCCTTTTTTTTTTTTTTTTTTTTTTAAGGAACCATATTTCACATTTTCTGGTGGTGCTCCCACTTTGAAAATAGTTATAAAATATTTACCCCATGCCTTCCTCAAAGTATTGGCTATATCCCCTCTCAAGTATCTCTTATTGGTTTATCATAATATTATTGCCTTCAAACAATCAAATATTTTGCCTTCTTGAGCAAAAGAAAATTTATCTGTCCTATACGATGGTAGTTACAGTAACTTAAGAATTCATCTAGCTCTGTAACCTGATTATTATCATATATCCTCAGTGAGGACAAATAAGTTCCTTGCAATATTATTTGACTTGCTTGATAATTATATAATGCCACGAGTAAGGTTTTTTCCCAGTGGACTATACAAGTCTTGGGGAAAATTATGCAAGAAACATCTCAATACTTAAAAGACTTAATTCTTATAAATTATGTACTATTTGTAAATCTTAATGTGGCATATTTATTTGCTTAGGTATTAATGAATGAAGGTTGCTAACAATTCAAAATACTTCAATTTGTCGGTATTTATTGACCATTACCTGTGTGAACTCCATACTATATTTTTATAAGTCTCATTAGTTAACATTAAATAATACTTATAACTTACCTCCCAAATTTCTGAGCCTTTTAAAATGTACATCTGTTAGTTTAAAAGTGCCTTAATTTTTCAGTTAGTTACAAAACTTGAATTCTTCCAGCAACAGAAACTGCTTTAGATTGTAGACTAATTTTTTTTTTTTAAGTTTAGCACCATTTTGAATATTGTCTAATGAATTCATAGTCAACTAGCTTTGGTAATTCAAATATCTTTATATAAAGTCAAGCTATTAGAAATAAATAGCAAATAAATTGTCACTTTGTGTTTATATTGAGTACAATTTACAGTGGGCTGCATGAAAAAATATATTTTGTAAATAAATTTGATTTATTAAGATATAATTTTTTTTTGAATAGAGATTATACTTGCATTCTCAATTCTTACTATGTAGTTCCTTAATAAATGTTTGCTGATTGATTGGAACCAGAGCTCCAGCTTTTATAGTTATTGTTTGTCCTTCATTTTCAAAAAGGATCAATGACTTCATTGGGTGATGTCCTGACGATTTGCACAACTCTCATCAGCCGCACTTTCTTCCAGTCATTGAAGGACAATGTTAACACAAAAGTAGAGATGACTGGTGAAGACCTGGAATACACTAGGTGACCTTGGTGCATTCAATGTCTGACTAAGCTCTAGGCATTACACTGAATCTGCCTCAGTCACCTTCGGGTTATGGGAACAAATTGTTCTTATCTGTCCATTCATTCTACCAGGAAAAGTCATCACATGCTCAAGTTAGATAATCTTAATTCCCGAAAGGGCTTGGGCCTGTCTCTCGCCCTCAATTTGGTCTGGCCCATCTGAAAAAGAAAAAAAAAGCCTTCTTTTCCTTTGCAGATACAGATTCTGAGACAGTTTTGTCTGGCTGCTGCCCAGGCCACAGCTTCTTGGAGCCACAAGTGGGACTTGAGTACCCTAGGTCAATCAACGACATTCTGTATTTTCCTATGCCTCTTTTGCATTTCCGAGTATCAAATTCTATAAAAATAAGGTCCTGAAGACCAGGAGCACCTCATATCATGAGGAAGAGCTGAGGTCACCTCATATCATGAGGAAGAGCTGAGGTCACCTCATATCATGAGGAAGAGCTGAGGTCACCTCATATCATGAGGAAGAGCTGAGGTCCGCTTCATTAGAGTAGACCACCGACCTCAATAAAGTGCTGTTGACGCAAGACTTGAGTTCTGCCTCAGTTTTTCTTACAGATTGGTCAATTGTAATTCCTACACAGGTCAGCACCAGAACTGATGACAACTGATGACAAGGGCCCATAGTCCTAAAGATCCTTAAGGTACAGTAGGTAGAACATGAAATATGGCAGCTGCAGCTCTAAAATCCTGTGGCTTTGAGCCCTTTGTAACGAGAAGTCTTGCTCTGATTTGTTAAAAAAACATTTTATGTAAATAGTTTGTGATTTTCGGAGAAGAGTCCTAGAAGTTGAGTTCTATCTTAATGTGACCAGACGGGCCTTCTCTGTTCTTCACACGACAGACCACCTCTCTTATCAGTCCCTTGGCACCAGCAGTCCCCATGTTTGCAGTTGCTCTCTCCTTATCTCCACCTTACAGGGCCCTTCTCTGTCTTTAAGAGGAAGCCCACAGATCTGCATAGACTCTTTCATAATCCATGCACTCAATTACCTTGAGTTTAACAATTTTGTATATTTGTATTTATTTACCTGATATTATACTATATTTTATTGTTGTTTTAATTGAATCCAGCTCTTTGTGACCTCATAAGAGTAAAGATGCTGAGTGCCTGGTCATTTCCTTCTCCAGCTCATTTTACAGATGAGGAAACTGAGGCAAATGTGGTTAAGTATCCTGGTTCATACAGCTAATAGGTGTCTGAGGCTAAATTTGAACTTAGGGAGATGTCTTCTGGACTCCAGGCCCAGCCTCGCTGAATGTGTGTGTGTGTGTGTGTATACATTTAAATATTGTGCATGTATGTGTACAAATATACATGTACATAGAAATATATATATATATACAGAGAGAGAGAGAGAGAGATAATGGCACAATCTAATAATTGGTCTTTGAGAGCTTTTCCCAACACAGATCATCTCTTCAATTTCAGGACACACATCATAATATTTTTTAAATAGATAAATGGGAAAAAAATTCATCAATCACCATCTGAAAAATATCCCCAGCTAAAAATTCACAGAAACATTGTAGCCAAATTTAGAAGCTTCCAAAATGAAAAGAAAATATTACAAACAACAAGAAAAAATAATTTTAAATACCTGGGGCTATGGTCAGGATAATATAAGATCTAGCAGCTTCTACATTAAAAGACCAAAGAGCTTATTAAAACATTAAATTTTGAAAAACACAAGAGCTATGGTTGAGTTGATGGGATGAATTGATGAATACAATGGGATTATTCTAAATAATAATATTAAGTAGAAAGAGGTAAAATGGAGTCATTATCTCATACAGAACGGCATGAATGGAAGAATTGTTAAAAGTGGAAGCCGATGGAAAACTAGCAGTGCTGGAATTTTATTCTCATCTGAGTTCTCTGGGTTAAGAGGGAATTACATATACATCTAGAGGGGTATAAAAGTCTTTTAAAATTATTAAGAAATAGGAGGGCAAGGGGAGAGGATAAGGGAAGGACTTTTAGAAGGCTATGAGAGCAAGAAGTAAGAAAGTAGTAGGAGGAGAAGAGAAATTTTTACAGGAATGTGTAGATTAAGGAATAGGGAATAGGAAGGTAAGGGGAGAGAATAAAGGAGGGAGTCTTTAAAAAGGTGAGGATTAGAGGTAGTGGTTAGAAGTAAATCAGACCTGTGAGGAAGAATAGGATAAAAAGAGAGGGAGAGAAGGATAATAGTGAGGAAAAATAGGATGATGAGAAATACACAACTAGTAATTATAACTTTGAACGTGTGAGATGAACTCAGCTGTAAAATTGAAATAGATAACAGAATGAATTAAAAATAAGAATCTGATGATGTGTTGTTTACAAAAACACATAAAATGAGAAATACACATAGAGTTAAAAATAAAGGACTGAAGTAGAATTTTTTATGCTTCAGCTGAGGCAAAAAAAAAAGTATGTGTAGCAATCATTATCTCAGACAAAGAAAAAGCTAAAATACATTCAATTAAATAGAGAAATACTATGATAAAATACCATAGAAAATGAAGCAATATTAATACTAAACCTATTTGCACGAAATACTATAACATCTACATTTCAAAAGAAAAAACTGAATTATAGATAGAAATATATAGTAACATTGTAATAATGGGGGACTTTAACCTTTTCCTCTCAGAATTAAATAAATCTTACCAAAAATAAATAAGAATTTAAGAAGGTAAATAGAATCTTAGATAAAATAAACATAACTATTTAGATTTATGCATTTATAACAAAATGCATAAAAGCAGAAATATTAAATTTTTAGATAACAGTGCAACAAAAATTATATTCACTAAGAGACCACAGAAACACAGAATAAAAAAAAAATTGAAAAATCTGGCCTTACATACTTATTAACTGTGTGACCCTGGGCAAATCACTTAATTCCTATTACCTCACAAAGGTAACAAACAAAAAACTAATTGAAGACTTGAAAATCTAACCTTAAAGAATGAATGGGTTAAAGAACAATGAATAGAAACAATAATTTTGTTAAAGGGAATGATAATAATGAAACAATATATCAAATCTTATGAGATGTAGCAAAAACAGGATGCAGAGGAAAACTTCTCTATAATCCTTATATCAATAAAATAGAAGGAAGGCAGACCAACAAATTGAACATTCAATTTTTAAAAAGCTAGAAAAAGAAAAATTAAAAATCCCCAGTTAGATAATATGGAAAGCAGTCTGGCTAAAATTAGGCATAGATTAATACTTACTTGTACCATTTACCAAGATAAAATCAAAATGAATACATAACCTAGATATAAAGGGAGATACCATGGAGATTAGAAGAGCATGGAACATATCAAACTTATGAATAGGAGAACAATCTATAAAAAAGAGATATCATTAAGAGGTATAAAATGGAAAATTTTAATTACATTAAACAAAATCAAAAATAAGGAAAATAGCCAAAAACAAAAGGAAAATAGAAAATTTAGGAGAAAATTTCGTAGTTTCTCAGCTAAAGGTCTTTTATCCCAAATATATCAATAACTTTGCCAAATTTATAAGAATACACATCATTGATAAGTGGTCAAAGCATATGAATAAAGTTTTTCAATGAAGAAATCAAAGCTATATAAAGCCAAATGAAAAAAATGTTCCGAATCATTAAACAATTCGGAGGTATCAGAATTATCAGATTGGCTAAAAGGGCAAAGTGACAGACATTGAAGAAAACATGAAAAAAAAAATTAGGACACTAATTCATTGTTGGTGGAATTATGAACTGATCTAACCATTTTGGGGAGCAATCTCTAATTATGCCCCCAAAAGTAAAACTGTGCATATCTTTTTACCCAGCAATACCATTATTAGGTCTATTTCCCAAGATGATTAGGGAAAATGGAAAAGAATTTAAATATTCTAAAATATTTATAGCAGTTCTTTTTGTGGTGGCAAAGAACTGGCAATTGCAAAGATGCCTGTCAACTGGGAAATGACTAAACAAATTACATTGTATGACTGTTTTGGTAGAGTACTATGCTGTAAGAAATGATGAAGGGATTGATTTTAGAAAAACATGTTAAGATTTGCATGAAATAATGAAAAGAGAAATGAGCAGAACCAAGAGAACGTGGTGCGAAGTAACAGCAATATTGTTCTAAGAACAATTTTGAATAAGTCATTTTGAGTATCATAAATACTCAGATCAACTACAAAGGACCTATAAAGGAAGATGCTATCCATATCTAAAGAAAGAACTGATAAATAGAAATATCTATATATAGTATAGTTTTACATATACATACATATATAAGACTCTAATGGTAGCCTTCTCTAGGGTAGGATGGGAGGAAGAAAGAAAAAAATTAAAAATAAGAAAAAAAGAAAAGAAAACTTAGAAGGAAACACAGAAAAGCAAAGTATGCATACTATTTACCAGTATTTTTTTCTTTGTTTGTTTTTTTAAAGCAAACAGTGTGAAATGAAAACTCACAGTTTTATATTGAATTATCTTTTTATGTATATGGAAATGTTCTTTTTTGTCTTACAATTTCAAAATGAATTAAAAATATGTTTAAAGTAGATAAAAAGGCATAAATTAGGTACTATGCCATTTAGTTTTTTTTTCTTTTCTTTTAATTTTAAAGTTTTGTGTTAGTGGTGATAATACCCTGCCTCTGATGAAAGAATTTGGTAACTGTGGGTGTCTGGTAGCAGCTTTTCCTTTTTTTTTTTTAAATTTATTTATTTATTTTTTTATTTAATAGCCATGGGTAACTTTACAGCATTAACAATTGCCAAACCTCTTGTTCCAATTTTTCACCTCTTACCCCCCCCACCCCCTCCCCTAAATGGCAGGGTGACCAGTAGATGTTAAATATATTAAAATATAACTTAGATACACAATAAGTATACATGACCAAAACATTATTTTGCTGTACAAAAAGAATCAGACTCTGAAATATTGTACAATTAGCTTGTGAAGGAAATCAAAAATGCAGGTGTGCATAAATATAGGGATTGGGAATTCAATGTAATGGTTTTTAGTCATCTCCCAGAGTTCTTTTTCTGGGTATAGCTAGTTCAGTTCATTACTGCTCCATTAGAAATGATTTGGTTGATCTCGTTGCTGAGGATGGCCTGATCCATCAGAACTGGTCATCATCTAGTATTGTTGTTGAAGTATATAATGATCTCCTGGTCCTGCTCATTTCACTCAGCATCAGTTCGTGTAAGTCTCTCCAGGCCTTTCTGAAATCATCCTGTTGGTCATTTCTTACAGAACAGTAATATTCCATAATTTTCATATACCACAATTTATTCAGCCATTCTCCAACTGATGGACATCCATTCAGTTTCCAGTTTCTAGCCACTACAAAAAGGGCTGCCACAAACATTCGTGCACATACAGGTCCCTTTCCCTTCTTTATAATCTCTTTGGGATATAATCCCAGTAGTAACACTGCTGGATCAAAGGGTATGCACAGTTTGATAACTTTTTGAGCATAGTTCCAAACTACTCTCCAAAATGGTTGGATTCGTTCACAACTCCACCAACAATGCATCAATGTCCCAGTTTTCCCACATCCCCTCCAACAATCATCATTATTTTTTCCTGTCATCTTAGCCAATCTGACAGGTGTGTAGTGGTATCTTAGAGTTGTCTTAATTTGCATTTCTCTGATTAATAATGACTTGGAGCATCTTTTCATATGACTAGAAATAGTTTTCAATTTCTTCATCTGAGAATTGTCTGTTCATATCCTTTGACCATTTTTCAATTGGAGAATGGCTTGATTTTTTATAAATTAGAGTTAATTCTCTATATATTTTGGAAATGAGGCCTTTATCAGAACCTTTGACTGTAAAAATATTTTCCCAGTTTATTGCTTCCCTTCTGCAGCTTTTCCTTAACATCTCTGGTTGCCAGTGATTTTTCTGATTTGAAAAAAACTTAAAAGATTCATTGATGTTAATTTGCTTTATTTCTTCTAGCAGGACATAGAACTCTATCTAGGACCCGGTGATGATGGACTTTGTTCCAGAATACTAAAGTTAGAGGAACTGTGAACACTTCTTTAGCTATTTGGAAACAAAAGAGCTTAGAGCCTTGTTAACAACAATAATTAGGTAAAACTGGCAGCTATCTGATGGTGCATTGCTCCCTAAGTTAGAGCCTTTTCAAGGACCTTTTCGTGCCCCTTGTATCAGGCACAGAAACTGTTAATTATAGTTCCATCAGGACATGCATGCACACACACTGCTCTAAAGGAGATGCAGGGAGGTATAGCAACAAGAATACTAAAAATGAAACCAGAAATTCTGTTTGAATTCCTTCTTAATTGCTGACTAACTATCATCTTGGACAAGTCACAAATTCTCTATGTCTGAGTTTCCTCATCTATTAAAAAAAAGGGGGGGAGAAGGGTTGGACTAAAGGTCTTCAAGCTACAAATTGCTGATCTCTTCATAATGATGGCCAAGGTGATGAATGAAGTGAAATAGCTACTCTCTTCTCCAGAACATGTTTCATCAACTACTCAAAACAGATCCTAGTCTCTGGCTCTCTGCCTGATGTGTCCTTTTCTTAGGATCCTTCCTCCCAGTCCCAGAGTGAAGGGGCTCTAGATTCACCTGTAGCCCCCAGAAGCTGGAGCACCTAGAGTGGAAACACCAAGGTAAAATTGCAAGTTGAGGGCGACCAACAGGCCTAAAATCTGTTGCTCAGTTGGGGGATATCTACACTAAGCATGTGAATACTTCTTTCAGTGGAATGGGCAGATGATCGTTCCAGTGACCATAAAGGCAGATGAAGCAGACATGCTTAGACCTTAATCAAACATCAGGGATACCAAGGTCATCCACTGCATCCTAGGCCATCACCAGTCATCTGGGCTTTAATCCTGCTACTGGACTTTGATGACTCTAGATGACTTTGTACCTTATTTAAATCCAGTTCACATAGGAGTCAAAATACTCACTCCTTGAGATCAACTGGATCTCTAAGTGGTACATCTTTAATCTCCACTGAAATGTTTCCATAAGACCTGAGATGGTTCACAACCTAGCATGTCACTATTTTCCCATGATTGCCCTCTGCTTCTTTATCCAATCCAATTCTTTATCCTGAATTTTGCCTCAAATATAGAGTTTTAAGAGTTGGTTGGGAATAAATAAAAATTTGTATTAAAGCAAAGAGCCCAAACTCTACCTAAATAGAGGAACTTTCCTAACTGGAGACTTTGGATGATTGTTTTTATTTTTAAACTATTCATTTACTATAAACTACATAAAATAACTAAAGAGATCATGTGGATTAAAGAGCTACTATATGGCTCTCAGTAAATTGTTATAGGAGGTGGTTGTTTAAAGTTCTAGGTAGAGGATTAAAATTCAGGTAGGGGACAGAGAAGTGATGAAAATTATGACCTGCCAAGTGTACCTTCTACAGTGGCAGAAATTTCTGTTACAAAAGAAAAGAGGATGCTGAAATATGTTTTAAAATGCTTGGAAGAGGAGATCATTGTACATGGCAACAACAATATTATATAATAATCAATTCTGATGAACCTGACTTTTTCCATCAATGAGATGATTGAGGCTAGTTTCAATGATCTTATGATGAAGAGAGCCAGCTACACCCAGAGAGAGGACTATGGGAACTGAGTATGTATCACAACATAGCATCCTCACTCTTTTTGTTGTTCACTTTCATTTTCTTATTCATTTTCTTTCCTTTTTGATCTGATTTTTCTTGTGCAGCAAAATAATTGTATAAATATATTTACATATATTGGATTTAACATATATTTTAACATGTATAACATATATTGGATTGATTGCCATCTAGGGAAGGGGATGGGGGAAAGGAAGGGAAATTTTGGAACATAAGGCTATGCAAGGGTCAATGTTGAAAAATTATCCATGCATATGTTTCGAAAATTAAAAGCTTTAATTAAAAAAATGGAAAAAAATGCTTGGAAGATAAAAGAAGGCAATTCAGAAGAAAACACAAGCAGAATATCTTTGAGAGACTGAACAAAGCTGAGGGAGATTTTATAATTATGTTGAATGGGTAATTTTTAAAAGTCGTATTCTTCAACTTCATTGCAGCAAGAGCAGATCTCTGATTCATCCCAAACTGATTCCTTCTCTCACTACTCACAGAGACTATCTCAAGCTTCTTTCCTTACTACATACACTTTAGCTCTTAATTTACTGAAAAATCTTGAGGTCAATTCAACATGTATTTCCTCTTCTTGGTATTGTCCAAAAGTCCCCAGTCTATGTTTTAAATTAGTTGTCAAATTTTGCTGTTTCTAACTTTACTATAAACCCTTGCCTTTACTTACACAGATACCCTCCTAGTTTAGTCCCTCATCACCTTTTTTCCTAGATGATTACAGGAGTCTCCTACTTGGTCTCTTAGCTTCAAGTCACTTTTCCCTCCTGTCCCTTCTATATCCTATCATCAAAGTAAATGTTCTTAAGGGCAAACATGTGATGTCCATACTCAACCACCTCCATGGCTTCTTATTCTCTCTAGGATAAACTACTCTGGCTTTAAGAGTACTATGCATCCTGGCTCTGACTTATCTTCCCAGTTTCATTTAACATTACTCTGTGATTCAGCCAAACTGAATTTCTTTTCTGTTCCTCACTCACAACATTGCATCTCTGGTCTGTATTTCACTGGTCATCCATCTGCCCTGCCTGGAATGCTTCTCTCTTTATCTCTGCCTCACATAGTCTTCTAAGACGCAGTTCAAACACTCTTTTACATGTAATCTTTCCTGAATCTCTCCAACTACTAGTGTCTTCTGTCCCAATTACAGTTTGTATATACTCACACACATGTTTGCATAAATGTATATATGTGTGTGTATGTGTGTTTGCTTCCCTTATATTTCTGCTATATATATTTTTGTGCATAATCATTAGTTATAAGCTCATTGAAAATAATTTTTCATTTTTTGTATCTCCAGCACTTAGCCCAATGCCTGGCACATAAGTAGGCAATTAATAAATACTTGTTAATTGACATTATTTTTGAAAAGCAAATCATAGATAGTTGAAATTTATAGTTTCACATATAACCTTTTCTTCTCCTACTTTGTATATGGAAACATTTAGGGGAGAGAATCATTATAATGCCTTACTTATATCTGCATATCTGAGGTACCCCAAAAAATCTAAACATATCAATTAATGACATTATTCACAGAATATTATACAAAGTATCAGTTTAAGAAGATGTAAACGATAGAGAGATAAGTTGGAAGAATGTCTTGATATGAGTGAACTTCTTCCACTCCCTTATTCTTCTCTCCCCCCCAAAGAGGAAATTTCTTTTTCTCTAAGAAAGTGATGGATTTGTAAAGGATAATGGTCCACAAGATGAGATAATCTAGAAGTTATGCTATAGAAGGTGTCAGGAAGATTTGGATTTAAAGTCTGCCAGAGACACAAATTGACTGTGTGGGCTCTGGGCAAGTAACTCCCCATCTTGGTGTTCCAGATAACATTTTAAGGTTTTAAGTTTCAGAGAATATGGTCACCTTCATATAGTGGGAACTATGAGAGGGATTTTCTCTGGGATTAAAATTACAGGTGCATTATAAAAATGATTCATGTATGTTTTACTCCCTTTTGCATTAATCATAACACTAAATACTTCACTTTATATTATTATTTAGTCAGTTTTTAATGGACGTCATTACATAACCCTAGGAAGGAAATGATTCTTATCAGTTTTGAAGATGATGAAACCAAGGTCCCATTAAAATGTAGGTAGTTCTCCAAAGAGCATATTCCTCCCAAGAGAAGAAAGAACTGGACTCAGGAGCTTTTGTCTCTCCCTCTGGTCTTCCCCTCTCTCTAGTGTTCTGCCTTGTGGGTGGGCCTAAGGAAATATGGTAAGGCTCGTTTCCTCCTGTGGCCTTGTGTAGTTTTTAGCTGTGATTTTTAGTTTTTTTTGGCTACCCTGGGTGAGGTGCTGCTCTTTCCTAACATGGAATCGCCCTTGGGAGAACATGCCCAGTTTGCCTAACATCTCGCCTCTGCTACTTCCATCCACGAGACAGGAGCAGAGGCTCTCCTGGTCAGGTAGCTTCCTTTGATTGCCTGCCTGTGTCTTTAAAGCTGCTAGCTCCTTTCTGGCTGCCTTGCCTTTCTGCCACACTTTCTGCTACTTTTCTCTTTTTGATAAGTTGTGTGTGGTATGATCTGAGGGGACGGCCCTCCTCCACCTGCTGGCTCTCTTGCCCAGCTCTAGGAAATGGGACTGGAGGAGTTTTTTTTTTTTTTTTTTTTTTTTCTTTTCTGGGTTTCTTGTCCTTCTTAGTTTCAAGTCCTGACGGTGATCCTCGTGGGCACCCAGGAGCTTGCGCCATGGTGACTGGAGCCTGGATGTGAAGCTTTGATAAACCAGAGTGCTTGAAATACATGCCCAAGGATTTGGGCTGAAAATGGGACTGTGCTGCATAGGAACCGAGCTAAGTTTTGAGCCTAATCATCCCCTCCACCCCAGACTGAGATGCTACAGGAGGGGAGGGAGACTGTTCTTTTTTGTGTTGGGGAAGGGGAGAGAGTAAATTATTTACATTCATGCCATTTGAAGTAGTTAGTAGTAGCTTTGTAAAAGCTAATGCAACTGCTAGTAGCTAATTAGAACTAGGGTACTGGGACCATCCCCTACACTTGAGGAAACATGTAGTTTTACATTTTTCATTGTTAGCATCTATGCCTCAGAAATGAGCAAACTGCAAATCAGGGCTTAACTTTTCTGTTGATTGTCTATCAGATGGAGTCAAATCTAGCAGAAGGCTGTTTTGTATGATCAGCAAGTTAAGAATGGCTTTTAAATTTTTAAATAAAATTTTATTATGTTTTAAAAAGTAAAAATTCACTCTTAGTTTTGAAGGCCATAAGGTCTGATTTGGTCCTTTGGAAGTAGTTTGTTACTTCCTGCTTGAATCAAAAAAGTGTTAATAATGCAGATTAAACTTAAATATATATATGAGGTAGAACTTACTAGAATTACTCTTGCCACTTTGATGATAAGGAAACTGAAGCTCAGAAAATTAAGTTGAATTGCTTAAAGTCACACAGGTCTTAATTGGTAGGGATTAGGTTTGAACTCAGATCTCCTGAGTCTATGTCTGGTGATCTTTCTCCTAGAACATTAACAGAATTGACATGCAATGGGCATTTAAAAATAGGATAAAGAACTCAAATCTAGTGAAAGTTGGTAAGTATTTAGTTCTAATTTGCTCTTAATTCTTTTTGTGTAATATTTACTTTAAAAGAATCATTTAAGAAGTTAACTAAGGTGACTTTTTTGTTTTTTTGTTTTTTCATAGAAAAATCAATCAATCAAAAAGTTCCAATAATTGAGGAATTTCTTTCTTCTGAGGCCATGAAATGTGCACTATTCAATCAGCCATGTGAATCTCTACAGCCACCTACTGGCCACTTCCGTTGTAAGAGAGTAGAAATCAGGTCGCTGGAGGAGTTAATGGCTGGGAAATGCCCTAACAAATCAAGTTAATGAAAAACAAATAGGAGACACCACAAACTTGTAAAGGATACGTTTAATCCTTACACATTTTTGGTGTCTTATATCTCCATTTTTATTCATTAGAATGCAATCTCCTTGAAGGCATGGTCTGTAATTTTTATCTCTAGGTTTTATCAGAATGTCTTTTACCTTTCAGGCCCTTTAAAATATTTATTGAATTGAATTCTTTCAGCAAGAAAGACATTTATCAGGCATCGAGTGTATAAAACGCTGAGGATATGATAGTACACACCTCTTGTTCCTACAAAGATTAAAATCTAATGAGTGAAGAAGAAAGGGACACAAAACTAAGTGAAAATTCTACATCATGGCAAAACGCCTCGAGAAATTTGCAGAAAAGATCCTTTTCAAACAGAGAGATCAGGGAAAATCTCAGGAAGGAAATGGATCCCTAGATGAAGAAAAGAAAGGAGGGAAGAAATTCAGAAGAAGAAAAATAAAGGGGACAGAATGAGCAATGTATGGAGATGAGGGGGAAAGACAGGGATGAGAGAAGTCCAGTTTGAATGCAACTTAGATAATTGAAGAACAATAGTATAAGATGAAGCAAAAAATAGTAGAGTGGTAGCAGCTTTTATAGGCCAATGATGCTGGAACACAAAGTTTTGCAAGGGTGAATATTGAAAACTAACTTTGCATTTGTTTTGAAAATAAAAAGCTTTTATTTAAAAAACTCAATATATTCATATTATTGTTATTTAACATTTTTACAGTTTTGTTTTTGTATATGTTTTTTATATATAGTTTTCCTATAAAGTGTTTTTTTTAATAATAAGCACTGCTGTAGTATGATGGAAGCAATATACATCTATTATTAAGAACAACCAATGAATAAATACATATGTGTGAAAAAAATTGTAATTGGAACACCTGAAAACTAATGACTATTAAACAATAAGATGTGATAAAATAAAAAAGTAAAACAAATAGAAGAACGTGTGAAATTTTTCATTGGAAAACAACTGACCTAGAAAATAGATCCAGCATAGATAATATAAGAATGAATAGACCATCTGAAAACCATGATCAAAAACAAAACAAAACCAAAAAAATCTGGACAATATATTTCAAGAAATTATCAAAGAAAGTTGCCCTGGTATATTAGAACAAAGGGCAAAATGGAAATTGAAAGAATCCACTGACCACTGCCAGAAAGAGATCTCAAAATGAAAACTCCGAGGAACATCATAGCCAAATTCCAGAGTTGGTAAGAAGAAAGTATTGCAAGCAGCCAAAAAGAAACAATTCAAATATTAAGGAGCCACAGTCAGACTTTGGCAGTTTTCACGCTAAAGAACTGGAGAGCATGATATACTGGAAGGCAAAGAAATTAGAATTACAACTAACAATCATCTACCCAGCAAAACTGAACATAATCATAAAATGAAAATTTAATGAAATAGAAGTTTCTTTTTAAGAATTTCTAATTAAATGACTAGAGCTGAATAAAAAAATTTGACCTCCAAATATAAAACTCAAAGTAAAAAAAAACAAGAAAGAGAAAACACAAAAAATTCAATAAGGTTAAACTTTATATTTCTCTATGACAAGATAATGTTTATAGCAACTTTTTTCTTTTTTACTGTAAGAGCAATTAGAATGCTTACTTGTAGAAAGAGGGTGTGGATATAAAGTGACTTTGTTGGAATGATATCCTCTAAAAAACAAAAGGAGTGAGAAAGAAAATTGCACTAGAGGAAGGGGAATGTTAAATGGGGAAAATTATCTCAAAAGAGACACGAAAGAGCTATTATAATGGAGGACAAGATGGTGGGGTGATGGGCAAAGCTAAAATCTTACTTTTATCAAAATTGGCTCAAAGAGGTAATAATTTAAAAAGAAATTTTTTCTCAGGAGTATTTTATTTTTCCATATACACATAAAGATAATTTCCAACATTAATTTTTGTAAGATTTTTATGTTCCAAAATTTTCTCCCTCCCTCTCTTGCCTCCTCCATCCCCATGACAACAAATAATATGATATGGGTTAAATATGGACAATCCTTTTAAACATATTTCCATATTTGTCATATTATATAAGAAAAATAAGACCAAAATGAAAAAAAAAAACATGAGAAAGAAAAAGCAAACAAATTAAAAAAAAGGTGAAAATATCTATGTTTAGCCTCTATAGTTCTGTCTAGATGTGATGCATTTTTTCATTCCAAGTCTATTGGAATTATCTTGAATCACCACATTGCTGAGAAGGGCCAAGTCCATCATAGCTGATCATCATATAATCCTGCTCTTACTTTATACTTGTTCTCTTGATTTAGCTCACTTACATCAGCCTCAGTTCATGTTAAATCTTTCCAGGATTTTCTGAAATCAGTCTGCTCATCATTTCTTATAGAACAATAATATTCCATTACATTCATATACCATAGCTTATTTAGCCATTCCTCAATTATGGGCATCTCATATTTCCAATTCCTTGCCACCACAAAAAGAGTTGCTACAAATATTTTTGCACA
Source organism: Sarcophilus harrisii (assembly GCF_902635505.1). Lineage (NCBI taxonomy): Eukaryota > Metazoa > Chordata > Mammalia > Dasyuromorphia > Dasyuridae > Sarcophilus > Sarcophilus harrisii. Next base: position 165,930,768 of record NC_045426.1, read on the forward strand.
TGCACAAAGGTCCCTTTAAAGAGAGTATAACTTAAACATTCAGTTGGACTTAGAAATAAAAAGGGATGGGGATAATACAAGTTAGAGAGATTGGAGAAGTCAGTGATCAGAAGTAAAACACTTGTGTGGAAGGTGAGGGTAGAATATAAGAGAGAAATAAGTAAAATAAGTGGAAAATAATTATAATTATAAATGTGAGAGAGATGGACTCTTCCAAAAAACAGAAGCAGATAGCAGAATAGATTAAAAACTAGAATCCTACATATAATATGTTGTTTACAAGAAATACATTTGAAACAATGAAATATTTACAAGATAAAGGTAAGGAGCTGGAGCAGAATCTATTATGCTTCAGTTAAAACAAGAAAGTAGACAGATTCTCAGAAAGAGCAAAAGCAAAAATAGATCTAATTAAAAGATTATATCTTGCTGAAAGATACCATAGACAATGAAGTGTTAGCAATACTACACATATATGCACCCAAATTGCATAATATCTAAACTTTTGAAGGAGAAATTGAATGAGTTACAGGAAGAAATAAATAATAAAACTATATTAGTGGCCTACTCAATTTTTCCTTCTTAGGGATAGATAAATCTAAAAAAAAGAAAAGAAAGAAGTTAAGGTGATGAATAAATCCTGGAAAAGTTATATGTGATGGATTGCTGGAGAAAAGTGAATGGAACTATAAAGGAAAAAACCTTTTTCTCAGCAGTATATGGCATCTACACAAAAAGTATTTATGTATTAGGATATAAAAACTTCACAACCAAATGCAAAAAAGCAGAAATAGTAAATACAGCCTTTCCAAAACATTATGCAATAAAAATTATATTCAATAATGGACAATGGAAAGAGATGAAAAATTATTTGGAAATTAAATAATCTACTCCTAAAAATCAAGTGAGTCAAATAACAAATAATAGAAACAATAGGTAATTTCATTAAAGAAAATTATAGCAATGAAATAACTTACCAAAATTTCCCAAACATTTTTTTCTCAGTTTTCTGCTTTCCTTGTAAGCCTGCCTGCTAAGACAAATCCAGAAACCACATGAACACAACTATAAAATACTTTACACACAAATAAGGTCAAATCTAGACAACTGGAAAAATAACAATTGTTCATAGGTAGTCCAATATAATAAAAATGATAATTCTACCTATTAATTTATTTATTAAGTGCCATGCCAATCAAATTATCAAAAAATTATAGAAATACAAAAAAAATAACAAAATTCATCTGGAAAAACAAAAGCTCAAGAATATCAATGGATCAATGGGGAAAAATATGAAAGAAGGTAATTTAGCTGTACCAGATCTCAAACTACATCATGCAATAGTAATTATCAAAACCATCTAATATTGGGTAAGAAACAGCCGATGTTTGGATGTTGGATGATGGGATCAATGGAATAGATTAGGTACAAATTACATTATAGTAAATGACCATAGCAATCTAATATGCTAAACCCCCAAATCCAAGCTTTTGGAACACAAACACATTATTTGATTAAAAACTGCTGGTAAAACTGGAAAACAGCATGGCAGAAAGTAAATACAAAACAATACCTCACACCATATAACAAAAGGTCGATATGAGTATATTATTTATACATAAAGGATGATATCATAAGCAAATTAAGAGAGAATGGAATAATTTATCTGCCAGATTTATGGATAAGGGAAGAATTTAGGACAAAATAAGATATAGACAGCATAGCAAAATGTAAAACAGGTAATTTTGATTATATAAAATTTAAGCGTTTTTATACAAAACCAATGAAATAAAATTTATATGGAAAGCAGAAAACTAAGGTAACTCTGATAAAGGCCTCATTTCTCAAATACATAGAGAGCTGATTCAAATGTACTACAAGTCATTTCTCAACTGATGAATGATCAAAAGATGAACAGGCAGTTCAAAGCTACCTATAGTCATGAAAAAAATATTCTAAATCACTATTGATCAGAGAAATGTAAATTAAAACAATTCTGAGGTACCACATCACACTTATCAGAGTGACTAATATGACAAAAAAAAGAAAATGATAAATGTTGGAGGCAATGCGGTAAAAATGGGATGCTAATGCATAGTTGATGGAGTGAACCAACCAATCTGGATAGCAATTTGGGACTATGCCCAAAGGGTTATAAAATTGGGCATATCCTTTGATCTAGAAATACTACTATTAGGTCTATATCTGAAAGACATCCTCAACCCCGCCAAAGGAAAAGGACTTATTTATACGAAAATACTTATAACCGCTTTTTTTGTGGTGGCTAAGAATTAGAAATCAAGAGGGTGCCCATCAATTGGGGGATTGATTTGTGGCATATGATTTTAATAGAATATTATTTTACTGTAAGAAATAACAAGAAGGATCATTTCAGAAAAACTTGGAAAGACTTATATGAATGGATGCATAATGAAGTGAACAGATCCAGGAGAATGTTATACACAGAAACAGTCATATTGTTCCATGAAGAATTGTGAATAGGTAATAATACAATGATCCAAGACAATTCCAAAGGATTAATGACGGAAGCATAGTATCTACTTCCAGAAAAAAAACAAAAAACAACTGATCTTGATTGAATACAGACAGAAGTATACTAATTTTTTACTTTTTTTCTTTTATTCAAGTATTTTCCACAAAATGACTAATATGGAAATGTTTTACATAATTGCACATTTATGATAGCTTACTGTGTCAGGGAGAGAGCAAGGGAAAGAGAGAGTGATAGAATTTGGAACTCAAAATTTAAATAAAAATGTTTAAAATTTGGGAAAGAAAAGAAATAATGAGAAACAATAAGATCACTAAGGTAGAGAATTTAGAGAAGAGAGATAAATACAGAACTCTGGGCAGTACTGATTTTTTGGACCTATGTGGAGAAGATAACAAAGGAAATTGCAAAGAAGTCGGTCTGATAGAGTATAATTATACTTTAGAGCCATAGAAGTCAAAGGTAGAGAAGTAGAAAGCAAAGGTGGTCAAATGTGTCTATAAGTAGAGCAGGCTAGGAAGATGAAGACAAAAAGAGAGGCCATTGGATTTTGTTAGGTGGTCATCACTTTTAAAATGGCAGTTTTAGCACTTTGTGGAAATAAAGGTTGCACTGCAGGGGCACTCTGTGGATTGAGAAAGTAGTGGGGAAGCAGAGGCAGCCGGTGCAGACTCTAGAAGCTTGGCAGTGAAGATGAGATGGGCATATGAGCAAGTGATAAGGTCAAAGTAAGGTATTTTTTAGGGTAGGAGAGATTTAGATTTGAGTAAACTTAAGAGCCAATGGAGACAAATAGACTGTGAAGGGAGACTGTGTAATTTGCTAGATCAAAGATCAGAAGGTCATTATCAAGGACATAGATAAAGGATAAATTATGACAAAGAGAGAGGGCAGAAGCCAGAGACTACTACTCTGAGGGTAGAAGGAAGGAGAAAAGAAAAGAGAAGAGGGGACTGATTTATGGGGAGTGGAGGAAGAGACTTGATGGGGTATATGTTAGATGGTTTCAACCAAATTGTTGATAATGAAAACATTGCTAACCTAGATAGCCTGGCCAGTAAGTACATGCATTTATTCCCCATGATTTATAGACATACTGAATGCTTCTTAGGAGGGCAAGGGCAACAGGTCATTCATAGATATTCTGCTCTTCAGGCCTTTTCAGGTTTTAAACCTATAGAAGGTTCTCTTCTAGGCAAAGGGAATATATTTACTTTAGGTTTTATGGAAATTCAATTACTTTACTTCAATAATGTTTTTTTCTTTGACAGCAAGGTTTTCAAAACCCTATAATTTCCCCTTTTCTGATAATCTTTCCTCCCTTTCTTACCTTCCCAGGCCCTCATATTACCCACCCAGGGAATCTCTGTGATAATAGTTCTTTCAGATAGAATCCTCTGCCCTAGATATTTTTCCTTTACTGCATTAAAATGTACTTTATCTTCCATTGTTTACTTGTCCTGTATCCCATTTTCTCAATACTTTAATTGTTGATATTGATTATATGTATTTATAGCTGGTGATAATGTACCTCTCAGATAATATTGAAATTTTGTTCACAATTACCTTGTTTAAATTTGTAGGTCAAAAACAAAGAAAGAGTGAGAAGGTAAAAATTCTGGTTCATCTTTTTAAAAAAGTTAATAGCTTTTTCATCTTTCAAAATACATGCAAAGATAGTTATCAACATTCATCCCTGCAAAAACTTGTGTTCCAAATTTTTCTCTCTCCCCCTCCCCCTTCCTTTAGAGTGCAAGTGATGCAATATAAGTGAAATATATATATATATATATATATATATAAAATCTTTTTTTATTAATTTTTTTCAATGGATAAAAATTGGTTTTCTCTGTTTCCTTTACCCTCATTGAAAAAGAAAGAAAAACGAACTCATAAGAAATGCAATCAAAGCAAATTTTCATATTGGCCACATTCAAAAATATATCTCATTCTATACCCAGAATCCATCACCTCTCTCTTGGAGGTGAGTTTATTTCCCCTTTCTGGAGAAGATAAAGGTTTCTGCTTAACATTGGTAGCTGTGGGTGCTGCTAAAGAAGGTGCTGTTGGGGGCTGGTACTTCTCACCAAGCTCTCCTCTCTACCCTTTTTATCACTAGAGATTTAATCCCACACACCTTGCTACACAATTAGCTCTTTATGATTAGACAAATTTCAAGACATGGGTAAAAGAATACTATAATGTCAGTTATTGGACAAACAGGAAAGAAGAAGTACAGACCCTTTCTTTAGATTTTTCTGTCCTTAAAGAGTAAGTACAACTGTTTAGCTTCATCTCAGGTCTTCTGCCTATAGGAACTGATGGAAGTCTCTTCCTTGCTGCAGCTCAGTTCTTTCTGTCATTTCTCCATCTTTCCTTCCTTTCAGCTTTCTGCTTCTTTTTCTGCTTGTTGTCTTTGTGCTACTGATTTTTTTCTGGTGCAGCTCATTAAATCCTGGGTGAATCTAAGGAGGGGTATTTTGGAGCAGGCTTTTCCTGAATGGAGCTGTGCTTCCCAATGAAGCACCATTCTTACATAGGTTATTATACTTTGCTAATGTATATGCCTGAGTTGTATATTGGGTCCCCTTTCCTCTTTCTTCTTCCCTTTCTTCCCCATTGCTTGCAATAAAGCTTTGCATTGAAATGATTCCTATTGTTTTATATAGTATTTTTATCATGTCCAAGTCATTAATGGATTGTTTTCCTCTTGTCTCTTTCTGACCCGTGGGCCTCTCCTTAGTCATAAATAGGGCACCTAGACAAGGATTTGCCCTCTTGATAACCACAGGTACTCTGGAAGAGTATAGTGCTATAAGTCTAGTTGTAGAAAACAAGGGTAAAGAGGGGAACTCTATGTCACCCCAGGATGCACTGAGATTGTCACAAAATAAATAATATTATGGAATGTTGAATATTGTCTATAACTCACTTAATGCTCACAATAGTACTATCAGTATTATTTTATCAAATTTTTAGATAAAGTAATAGATCAGAGCATCAGAGTAATTTGTCCATAGCCACAAGGCTGGTAAATTCCCAAGGTAAACTTTGAACTTAGGTCTGCTCTGGTTCTAATCTAGAGGCTTTCCACTGCATCTAACTGCCTCACTATTTATGTAATTTTTTTTTTTTTTTTGCTGAGGCTATTGGGTTTAAGTGACATGCCCAGGGTCACACAGCCAAGAAGTATTAAGTGTCTGAGGCCAGATTTGAATCAGGTCCTCCTGACTTCAGCGCTGGTGCTCTATCTACTGCTGTCCCTGCAATATGGTTTTTTCTAATAGCTTTTTATTTACAAAATATATGCATGGGTAATTTTTCAGCATTGACAATTGCAAAACCTTTTGTTCCAACTTTTCCCCTCCTTCCCCCAGATGGCAGGTTGACCAAAACATGCTAAATATGTTAAAGTATAAGTTAAATACAATATATGTATACATGTCCAAACAGTTATTTTGCTGTACAAAAAGAATTGGACTTTGAAATATTGTACAATTAGCCTGTGAAGGAAATCAAAAATGCAGATGGACAAAAATATAGGGATTGGGAATTCAATGTAGTGGTTCATAGTCATCTCCCAGAGTTCTTTTGCTGGGTGTAGCTGGTTCAGTTCATTACTGCTCTATTGGAACTAATTTGGTTCATCTCATTGTTGAAGAGGACCACGTCCATCAGAATTGATCATTATATAGTATTGTTGTTGAAATATATAATGATCTCCTGGCCCTGCTCATTTCACTCAGCATCAGTTCACGTAAGTCTCTCCAGGCCTTTCTGAAATCATCCTGCTGGTCATTTTTTACAGAACAATAATATTCCATAACATTCATATACCACAATTTATTCAGTCATTCTCCAATTGATGGGCATCACTCAGTTTCCAGTTTCTGGCCACTACAGACAGGGCTGCCACAAACATTCGTGCATATACAGGTCCCTTTCCCTTCTTTATGATCTCTTTGGGATATAAGCCCAGTAGAAACACTGCTGGATCAAAGGGTATGCACAGTTTGATAACTTTTTGAGCACAGTTCCAAATTGCTCTCCAGAATGGCTGGATGTGTTCACAGCTCCCCCAACAATGTATTAGTGTCCCTGTTTTCCCACATCCCTTCCAACATTCCGCATTATCTTTCCCTGTCATTCTAGCCAATCTGACAGGTGTGTAGTGGTATCTCAGAGTTGTCTTAATTTGCATTTCTCTGATTAATAATGACTTAGAGCATCTTGTCAAATAGCTAGAAATAGTTTTAATTTCTTTGTCTGAGAATTGTCTGTTCATATCATTTGACCATTTATCAATTGGAGAATGGCTTTATTTCTTATAAATTAGAGTCAATTCTCTATATATTTTGGAAATGAGGCCTTTATCAGGACCTCTGACTGTAAAAATGTTTTCCCAGTTTATGCAATATGGTTTTTAAGGAATCTTCTTAACAGCCCTCTGAGGTGAGTAGTATAAGCATTTCTCTCTCTAGAGTTCTACAATGTGAATGGGCAAGGCTTCTCTCTAGGGAACACAAAGGAGAATGATACCTCTCCTGCCACTTGATAAAGGATAGAGGTAAGAGAAGTGCTGATGTTATAGATCTCTTTTATTCTTTGAATAACTCCAGTAGTGAGATATAGAAACGGAGCACCCAAGGAGTTAGTAAGAAAAATCAAATGTTTCACTTCCACACTCACCTTCTCTAGAACTCCTTCATACTTTGACCCATTTTTACCTTTGGAGAGACTGTAGAAAAGAAAAAGGAAAAAGAAGGGGAAGGAAAGGTGGATGAAATGCCAGCATTAATTAGTGGTCTGCACTAATTTAAAAACAGAGTTGTAGAATTAAATCTGCCAAAACAAGAAGTGCCAGTACCAGACCCACTGCCAAGTCTCTTAAAATCCCAGGTGAGAGGCCATTAGGGCATTGTGCAGTGGCTTGTAGGCATCACTAGTCTTACACTTAGTCTGGTAGATTATAGATGTGACTATAAGGGTTAGAGGGAAAAGCAGCAAAGTTATTAAAATATTCCTTTAGAGAGGGTTCTGAACTTTCAGAATTTCCCAGGAAACTCTCCATTCTGAACCAGCAGATCACAGAATATCACGTCCTTGTGCCAGGGTACCCAAGTGCCCTCCCTATTTCCCACCCTTTTTCATTTTCCTTTTGTGCATTGTCTTCCCCCTTAAGAGTGTAAGCTTCTTCATTTGTATCCCCAGTACTTAGCATAGTGTGAGGCAATTCATATTTATTGAATTGAAAATTTGAGGGATGCCAAAAAGCTTTACTGTTCAGGCCAAACTAAATCATTCTGGATCCCTAGAAGTAGTTGATAAAGAGAGAACCTGAAGAAATGCCCTCTATCACTGCACCTGCTCAACAATTTAAAAATTTAGAGAAATTTAAAATTAAAAAAAAATCTAGTGTGTATAGCACTAAGAAGTTCAATTTTCCCTAGATCACACAGGCAGTATATGTCAGAAAAAGAACTTTTACTGGAGTCTTCCTGGCTATAAAGCCACCTCTCTCCACTAAACCATACTGCCACTAAAAAGCCTCAAGCTATGACAAATGTTAACTACATATAGTATCATAATCTGTAATAGACCTCAGATTAGCCCTTCTAGGCATTCCATTTTTCAGATAAGGAAACTAAGGCTTGGAGAAGTTAAAGGATTTACCTAAGGTCAGATAATGTTAAAGGTAGGATTTGAACTCACATTTTTTTGACATGAAGAGCAGCTGACTACACACACACACACACACACACACACACACACACGCAGGTTTTTTGCTCTAGATTTTTGTTGGCCTTTCAAAATAGCCGACTTTTGATTTAATTGTATACTCTATTTCATGTTCAGGACCTTTTCATCCTGTTTTCCCCAAATGACCTTATCTTTCCATCTTATTTTCTCCTCCTCCACATACCAGGTTTGAACAAGTTTGTTTCCAGCTGTAAACTGGTATGGTAATCCCTTCTCCCCTTCTCTCAGGTCCAGTTTAAGAGAATGCACAGTCTGGGGTTTCTTTTGCATTTTCCAAGTTCCCTCTCCCCCAAATTAAAAATGAAAATATCTCAAAGGATATGAACAATTTTCAGATGACAAAATTAAAACCATCTATAGTCATATGAAAAAATGCTCTAAATCACTATTAATTAGATAAATGCAAATTAAAACAGCTCTGAGGTACCAGTTCACATCTTTCAGATTGGCCAAGATGACAGGAAAAAATGAGAAATGTTGGAGGGGATGTGGGAAAACTGGGGCCCCAACACATTGTTGGTGGAGTTGTGAACTGATCCAACCATTCGGGAGAGCAATTTGGAACTATGCCCAAAGGGCTATCAAATTGTGCATACCCTTTGGCTCAGCTTGTCTCTATTTGGCTTGTATCCCAAAGAGATCTTAAAGGAGGGAAAAGGACCCACATTTACAAAATTATCTGTAGCAGCTCTTTTTGTGGTAACAAAGAATTGGAAAATGAGTATATGCTCATCAATTGAGGAATGCTATTCAGGTATTTCATATACCATAACTTATTAAAGTTATAGTAATGAAAATAATGGAATATTATTGTTCTATAAAAAATGATAAACAAAAATAAACAAACAAAAAAACCCTGATTTTAGAAAGGTCTGGAAAGATTTACATGAATTGATCTCAAGTAGAACCAGGAATACATTGTACACAATAATGTACAAGAATGTGTGATGATCAACTATGAAACACTTGGTTCTTTTTAGTAGTTCAGTGATCCAAAGCAAACCCAATAAACTCTGGATAAAAATTGCCATCTGCATCCAGAAAAAGAACTATGGAGATTGAATATAAATCAACACATGCTATGTTCACTTGTTTTTTTCTCTCACATGGTTTTTCCCTTTTGTTCTGATTTTTCTTTTTCAACATGATTCATAAAGAAATGTGTATCAAAAAAGTTAATGTACATATATAACTAGAAGAAAATAAAACAATTGAAAAAGGATTTCTCTAGGCAGCATGTTTAGAAAAACAGATATTATTAATATTCTATTCTATTCTATTTTTAGTTATTTTGTTAAATATTACATAATTACATTTTAATCTGGCTTTGTAGCTTTATGGACTAGAATGGGCCATATGGCTCATGTTTAGAAACTCTGGATTAGATGATGGAATAAAAACTAAATAAAATAAAAAAAGATCCATGTTGATATTATAGACTGAGGTAATTAGGTAATTGCTGCAGGAAAGCTGCCTATGGTCACAGAATTAATATAAGATATAATTGGAGTTTGAATCCATTTCGCCTAACTTCTTATTTCAATGCTATTTTTGTTTGTACTCCTGATCAGTAAAACAAAACAACTTTTGGACATATGCCTATTACATATGTATATTTACTGTGCTAATGGGAATTCTGTATGTTAAAAATAAAAATATAAATTTAAAAACAGAAGACAAAGATGAAATCATATTTGATCCTAGAATCAATAGAGCACCTCTAAAACTTACTACATAGAAGAATGGTATGATCAGAACTTCATTTTAGGAAAATCACATTGGTGGCCATGTGGGGGATGAGTTGGAACAAAGGAGACATAAAACACAGAGATCAACCAGCTGACTACTGCAACAGTATAAATGAGAGGTAATAAAATCTAGAAGGGAGAGGTGGCTATGTGAGTAATAGGAAAGGGACTGATGTAAAAACTATCATATAGAAATGGCAAGATTTGGTAGTTGATTAGTTAGATATGTGGGATGAGAAAAGAGTCCCAACACACAGAGATTACACACCTGAGTGTCTGGAAAGAAGAGGGAGCTTTCAAGAGAAACACAGAAGTTTGGAAGAAACTATTCTCTGGAGAAAATAATATAATTCAAATCTATTCATAATAACTCAGATAGTGCTATTCATTCTGTCCTATGGAAAACTGAAAAGTGAGAGAAGATAACTTACTCAATTGTCAGTGCCCCAGAGCCTGGAGCACATTGTAGCATGATTGGAGAAAGAGCAAATAGGCAGAGACTTGCTTGAGAAGCTGCTGTGGGTGCCTGGGTAGTTAGGTTATAATTTTCAGGGGAGCCATATAGGAGACGGTGGTGAGGAAAGTAGAGTGGGAAAATATCGAAGGTTAGAGAGGTAGTTATATTAGTTAAAGACAAGCCTACGAGGGGATGTAGGAGCAGACAGAGAGGGGATAGGGCCAATCTTTCTACTCTCCAGTTAGTAACGGGCACCTTGGAGACAACCCCTTGGGCTTATTCCTTGGCACACACTGCTGCCTGCAGGGGCCCATGGCTCCTATTCTGGAGACTGCAGTATAACCCAATAGTTGTATTTGGAAATTCTACATCAAATCATAAAAATTCCAGAAAAAGAATCATTTTTAGTGTGTGTGTGTGTTTGATCCTTCTGAGTATTACAGGTTAGTTTAATTCCCACTCCATGTATGACAGTTGCCTGGGACAAATAAACCTAAATGATAGAGCTAAATGACTAGATGAGCATCACATGACTAGCACAGATCTGAAGCCAGGTCATCAGTCTAGAGCTGGAAAGATTTCAGGTTCTATCTAAGCTAATCCTTTTATTTTAAAAATCATGAAAGTGAGGGCCAATAGGGTAATCAGTTTGTCCGATGTCAGTGTCAGAGGCGGGATATGAATGCAAGTTCCCTGACTCTGAAGCCAGTCTTCCTCCTAGTGTCCCAGGAGGTCTCTCTTTCCTTGGCTCCAAGTCTAGTGTTGCTCCACACAGCCTGAAGGCTATTTTTCATGCTCTTAGCCTTAATCAAGCATAGAACAAAATATTAGTTAAGGACACAATCATGGGATTCTGTCTTGAGTATTTGTGCATACTCATACACATGAAAAGACATATAAGTAACAAAGATTAAACAAGTATTAAAGGTTTTAGAAGACTTCTTGATAAATCAGACATTTTTCTTTTCCTTCCATGAGAAGAGAGTTGGTGATTCCCACTGTTATCTAATACCCACTAGAGGTTGCTCAAAGGTTGTTGAAATTTTCATTCAAATCAGAGGATGAATAGGAGAAAAGTACAGAACTAGGAAATTTGGCTTCCAAATGAATGGATAAAAGAGAAATATGTCAGGTTAGTTTAAGGTGAAATGTCACAGAGTCACCAAAACATTCCTTTGTGTAGACAAATCAGGACCTTTGAAGCCAACTAAAGCACAGTGTCATGACTAGTTTTCATTTTCCTCATTCTTTTCATCATCACCTTATTTACTGGACCCTAAGAATGTGGAATTGTCGTCTTTAGCTATAGTTAGTTTAGCTAATATATAGCAATGAAAGGGCTTGTACTGAAACACAACTTTTTCCCTGGTTCCAGCATACAAAATAGGTCTCCAGAATATAGGCATCATTACCATATAATTGTCAGGCTCTCCAGTTTCTTGTTTTCTGATGAGAAGTAAAAGTCAAAGGCTGAGCCAGAAATTCATCAAATCTTGAAATAGAGACAGATTATAATCATCTCCACTCTAATTCACAGGCTGCATTCATATCATTCAGTATTTGAAAAGATTAAATGAACAGCATGAATATTGCCAAATATATATATGTAATATATATAATTTGGTGTAATCTGATTTTTTAAAAAAACTAATTTTTATTGATATCTTTTGTTATTTATATCACCTTTATTTCTAAATATCTCTTCCATTTTGTCTAGTCAGTGAATCATCCATTGTTATAAAGATAAAAACAAAAAACAAAAATTACTTCAGCAAAAAATTTTTTAAATCATTTGAATATGACAATATAAGCAAAACCATACCTATAGTGCCTCATTTTCTCATTTCTATTTCAGGAACAAACATGATGATTATAATTTTATAGTGTTCGTTTTTTTCTTATTCTTTTCTTTACATTGCTGCAGTCTAGCATTTTGTTTTCTTGTTTTCATTTACTTTAACTTGTATCTGTTTATATGAATTCCAAATTCTGGAAATTATTCATATACTCATTGTCTCTTACTACAGATTATATTACATTCATAAATCACAATTTGTTCATGCATTCCCTAATTGATGGATGTCTTCTTTGTTTCCAGTTTTTTGCTCTCACAAAAAGAGCTACTATGAATTTTGGTATATGCAAAACCTTTCTGTCTTTGACCTCATTGAAGTATATATATCTAACAAATGTTTCTGAATCAAAGAATACAAATATTTTAGTTATTTTTTTTAGCATAACTACAAGTTGTTTTCTAGAGTTGTTGAAACAGTTCAAGCTTCACCAAAAGTCTATTATTGTGCTTGTCTTTTTACAAATACTCTGATCTGATCTTTTTTTCATCTTTGTCAATTTACCAGTTGTGGGTGAAAGTATGCAATTATTTATTAGTAGTAATGTGGAACAATCTTTCATATGGTTAACAGTCTGTAATTCTTAGCGTTTATATTCTGTGATTGCTTATCTACTAAGAAAGGGCTTTTATCCTTATAAATCCTAATAGGTACCTTTATACTTTGAATATCAAAACCTTTTCAAAAATATTTGATGAGTAAAAGGCAGCTGTATATAGAGCAGCCTCTACTGCTGGGACTGAGATAAGAAAACCCCAAATTTACATGTAGCTTCAGGCACTTAGTTGTTTGATGCTACACACAGGGGATACAAAGAACAGTCAAAGAAAGCTGTGAAACGCACTTGCTCTGGTTCTTTCCTAAGTTTTTTTAAATTTTTAATGGTATGACCTTTTATATTCAAGTAGCATGTGCACATATGTTCTTGTTGAAGGTGTGCTTGTTATCAAATTTCCATATCCTTTGACTCCAATATTGCTTTACTTTCCAAATGCTGACAAACTATTTCCTTAATCAGATCTAGACATAACAGGCATAGCAAGTCAGACTCACTGGCCTATAGTTTGCATATTTTGCCTTGTTATATTTTTGAAAATCAATCTATTTTCCTTTTTTCCCATCACTTTTCTCATTTCCAGTAGTTTAGAAATCATGTGTCAGTTCTCTTACTATCTTTTGGAGCTACAAATGTAGCACATGTGAATCTCATGACTTCTAACCCACTAAGGTGCAGCTATACATTTTATTATTTGGTCATGTATCTTGGGTCCCAACTCCCTGTTAACTATTTTTATTTTATCCTTTTACTTTCCAGTACGATGTTCTGTGGGAGAGAAAATATAAACAAAACAAGATTTGAGCTATTTAGGCTTCTATCACTCATCATCTCTCCTGCATCCAACATCAAAACCCACATTGCTGTCCTTACTATTCTTTGCCATTCTTGGCCAATTCAGGCCTCATTATCCCTGATGTTATTGTTACAAGTCCATAATTATTATTTTTTCATACTCCCTTATCTGTCTTTGCATTCATTTTCTCAATGTATTTTGTAAATTTAAATTGGTCATGTGAGTTCTCTGTGCAGTCATGTCTGTCTATTTAGATAGTTCCTATTTTCTTCCACCTAATTAGAATAATTTCTGTTTTGAGTCTTCAGAATTTCACTCTTAAGAAGTGCCCATTGCCTATATTTTAATTTTCCCTCAAGAATATTACTAGGTAACTGGATTCTATTGAACATTTTAATTGTCCTATAAACATTTGAATTCATGTATAAACACCAGAAATCATCTTTTCCCAAGAATTCACTCCTCCTCTGAACCTTTTGAACTATGGCTTCTCCAAATCAAAGATTTAATTTAGACTAATCCTGATTTTCTTCTCTTTATCTTTCAAGAATTTTTATGAAAGCATAAATATGAAAGGAATATAAATTTTGATTTTTGAAATCTAGCAAGATATGTTGGGGTTAGATTTCTTTCCCAAGGACTATTCCTTAAATTCAAATCACTCTGGCTCTCAGCAGCTAACAAAGAGTCCTAGCCCAAGCCTCATTTGGTCATTGTTTGTAGTCTGATGGCTCAAAGTCAGTGGAAATAGCAATTGTTTTTGTTTTGGCCACTTTCCCTCTCAGAGTGATTTTATTTTATAAACTGATAAAAGAGGCCTTTCTTTGTCTCATTTCTTTCCTACCCTTAATCACTGAATGAGCATGCCTCAATCAGACTGAGACCTGGGAAAGATTAGCTTACAAAGACCAAGGTCTCTCATTGCATCTAGGACCATCTTCAGTCCTTTTGACCCATATCTTGCCAGTGGGTCCAGATGGCTCTGGAGGAGAAAATGAGGCTGCTGACTTTGCATAGGCCTCCCTCACTTAAGTCCAATCCACTTGTCAGTCATGATACTTTCTTCCTGATGTCATGGTCATCTGAAAATGAAGGATGAACAACAACAGTCACCTTTTTCTTTCCCTAAGGTAGGGTCTGAATGACCCAGAAGAGTCCGGGTTCGAGGAATGAAGGTAAGAGACAAGGGAAGAGAAAAGCCTTCCTTGTAGCCTTAGCTATTAGCCCAGTACTGGTCACATTTATGTCTTTTCACTCATTCAGCACCCATTATATGCCAAGTAGTAGACTAGTCACTGAGGATACAAAGTCAAAAATCAAACAGATATTCTCGTCTCCGCACCTCAAGGAGTCAGTATTAAATTGGAGGAAATAATTGTACACATATCATATATACAAAATAAATATAAGGCAACATTGATGGAGTATTAGCAGCACTGAATGTAAAAGCCTTATACAGAACACTGAACTGAATTTTTTAAGATAGGAAGTCTACAGCTTGTACCAAAATGGCACAGGAATAGGAGGCAGGTTGTCATTTGAGAAATATCAAGTATGACAGTTTTTCTGACCATATAGAGTGTGGGATAGAAAGTAATATAAAAGCCTGGAAAAAAGTAGATTGGAACCTGGATATAAAGGGCTTCAAATGGCAAACAGAGGAGTTTGTATTTGATCCTAGAGGTGTCCCTATTACAGGGAACTTTGGACTTTATTAAACAGGGGAGGATGATAAGACATCCTTGTGATTTAGGAAAATCATTTTGCTAGTACTGTAGAGAATGGATTGCAGAAAGGACAGACATAAAGCAGGGAGATCAAATAAAAGACTATTGCAATAGTCCAGGTGGGAGATGCCGTGAGCCTTAACTATTGTGGTAATTGTGTGAATAAAGGAAAGAAAAAGGGTGAGAATGATATTGTAAAGATAGAATGAGTGACTTGGCAATTGTTAGGATGTGTGGGGCAAGTTAGAGTGAGGAATCAAGGATGACTCAAGGTTGGAAAACTGAAGACTGAACCTACATTTATAAAGAGTGGTCCCCTCAGTAGAAGAAAAAAAGTTTAGATGAGAGTGAATTCTTGGGGAAAGATGATTTCTGGTTTTTATACATGAATTCAAAATGTTTATAGGGCAATCACTTCAAAATGTTCAATAGGCAGTTTACAAGGGCCTGAGGGCAAGAGAATATGGTTTGCTTAATTGGCAATTAGTATATTCCTGCCTCACTTTAATACAGACAGAATATGCTCTGCAACAAGGAATCCAACTACCAAATTATATCATTAAATTGGATCTAATTACCCATCTTATTTCTTCTTTCTCACCGAAGTCTAGATGTCTCTCTGAATCTTGCTGGGCACTTTACTTTAACTCTCCTTGGACATCTAGCCAGGAGACTGACTGAGCAGGATCCACTCGATTGAACAATCTTCCTTTTGAAATTCTGGTAATAAGTGTACTTATAACAAACTCTAGCTAAGGGGAAGTTTGGGTTAAGTAAAGCAACATGCTACTATTAGGAGTTAGGCAGACTTACCACTTAATTTGAATGATTCAGGAGAGTCCTTCCATATCAAAAATGGAAGCAAAGTCAAAACTAGGAATTCACAAAATCTAAGAGGAGACTGACTGAAAGTAATATAGTACCATAGCAGGAGCAATAACTCTGGAGTCATGTCTAAGGTTCAAATCCCACTTTGCTTACTAGCCTTGTGATCTTTGGCAAGTTGTTTAATCTTCATCACCTCTTCAAGAGGGTCAGCAGAGATAGTGGCCACAATTTCCCTCCTTTGGCAGGCATAGCCACAAGGCCATAATGGGGCTCCAGTCTGGTGGGGGGTGTGTGTCTTTGTATGCTTTGTTTTGCTTCATGCTGTCCAAATATTTCTGTTGGGAGGCGGCAAGGATGGAAGCCAGAATTTCCTCATTGTCCCAGAGCACAGGCACTAGGTGACATCTGAACAGCGTTTCTTGTTCAGTCTTTCACTCATGTTTGACTCTGTGATCCTGTTTAGTTTTCTTGGCAAAGATACTGGAGTGATTTGTCATTCCTTCTCCAGCTCACTTTACAAATAAGGAACTAAAGCAAAGAGGTGACTTGTCTAGGGTCAAGCGGCTAATAAATATCTGAGTCTGGATTTGAAATCTCAAAGATAATTTAATCTTTCTGACTCCAGGACTGGCACTCTATCCATTAAGCCACCTAGCTGTCCTATCAAGTGCTTACTATTTGTCATGCTGTAGGTTTATTTCTGAGAACTTTATTTAAGGAAAGATACTGACATTCTGGTGTACCTCCAGAGAAAGAGACTTGAAACTTTGCTATATGAAAGTCACTTGAAAGAATTGGGATCCTTAACCTTGAGAAAAGGAGACTTAGGGGACTTGGTAGCTATCCAAGTATTTGGAGAGTTGTTATGGTAGGTTCCTGATGTGGTGCAGTCCTTGGGAATGATATATTAATAACCTACAGATGACTTGACCTTGCAAATAATTAGTACAGACCCTAAACTATCTTGATTTAGAAACATGGGTTTCTTCCTTTAGGTTATTTTGCCTTGGCTTACCTTATATGGTCAGGATGGTGAGTACAAAAGATTGCTGGTTGTTAGACAAACAGCCTGCTGGCCAGCGATAATGTGATACTTGGAGCTAAAAGGCATCAATAATTAGGTACCTGAAGTTTATGTAAGCGCAGTATAAAACTGGATGTCTACCACTTGATGTAATGACATTTCAGGTCTAAAAACATACCTCCAGAAAGTTCCCTACTCACCCACCCCATGAACTCTGTCCAGGGAACTATGGGTAGAGCATCTACATACAAGTAAAAACCTGACCAATCCTCACTTCCACTTCTAAGCCATAAAATTAGCATACCAGTGACATTGTTGTGCCACAATTCTCTTTTATTTTCCTGACTCAGTTTCTCTAATTGTCTTGCCTTGGTTTCCCTAAATTGTTCTGCCTCAGTTTCCCTGAATTGTATTGCCTCAGTTCTGCCTCAATCCCCTTGGTTGCAACCCGTTTTCCTGACTATTAGGACTGAGATAATTAGGGCTGTATCTGGCCACTCTGACATTCCAAAAGATAAAACTCCAGATGTCCTATCTCAGATAACTAATTGGCATCCTTTATCTCTAAGTTCAGATTTTCTGGCTCCTAAGTCCTCCTAAGTTATCAGAATTTATGGTCCTCACCCCCCACCTTGTCAGAACCAGATTGATGGTCCATTCCCACTCTCAGTGCTCAGATTCCACCCCCTTGCCTTTATGTACCCTGTGTGTACACTTAGAAGTGTGGTTCACTTAGAGCCACATATATATATATATATATATATATATATATATATATATATATATATATATTTCACTGGAATCTCACATTGGCTGCTGAATGCTTTGAGACATCAGCTGTGGGACCAAAATGGATCCTTTGGTCCCAGAAAATCTCTCCCTCTCAGAAATCCAAATAAAATATTTAAAACTCTCTAATCTCTATCTCACCTCAGTTTCTCCAGCATTATATTTGGAGGTCCTACCAAGATATGAGAGCAGGATTAGAGATTAGAGACCTTCGGGTCTCTGCTGTGGGTCTTGGGGCAGCTGGGGTCTGGGCTCTTTGTTTGGAAAGGCTGGCCTTCTGGATTGCTCCAGAGTTATTGGGCAGTTTTTCAGCCACAGCAAAGCCTGTCAGTGGACACCTCCATTTCGGCCACAGGAAAGTATGTCTGGGTGTCTTAGGAGATAATCTGGTCTGTAGCAAAGCCTGTCAGTGGACACCTCCATTTCGGCCACAGGAAAGTATGTCTGGGTGTCTTAGGAGATAATCTGGTCTGTTTACCTGTTCTGTCTGTCTGTGCTAGCTTCAGGATTCTCAGAAAAATAAGATGCTGATGGGTATTAATTTCTGAGAATTGTGCCCACTGGATGCAGTGTGTATTCTCTGGCTGTCTTTTAAGTCACATCTGGCTTGGATGTCTTTGGACAATAAATCTGGTGTGTCAGTAGCACAACTCTAGGTGTTCTAGAACAGAAATCTGGGTGTTCTGGCACCATCTGGGTCTGATTTTGAGTGTCTTTAAGACATATCTGGTCTGAATATTATTCAGATAATAAATCTAACTGGGTGCTCTGGCACCATCAGATTCTGGTTGCTTCTGGGCACAATTCTGGTTATCTCTGGGCATTCTCTGTGAAGGCAGAGAAACGCACCAAACTGGAGCTTGGAAGCCTATTTAAAAAGGCTCCATTTGGATTTCTGGGAGGGAAGAATCTCGAGCTGAAAAAAAAAAAAGCTTCCCTCAGGGGCCATTTCTGAGGTTTTCAGAAAGCCCTTAGTTTGTATATGTTAAATGTTGTAATTGTGCACTCTATGTTTGTGTGATGAGTGTTCTGTGTGAATTGTCTGTTTTGTTGATTAAAGAACTGTTAAAATTTTAAGAACAATGATTAATAATTGTTTATTTCAATGTTGCAAATGTGTTTAATATAAAAAAAATTGCTTGTGGTTCTAATTTCTTAACCTGTTGCGCTAATTTGTAAGTAAACAGAACAGGACTTTCAAAACTGGCAAAAAAAAGTCCCTCCCCCTCCCCCCCGAAAAACTCTTAGAGAGAAAAGAAAGAGCAATAAAATTCAAGTTTTGCCTGGACTGAGGAGAGATAAAAAATCTAGAGATAAGAAAGATGATAATTGTTTTGAAAATTCGGTTGGGGAAAAGTTAGGAGAGCTGGTTTAAACCTACTGAAGTGAGAAAAAAATCCAACGTATCCTTTTGGGCATTTTAAAATTGTGCTATGATTCTGAAATTGTGGGAAATAATTTTACTATTGCTTGTGCATGCTAGATTTATTCTGGGTATAAGATCTTAAGAATTTGTTTGAATATTGAAACATTTGCTACTGAAGGGAAAACTTTTTAAAAGCTGTATTTGATTTGATTCAGTTTAACTTGCCTAAAAGAGGTCACATGCCTCTAATTAGGTAAATTATGTTACTTTCTGAAACATATATTTGGTAATTTGCAAACATAAGTTATGCTTAAAATTTTGTCAGCTCTGCTGGACATGTGAGGTTTCATAGAATTATTTAGTTATTCACTGTATTATTAATCTTAAAAGTTTTGAAGGGAAAGGAAAGAAGAATGAAGGTGATTTAAGAAGGATTCATTTGTAGGAGCAATTGAAGGGTTGAATGATTTCAGGGAGGAGAGAGAAGTTGGGTGGGAGAGGGAGAAATAAGAGAATCTTTTGTCTTCAAAGATGACACTTCCCCCACTGCTTTCTGCTGCTTTAGCAATGGAGCATTTAAATTAGAAGGGTTGTTTGTGATTTGGAAGTTTGTTTACCATAGGTCAGAGAAGGTTAGCTTTGAGAAGGCTTGGGTTGGGAAGCATGGTGGACTTGGAAAGAAATTTGCCAATGGCAGAAAGTAAACAAACTGGCTGGCTAAATCCTGAGAAGGATTTCTGTGTAGAAAAATTGAGTGGGGAACGGGAGGGAATCTTTTGTCTTTAGGGGTGCTGATTTAGCTCACCTTCCCTTCCCTCCCTAGCTGCCTTTTTGGAAGTAGAGTGGGGAAAAGATGGCCATGTGGAATCCCCTTCCCCCAGTTAAGCCTGGTATAGCCATTTAAAAAAAATTAATAGCTTTTTATTTACAAGTTATATGCATGGGTAATTTTACAGCATTGACAATTGCCAAGCCTTTTGTTCCAATTCTTCCCCTCTTTCCCCCCACTCCCTCCCCCAGATGGCAGGATGACCAACACATGTTAAATATGTTAAAGTATAAATTAAATAAAAAATAAATATATATGTCCAAACCGCCATTTTGCTGTACAAAAAGAATCGAACTCCAAAATAGCGCACAATTAGCCTGTGAAGGAAATCAAAAATGCGGCGGACAAAAATAGAGGTATTGGGAATTCTATGTAATGGTTCTTAGTCATCTCCCAGAGTTCTTTTGCTGGGTATTGCTGGTTCAGTTCATTACTGCTCCATCAGAACTGATTTGGTTCATCTCATTGCTGAAGATGGCCAGGTCCATCAGAATTGGTCATCATATAGTATTGTTGTTCAAGTATACAATGATCTCCTGGTCCTGCTCATTTCACTCAGCATCAGTTCATGTAAATCTCTCCAGTATAGACGTTTTTTAAAAAGCGGCGTTTGGCTTGCTAATTGTCATTTAAAGAGACAGCCTACCATAAAGAACGAGATTATAAATAAATTAGAGGAACATAGGATAGTTTACCTCTCAGACTTGTGGAGGAGGCAGGAATTTGTGACCAAAGACGAACTAGAGATCATTATGCATCACAAAATAGAAAACTTTGATTATATCAAATTAAAAAGCCTTTGTACAAACAAAACTAATGCAAACAAGATTAGAGGGAAGCAACAAATTGGGAAAACATTTTCACAGTTAAAGGTTCAGATAAAGGCCTCATTTCCAAAATATATAGAGAATTGACTCAAATTTATAAGAAATCAAGCCATTCTCCAAATGATAAATGGTCAAAGGATATGAACAGACAATTTTCAGATGATGAAATTGAAACTATTTCCACTCATATGAAAGAGTGTTCCAAATCATTATTAATCAGAGAAATGCAAATTAAGACAACTCTGAGATACCACTACACCCCTGTCAGATTGGCTAAGATGACAGGAAAAAATAATGATGAATGTTGGAGGGGATGCGGGAAAACTGAGACACTGATGCATTGTTAGTAGAGTTGTGAATGAATCCAACCATTCTGGAGAGCAATCTGGAATTATGCCCAAA
This sequence comes from Sarcophilus harrisii, assembly GCF_902635505.1. NCBI lineage: Eukaryota > Metazoa > Chordata > Mammalia > Dasyuromorphia > Dasyuridae > Sarcophilus > Sarcophilus harrisii. The sequence goes on from NC_045426.1 coordinate 165,952,242, forward strand.
AAGTTATCAAACTGTACATACCCTTTGATCCAGCAGTGCTACTACTGGGTTTATATCCCAAAGAGATACTAAAGAAGGGAAAGGGACCTGTATGTGCCAAAATGTTTGTGGCAACCCTGTTTGTAGTGGCTAGAAACTGGAAAATGAGTGGATGCCCATCAATTGGAGAATGGTTGGGTAAATTGTGGTATATGAATGTTATGAAATATTATTGTTCTGTAAGAAATGACCACCAGGATGAATACAGAGAGACCTGGAGAAACTTACATGAACTGATGCTGTGTGAAATGAGCAGAACTAGGAGATCATTATACATTTCAACAATAATACTATATGAGGATGTATTCTAATAGAAGTGGATATCTTTGACAAAGAGAAGAGCTAACTCAGTTCTGGTTGATCAATGATGGACAGAATCAGCTACACAGAGAAGGAACTCTGGGAAATGAATGTGGACTACTTGCATTTTTTTCTTCCCAGGTTATTTTTACCTTCTGAATCCAACTCTTTTTGTGCAACAAGAGAACTGTTAGGTTCTGCACACATATATTGTATCTAGGATATACTATAACATATTTAACATGTATAAGACTGCTTGCCATCTAGGGGAGGGGGTGGAGGGAGGGAAGGAAAAAGTCAGAATAGAAGTGAGTACAAGGAATAATGTAAAAAATGACACATGCATCTGTTCTGTCAATAAAAACTTATAAAAAGAATAGACAGCCTACCTTTATTGTAGTAAGTTAATCCACTGAATATTTGTTTCTTTTGGTGCATAATGGTTTCCTTGTTTAAGGAATATGGTCATAAATGTAATCTATAACTTGGTAGGGTTATTTCTAAATGTTTAATATTTTAAAGAATTTTTTGGATTCTTTTATGTGGAATTAGGATATTCTGTATAAGTTTTAATTGATTGCACTGAGCCATCCTGAGGTTATGCCCGTTATTTAAAGGGCCTCTGAAAATAAGAGTTTTTTTTTCCTTTGTCATTTTGAAAATGTTTCTGTTGTGGATAATATGCAATTTGGAATTTTTCTACATATTGGATATTTTAAAAGTAAAATGATTTGTATAATGTTCACTTATGAAACATCTACTTAGATATGAAAGTGTGAAGTTACTGGGACAAATTTTTTACTGTTATTAATCTAAGGTCATGGTAAATGAAACTTTGGTTAATGGGATTTGTTATTGGAGGTAAAATTTCTTGGGCTTGTAGCTTACTATTTGGCAGTTTTAAAGCTACACCCTCTGACAGTCAGTGGGACAATCACCTGGAATAAAACTGAGTTAAGACTATTTTATCCTATATGAGCTGAAGGATTGGTTTTGACTGCTTCTATTATGTTATAGTCATGTCCCTGCCTTTTGTTCCTTCTGTGACTGTTCAGAACAAATAGTCAATAAGAACTATTAATGCAATTCCATTATGTCATACCTTACTGTTTCCAATCTGGTTATATGTAATCATTGTATCCTAAATACTTAGCAAATGAGTATTTAACCTCTCATCTGTCTGTTACTGGGTATTTGTGTCTGTGGATATTCATGTTTTTAAAAGGTTTCTAAATAATGAAAGGACAATTAGCACAGTTGTCTGTGAGACCTAACTGCTATTTATTGGAACTATAGCTATTTGCCTGTCTTTGAGGCAAACTTGTTTCTTTTTACATAGGAAACTGCTGACCAGTCTATACTGGCCTCTTCACATTTTGTAGCAGTCTGTTCTAACCTTTTAATTTGTTAGATTAGTTGTTTGTTCTAGATTTCAGGCAAATTACAGCTATATTGATCTGCTTCTGGGACCTGGATCACACCATTGATAGATTTCAGCAAGCTATACCCATCCCCCTGAATGGACTGAGAGCCTCCGTCCATTCTCAGCCTGAAAGAGCTTAGATTGTGACCATCACCCCTGCTCCTAATGTACTTTGGACTGATATGGGGGAATTGGAAAGTGGTTGATGAACTATTGTTAAAATTCTAACTGTATTACTATATGTTTAAGATTTGGGATGGAAATTGTTAAAATTGGGTAACTGTTGCTGTTAAGGATATTTATAATATGTATCTGCATTATCTACTTGGTCACTATGTCCCTTTCAGAACATGTAATTAAGGGATTTTTAGAAAACTCCCACTGTACTGGTCTGTTATGTATAGGAACTTTAATTCACTCTCGGGATTTATATGTGGGATGGATATTTGACCATTTACTTTTATTTGGATGATTCCTTTAAGTTTAAAAAAAAAAAAAAAAAAGGAAGGGAAACTGATGGATTTTTCTTAAAAGTACCTGAAAGAGGAGGAACCCCTAGTTTTCTGTTCACTTTGCTTCAGGCACTTCTGTCCCACCCCTGTCATTGTGTCCCTTATCATTGAAAGCCCTTCCAAGCAGTCCTTTTTCGTTTTTACTTCTTGCTTGGTTAATTATTTAACCCTAACTGGACTGTGATTGCTGGTTATGCTTTTGCTTTGAAACCCCTTATTCTGTTGGAATTGCCCTGGCAGACTCAGTTTTGGGGACTTGGCAGTCTCTCTGATTCGTTTCTCCATTCCTGTAACCCCAGTTCCTTAATTAGTATTTCAGCATTCTCAAAGGACCTTACAGTTTGGTATCGGGTCTCTAAAAGTTTGGAATTTCCCTGCCTTGATGGTCTAACTGTGCATACTCTGATAAGTCTGTTCAGAAATCCGAATCCTTTCTGTATCCTGGTAGCAGCTCCTGTTCTTCTGAGAGGGGACAGGTGGAGCTATTCCAGGCCTCATCCTTTCCTCCTTTGGAGTTTCTGACAACCTTGAGGTGCCCTAGTGCCAAGGATGGGCAGCCCTGCTATTCCCTATATAAACAGAGGCTGAGTTGCCTCTGCAACTTGTGCAACTTGTGCAAATGCACAAATGACTGCAGACCACTTAACTCACAGTGAATTGTCCATCTCAAACTGAATTCCCTGGCTGAGACGGTGCCCCAACTGCAGAGGACCTGACATGTTAGCAACAGGGAGCTTTTGTACTACTGTTAACTCTGGGGTTGTTAGGGAGAGACTTGTCCTTGCAGTTTTCTAGTTTTATTTTGGTTTATTTGCTTCACAAGCATTTGAATGACCATGTAGTAGTAGGCTTGAGGAAAATAGGTATAAAGAATGAAAACCTCACTATTTGAAAGGAACCTAATAGAGAGAGATGGAAAATTAAGGAAGATTTGGAACAGCAGAGAGAAAGAAAAGTGTATTAGTGCCAACATTACATCTGGATTCATGTTAATTATGAATATATCATTCAGCACAATTTATCACTGTCAAGGCTGGGCTGCATGGAAAATATCTCATGATTAATGACTTTTGAACATCTGAATAGTATTAAAACAATTCTTGCCTCATTAAGATGCATTAGTATGTGCTCATTAGGAAGAAGAAGCATTTCAAATAATGTGAGACAGCTGTTGATTGCTTAAAAACAGTGACAGCATGAAAAATAATCAAGATCACGTGTAACTTTAATGAGGAAAAGATGGATCCAAATCAGAAGCAAAGTTATAAATAATATCAAATCCTTTCTTGACATCAATTGCATCATCAATGAGTGTCTATAATGCCTAAAAATACTATGGTGACTGCTGAGAAATTGGGTTTAAACATTGAATCTGGAACCAGATCAACTCTAAACTCAAGCCATAATGTTTTATCTTAGACAAGTCATTTAAGTTGTCTGAGTCTCAATTTCTTGAAAATGTAATAGCAATAATGATATTCATACTTCTTACTTCAGTGTTGTTAGTGGTGATTTACTACTATTACCGCTAACTCATTTCTAAGGTACTTTAAAGTTTGAAAAAGTTTCTTGAAGTCTAAATGAGATAGTAGATTATTTTGAGTACTTAATGAATTAATAGTTATATTACTGACCACCTTGATTCAAACTGTTAGCACCAGCCCCTCAATGACATAGTATTAAAAAATTTGTCATGACATCAAATGAAAAAATGTCTAGCTCGCCTTGCTCTATGATAGGCATAAGTAGCTCTGCCCCCTTGAAAGACTAACTAGGAAAACCACTTCACCCTTCTTGTAACATCACATGGGAAATTCTCTCTCCCCTATTGACATTATGGGTATGTCTTCATCTACTCAGAGGCTTTTTGCTTCTACTGCAAGAGTATTTAAAGACTGTCTAGAGATTTAAAGCTGTTTTTGCCATTCCTTCTTGGAAGTTGTTGCTTCTGCATACAGTAGTTTATAGAACTAGTTTCTTCTTCTAGGAATTAAAATTATTTTCTCTCTTTGGAATTCTGCTAAGCATATCTGCCTAGGTTTTAAAAATTTGGTATTATTTCAAGCTGAATTTTATGAAGTGAAAGTCTCCTGGAACAGGGGAAGCCAGGAAACTTTTGCTTTATAGAAAGGCAGGCTGGTCACTGCAAAGCCAATAGCAAAGAAAGTTGCTACTACCTTTAATTGAATATAACTTTGAGCAAGTGAAGCTTTGACTGGGCTCATTGGACCTACTAAGTAATCATATTCCTGCATAGAATTTGCTGTTTGCCTGGATGTACCTTTGCCATGCTGTAGGACATAGAGAAGTTATCCACTTGGGGAAGCTAGATGGTGCAGTGGATACAGCACCATCCCTGGAAATCAGGAGGGCACTTAATACTTCTTAACTGTGTGATCCAGGGCAAGTCACTTAAGCCCAATTGCCTCGCAAAAAAATAAAAAAAATATTCACTCTCCACTTTTCTCCTGTGTCATGCTTGCCTGGACAGCTGGCATCTCTACTCTTAGGGGTTCTCCAGTACCCATTTTTGCTTTGTTCATTTGTTTTATGTAACTTTATGAGGGACAAAAGAGGGAAGGAATATCTTTATATAAAGATTAATTGATTTTTGTTGCATTCTGATTAAATATTTGCTAACAATGAGTAAACTATGTAATGGAGGGAGGGAGGGTTAACAGGAAATCTAAAGCTTCCTCAGACTTCTATGAACCTTTATTAAATGACTATACAAAATAGGGAGTTTGTTTCTTAAATAATACAGAGCTCTCCATAAGTTTATTATGTCTTCTCCTCACCCAAGAATTCTTAGGAAAGGGTGAATGATCATTTTGGTATAGATGTGGTATGTATGTTGAGGGTGGAAGAGGAGTTCAGGTCCAGATTGGACTAGATATTTTATGTTCATAATAATTCTGAAATTATGGAATTCTTGGGTTTAGAGCCCAGATACTGATCTATATATACTGTGTTTACACCAAGATCAGCAGATATAAATCCTAATCATAGCCACTTTGATGAGAAAGTTCAGATTGTACAGCAGGCAGCTTATCATATACAACTATGATAACAAATTTGGGCAGGTACCTATAACTTAATGTTGAGATTCTGTACGTTCTGAAATGTTATATGACTTTAAAAAAATAATATTCTCTCCCCCCCCTTAGGCTGATCTTGAAAGTCAGACACTTAAATATAATTATTAGAATACACGTTTAATTATCATATCTCATTCTGATAATTTGACAAGAATTTTGAAAAGGGATAGTTCTGGCAAAAATAATAGTCTCTTCTTGGGGAATATTTTGTATGTGGTACAAAATGGTACAAAAACCATTCCTTTGATGAATGTTCTCAGAAGAGAAGGGGTAGGGTGGTGTAGGTCCATTGTTCAAGAGACAACAAATAATATTCAGATTAGCAATATGGCTTTCTGTAATAGCACTGAGATACAAGATAGGGATATTAAATGTTTCCATTGGAACAACAGATTAAACTGCGAAGATAATTAGCTATGGTTCTAAGGTTATCTCTTTTTAATACAAAACTCTCTCTCTTCAAAACACTTAAAAAAACCTAAAGTTTTGTGCAGTCTGTTAGAGAAAGGTAGTCAAAGAGAAATGGTCTCTTTCTAGTGATTCATCTAAAATTATCTGATAAATCATTAACATGGCTTTGTGATCATATGTAACAAAGAGCAATTCTTGATGCATTTTTAAAAATTCATCAAACTTCCATCTCTTCTTGCCTTTTGTGAAGTTCACAATTATGGAATTATGGAATTTCAGGAGAAATTTAGTGGTTTGAATTGATCAGGAAATAAAGGAGGTCCTAGTTAGAGTTTTGCACAGATATATTTTCACCAAAAAATGGACAGTGTGCCATTATATTAAAAATGTTCAATTATGTCTCATGTTGTAGTCATATATGTAATAAAATCCAAAAAGGGGAATTTTTACTTTTGTAAAGATGTTATGGAATTCTGGGCAACTAGGTGGTTCAGTGGCCTAAACTGAGGAAGATCTGAGTTTAAATCTTGTTTCAGATACTTCCTAGCTGTGTGAGTGTAAGCAAAGTCACTTAACTATGTTTGCCTCAGTTTCCTCATATGAAACATGATCTGGAGGAGGAAATGGCAAACAACCTCAAAATCTTTGCCAAGAAAACTCTAAATGAAATTATGAAGTCAAACATGATTGAACAACAACATGGAATTCTGCATCCATTTCATACATGCATCCATTCATCATGTCATTTAAAGTAAATGCTACTTGGACCTACATCATTATAAAAATCTGTTCTGGTTCCATTTAAGCAGCAGCAAACAGGAATCAAGCCCAGAAAACTCCACAGCACATGAAAGCAATAGTGGGACTCTCTTCTTTTCTAATAGCTGGATGGTAATATTTTCTTTTCCACTATGGCTTGGCTCATAGTCATTTTCCAAAAATTAAAGGTTCCATCACAAGTTGGAATCCTTTTATAATATGATATGAGAACCAATCAGATTCCCAAGAAAATATTTTAATGATCTGGAAAAAATAATAACAAAATTCCTATGGAAGAACAAAAGGTCGAGAATCTCAAGGGAATTAATGAAAAAAAAAATCAAATGAAGGTGGCCTAGCTGTACCTGATCTAAAACTATATTATAAAACAGCAGTCACCAAAACCATTTGGTATTGGCTAAGAAATAGACTAGTTGATCAGTGGAATAGGTTAGGTTTATGAGATAAAAAAGTCAACTATAGCAAACTAGTGTTTGACAAACCCAAAGATCCCAACTTTGGGGATAAGAATTCATTATTTGACAAAAACTGCTGGGAAAACTGGAAATTAGTATGGCAGAAATTAGGCATGGACCCACACTTAACACTGTACACCAAGATAAGATCAAAATGGGTCCATGATTTAGGCATAAAGAATGAGATTATACATAAATTGGAGGAACATAGGATAGTTTACTTCTCAGACTTGTGGAGGAGGAAGAAATTTGTGACCAAAGATGAACTAGAGATCATTATTGATCACAAAATAGAAAATTTTGATTATATCAAATTAAAAAGCCTTTGTACAAACTAAATTAATGCAAACAAGATTAGAAGGAAAGCAACAAACTGGGAAAACATCTTCACAGTTAAAGGTTCTGATAAAGGCCTCATTTCCAAAATATATAGAGAATTGACTCAAATTTATAAGAAATTAAGCCATTCTCCAATTGATAAATGGTCAAAGGATATGAACATACAATTTTCAGATGATGAAATTGAAACTATTTCCACTCATATGAAAAGGGTGTTCCAAATAACTATTGATCAGAGAAATGCAAATTAAGGCAACTCTGAGATACCACTACACACCACTACACACCTATCAGATTGGCTAAGATGACAGGAAAAGATAATGACTAATGTTGGAGGGGATGTGGGAAAACTGGGACACTGATGCATTGTTGGTGGAGTTGTGAACAGATCCAACCATTCTGGAGAGCAATTTGGAACTATGCCCAAAGGGCTATAAACTGTGCATACCCTTTGATCCAGCAGGGACCTGTATGTGCCAAAATGTTTGGGGCAGCCCTGTTTGTAGTAGCTAGAAATGGAAAATGAATGGATGCCCATCAATTGGAGAATGGTTGGGTAAATTGTGGTATATGAATGTTATGGAATATTATTGTTCTGTAAGAAACGACCAGCAGGATGAATACAGAGAGGCTTGGAGAGACTTACATGAACTGATGCTGAGTGAAATGAGCAGAACCAGGAGATCATTATATACTTCAGCAACGATACTGTATGAGGATGTAATCTGATGGAAGTGGATTTCTTTGACAAAGAGAAGATCTAACTTAGTTTCAATTGATCAATGATGGACAGAAACAGCTACACCCAGAGAAGGAACACTGGGAAATAAGTGTAAACTGTTTGCATTTTTGTTTTTCTTCCCGGGTTATTTTTACCTTCTGAATCCAATTCTTCCTGTGCAACATGAGAACTGTTCAGTCTTGCACACATATATTGTATCTAGGATATACTGTGACATATTTAACATGTATAGGACTGCTTGCCATCTAGGGGAAGGGGTGGAGAGAGAGAAGGGAAAAGTCAGAACAGAAGTGAGTGCAAGGGATAATGTTGTAAATAATTACCCTGGCATGGGTTCTGTCAATAAAAAGTCATAATTATTAAAAAATAATAATATGACATGAGAAAGAACACCTATCTTGTCTAATTTTGGCTATTTTTTTTTACTTGATAAAGCTCACTACACCATTAAAATCTATCAATGCAGATCAGCACTTGCTTTCCAATTTTTAATCTTGAGAGAGTTACCTGGGGATACTGTGAGGGTAAGGAATTTCTTCATAGTCAAATAGCAAATATGTCTCAAGAAACTGGATTTACAGCCAGGTCTTCTTGACTCTTTGAGATCACCTCTCAGTATGCATTGTCCCTGCCACTTCAACCATGCTATAACTATTTTTTTTCTCTTCCCTTCTTTCCAAAGACATTTAATAAATACCTACTGGGTAAAAAATGCTGTGCAAGGCTCTGGAAGAAAGTTTATTAAGATATTAAAGTTTGTTAAGATATGTCTTCATGAAGTTTATGATTTTAGATATTATATATTAGAAGATAAGCTATTTCTTGCTTGTCTTCTTTGCATGCTTTTGACATCCCAGTAATATGACTTTAAAAGAAAAAGAATCCATGAATCCTCATAAAATTCTGATGATACTTAACACAGCTTAGTAGCTATGTTCAAACATATTATAATTTTTTTGTTGATAAAGATGCCCAGTGTCAAAATTATTGTAAGATTCTGTACCCAGGAGACTTGCATTTCCACTTAAAAGTTTTTTTTTACAACCTTCTGATCCAGTGCTAAATTATGAATAACAACAATAGCTTATAATGTACTGTCTAGTAGGGACATTTTGCAAGCATCCCCGGGAAAAGGACATTATAATTAAGAATTAGACATGTCTAGACATCTGATTTTCATTTACTGAATGCAAAGTGTTTTTGCAATCATTCTCTGCTGATTTTATGGACTTCATTATAAGACATCTCTTCAGTAGTTTATAAGATAACCACAGGTGGCTTGAGCAATTCTCTAGAGGATGTTCATCACCAAATATTAATGGCATAATATGATAATTTCTTACATTTGTATAGCCCTTAAAACTTTTCAATGTACTTCTACATCTATGATTTTCCCTTCTTATAAAATTAAGCTTTAACTGTAATTGCTATTCAGATAAAGACATACATCAATCTACAGCTATAGTAAGTCCATATAAAAATGAATTATATTGCAATCTTAGGTTCCTGGATAGATACTATAATAATAAATAATAATGTGCACATCTGCTCAGAGAAATTCTACTCATTTGGAAGTTATTAAATAGTGGCCAAATATGCCCAAGGTTTTTCAGAATAAACTAGCAATATTTCTATAAAAATACTTTCCTCCCCCTTTGAGAATGTGATGATTCTTTTGGGAACTATAGTTTAGAATCTGTTGTATCAATAATGCTAATAACAAATAACTGTATATAATGTTTTATATGTGAAAAAGATTAGCTTCCTGAATGGCTCTTCCTGTCAAATCTAGAACTTTAGAGGATGGGACTGATGAATAACAATGATAAAACACAATCAACAGATCCCAAAGGAAAAAATATATTGGAATGAGGACATACTTCTCCCACATAGTCCAGGTTGTGATCAAAAATAGTAAAACCAAGAATACTTGCAGATCAAACAAAAAATTAATGAAATACAAATTCCAAAGTGCAAAGCAGGAAGGGAAAAATGGAGTTCACAGGTAAAATTCCAAGGTCAGAGTTTATATGTAGTCTTGAGGGTGAGTGACTGCAAAGAGGAATAATTCCTGCCTCTGTAGTTTAATATTTGCATGACCTTAGTCAAATCACAACTCTTTTAGCTTCAGTTCCTCATTTATAAAAGGAGGAATTTGAAATAGATGCCCTTGTATCCCTTCTAATTCTAAATCCTCATCTTATAGTTTTCATTTGTGAGTTATCTTATATTCATTGTGTCATGCTACTTCCCAACCATGATATAATAGCATTTTTTTCTTTTTCATTTGCTTTCTTCCACCAACATTTACTAAACACTTACTATGTACAGAATACTGTGCAAGTTATTGAGAGATACAAAGTTTATCTAAGATATGATTGTTTTCCTTCATTGAGTTTATGATTATATTTCTGTATTAGAGGACATATTTAAATTACTATATTCAAATATCTATTATCATCACTTTATAACTGTGTATGTATATCTTCTTTATTAGTGGATCATAAACAATCTGCTACTTACAGGAATGATCTAAATTGAAATGAGAGCGAGGATGAATAGGAGCATCTTTTTCAGGAACAGGCAGGCTCAGCAATGATAGGCTATCTAGTAAAGGAGAAGAAGTAAGCTATCTTGGTCAGAAGACCATCAAAATGGCTAAATCTGTGATGTTATGGACCAGAGACGGTGTAAGTCTGAATACTAGGTAGAATCCCAGGAGAAGATGAAGCAAATTATCAAGACTGAGCACAGCAACACATTCCAGCAAATTTTGAAATGGTGAGTTTATGCATTACTGTGCAAACAAAAAAACTGAAAGACAGAACCTGACATTCATCACAGCTACATTGTTATCTATTCGTTACTTCCCTTTATTTGGATCTGGTTGTATGCTTCTGAAATTGGTCTTGGTGGATTATTACTACTTCTACCCTGGTGATGTATGTCAGCTATCAAGGATCAGGCATACTAATGTGTGATGGAGAGAGTATTTAGGGCTCCTTAATTGTAAAGCAGCTCTAACTCCTCACTCTTCTTAATAGCAAGTAGGACTCCAGGGGAGAGATGGAAGGTTGGATGAATCCTGTCTGCCAATTGTTTTCTGGAAATTCCTGGAGTCACAAACCTCGTTAAAAAGTAAATGTGGCTGATCAAAATAATGACAGCTACTATTTGCATAGTACTTTAATGTCTGCATAGGTTACTTCATTTGATCCTCAGGGCTATTATTCTGGTCATTTTGAGATATGAAAATGAAACAGAGATTAGTTAACTTTTCCATGATCGCACAGCTATTGAGTGTTTGAGACAGGATTTGACATCAGGTCCGGTGCTCTTTTCGCTATACCACCTACAACCTTCTGACACTTGATTCATCATATGACATCATATGTGTGGCACAAACTTCTATGTCTCAACAGTGTGAAAAATGCTGTTTGACTCAGCTCGTGCTGGGGAGGAAGGTACGGCTTAAATCTGGTGTGGGCTTATGGTTGCATATAGCACATGTCTTCCAGATAATTCTTCCAATGACAGAAGTTTTACCGAGTCCTACTGAATGGTGTATTACATTATACACCATCAGACAACAAATTCCTGGCTGTTCTGGGAAAGGAGAGGAGAAGGAAAATGCTACATAAAGATTCAATACCTTTAACGCGCTTCTCTAATTCAGAACCCGGGGGGCTGGATCCCTTAGGTTGTAGGGCACACTAACTGATTGCTGCCACTACTACCAGCAGGGAGACACAGAATTCCAGGAATAGTCATTCTCAAGTGTCAGGAAAGGAATCTGTTGTGGCTTGAATTCCTCAAAACTTCAACTCCACAATGCCAGATGGGGATAAAAGCCAGTTTGATTTTGAAAGGCAGCTACAGGTAGATTATAGGGAAACCTATAAAGATTAATTGGTTCCAGGCTGGATAAAAGAGGAATCTCTACTTGCTTTCATCAAAATGTCAAACGGGCTAGTCCACGGATGGTTCCATGTCTGAGTCACTACAGGGGCCTAGGTAACACGAGTGACCCGAACCCAGTATGTTCCAAACTGAACACATTCTCTCTCACCCCTGTCTTTCATTAAAATCCCAGTGGAAAGCCTGAGCAAATGAGTACATGTTGTTTCTTCTGACTGATTATCAGTTCCTTGAAAATTACTGTCTTTGTATCCCCAAATCCTAATACAAACCCTGCTATGTACTAGGCCTTGAATAAATGCTTTTTGATCTCAAATTCAACATATCCAAAAAAGAACTCATTATCTACTCCTCCAAAACTCTTTAAAAACAAAAATTCCCATGCATATATCTTGTAAATAAAAAGCAATAATTTTAAAAATTCCCTAATTTTTATTGAGGCTACTGTCCCTGCATCATTTTATGTTTTGCAAACATCATGTTGTCCTTAACTCCTCACTCTCCCACAATTCAAATATCAGTTGAATTCTCCTTCCACAGTATTTTTTGTACTTATCCCCTTCTTTCTATCCTAGTTCAGGTCCTCATCACTTCTCCTTAGATTTTTATAGCAATAATCCCAATTGGTATCCCTGTGTCTAGTCTTTTCTCTCCATCCATCTTCCACACAATTTGAATTTTAGCTCTCTTACTAAGTTGTGATTTTGGGAAAGTCAGTTTATCCCTCAGATCCTATTTCCTTATCATAAAAAAGGAAGGGGTTGGGGGCCAATTCACTGTCCCTCAGACTGCTGGAGGGCCAGACTATAGTAAAAACAAAAACTTTGTTTTGTGGGCCTTTAAATAAAGAAACTTCATAGCCCTGGGTGAGAGGGATAAACATCCTCAGCTGCTACATCTGGCCTGAGGGCCATAGTTTGAGGACCCCTGATGATGATTTCCAAGGCCTCCTATAGTCTAAAACTGAATTCTTTCTGGTCAAAGTCTTCAAAACCACACTCTATAAGGTCACTTGGACGTTTGAATTCCAATTTTCTGTTATCTAGATGTTATACTAACTTAAACCAATATTCACTAGAGTTGGCAACTGTATTATGTTATAGCCTTTTAAAGTCACGGAACTTGTCGGGATGAACATACAATAAAGAAAGCAGTAGGTGTAGAGGATACCTTCTTTGTTCTGGTATTCTTTTATGATAAAGGAGTTCTAGCTATGTCCTCCACTCTGTTTCAATGTGCGGGTATTGCCATGGGGTACAAGTACCTCACTCTCTCATCTACACTGGCATTACTGTGGATTAAGTGCTGCTAGACTTGCTGGCTTAAAATTATGCCATACCCTAGCCCAAATTAGCCATGAAATTTCTCTTTGCTCACAGATCTGGAGTCACAAATAAATTAGATTGGATCTGAAAGAAATAAAGTAGGAGACTAGGAAGAGTTTTAATAAAGAAGAAAAAAATACATGTGAATATTAAGTAGTGAGACTAATTTCCAGAAAAAGTCTATATATCACTACTTAAATAGTCAAACCTTGTCCAAAGAACAACTTATCTTTGGGATGCTTCGATTAACATGTTTTGAATATATAAGAACAATTTGGCTTAAATTCTAATGAATAATGCTGGAAAGATTCTCCAGTGTTTTCATTTCATTATTCTTATTCTCTTTCCTAAATTTCTAATAATTTCAAGTCTTTTATCACTCTAAGAGAAAAAAACCCCAAACCCCACTCATTTTCATTTTGGCATCACAGAAAATTACTTAAAAAGTTGGGGAGAACGAATATAGAAGATAAAAGAACCCAGGATGTATATATACCATGTTTATGTTTATCATTCATTTGATGTTTCAGAACCATTGACTTTAGATTTTTGTAAAGAATACAATATTCCCTATCAATTTTCATTATAAAAATGTTGTCATATAAAAAAATATTCCAAAAGACTGACTAGAAAACTTGTTGAAAAAAGTAACTGTGGGAAACCATCCAAGAAGTCACCTCAGCCCCACCTTTAAGGAAAAGTCATGAATTTAAGCCAAATTACTGGAAAATACCTAAAACCCTGAGGTTTATTTACTCTCTTATCCTTGGTCTATTTTGTACTCTTGCTTCTCCTCGGGCTAGCAAGTTCCCCAATTAAAAAGCACTATGCTAATGACTAGGGCACCAAACTCTAAGAAAGATGTAATGCCTCAGACACTATTGTGTGATCCTAGACAAATCACTTAATATTTCAGTGCCCTAGTTTCTGCATATGTAAAAGGTTAGACTCAAAGCCCTTTTACAGTTTCTTCCAGCTCTAAAATCTGTGATCATAATTCTTGATTTCCTGCTTCCCTAATCCCTATTATTCTAAACTTCTGCTCTAGATGAAAATCTTTTTCCTCTGATCTGTCCCTTAATCTTACCTCAATCCACCCAAATTTTTAATTTCTCCGCTCCTTTCCCACCTCTGACCACCCTTTCCACTGTTTCCTTTAGAATTTTGCTTTGGTCTACTCCTTTGACATTCCTTCTTTCTCCTGCTCCTTTTTGAAGCTTGGTTTTCCCCTGAAGATACTACATCCATTATCATCTTCTATGATGGAATACAGCTTCTAGGGAATAGAGCAATAATTTTAAGGTCCCCTGACCTTAACATGCTTCTGCTCTAACAATCTGTCAGTTATTCTAAATCTTCTGGCTTTGGAATCTGTGATCCTGAGGCCCTCTGATCTAAGAAAGCTATTGTTCTGTCAATGATTGTTAAACTCTTTTGATCTAGCAATGCAATAATGCTTGTTCCCTTAAACTTTAGGGGAGATGCATTAGTGATCCTGAGACTCTCTAACTTTTGTTCTGACAATCTTGTCTGTCAGTGATTTCAAGTCTGCTGGGGTTAGGATGGTTATCACTGCTGCTCCATGATAACCAAAACCCTGAGACCACTCCTCAGTTCTACCTCTAGGCCATTAGCATATCAGTGACATGAACCAGATTCCCTTGTCTCCTTTCTCCAGGTTCCTTGCTAAATTCTCCTGCATTTTAGCCCACTTCAATTGGCGTTACAATTACAATAAAGCTTTGCCCCTTAACCTGGATATGAGTTCAAGCCTATAAATCCTTTTGAGATACCTTGTGACACTGATCTGTGACTCCAAACTTTGGGGTTTCCTTTCCCAACCTCAACATTTATTGGCTTGTTGCAGGGAGAGTCTGGCCTCCCCAGCTTGATTCCCTCCTTGTCAAAGTCCCCTATTTTTTCTCTCTCAATCCTATAGCTGGGACACCCCAAGCCACTGGGAGAAGGCTTGTCTGGGTCATCATGAGCTCCACACTCAGCAAGTTTTCCTTGATGGGGGATACCCAGACTTGGAAATTCTTGCAATTTTCAGCAAAGTTCCTAGGGAACCTTTGCCATCTGGGGTATGAGAAGAGACAAAGTGCTATAGGATGGCTTTTGGCAAAGATGGGACAGTCCTCTTTCTTGCCATTTTTTCTGTGTCTGTGTCTCTGTGCAAAATGTCTATGTCATGTTTGTTCTGTGAGCTAGATTTTGTTACATAGAAAGATTTAAAATGCAACCAGCAAGAAAAAACTTCTATGCTATAGTTAGAATGCTGGGAATATTTCTTAAAAAGCCTAACTTTTTTTCTGTAGACTTCAGCTCTGACCAAGCTGAGGACTACACAAAAAAGTTAGCTAATTAAAATTAAAATAATATCTTAGTAGATTCTCAAAGTTTTTAAGAGCAATGATTAAGAAGTTTGGCAATTAGTCATTTTAAGATGGCAAGGAAAATTCCTGAAACATTGCGGGTAATTCCAGGAATTTACTCCATTCTGAAAGAAAAGAGAAAGAAAAAAACTAGGTAAATAGTAACTTTTGGCTAACCCTTCCTTGACTCCTATCTTGTACAGAGTCCTCTTTATGTTCCTTTGGGAAAGCCCCGGAAGGGGCCTTCTCCAATCCCCAGAGTGGTCCTGGGTGTATCTCAGTTGTGGGGATTGCTAACAAGATCAATACAGCCCAAGTTCCTCCATTTGTTAACTCTTCTCATCCCAGGTTAGATTAAGAAAAGAGAATGTGAAGGAACTGTAGGGAAACTCAAATTCTGCTTCATTTATAGAAACAGGGGATGCAGCAAAACCGTGGGGACCCCACACAACCTTGCCCAAATACCTCCCCAACCCAGTTTTGGGGGAGTGGGGATAGAATGGGGCTAAGGCCCAATGGTCAGCATTCCCTGAGCCCTGGCACCTGAAACTACCATCAGAGGGAGATCCTGCATCAGTCACCCCAGCTTTCAGCAGATTCTGTCCAAGAACTGCCTGGGAAGAATTTGGGTATCCCTGGCAGCACCCAGCATGGCAGTGTGAGGTGAGAAAGCCAGTTTGCCTCTGCATTTGGTAAGACCACCATTCTCTGTTTCAGTTGTGGATATGTATCAGCTATGTAATTTGTGGCAAATTATTTTTATTTCTGCCCAGTTTTCTAACTTGTAAAGAAAAATAATAGTTGTTGTTGTGAAGATCACAAGATTGCAAAAGTGCTTAGCACAAAACATGCTATATGAATGTTAACTGCTTTATTGGATATAATTGCTTCATATTTGATAACTATGGGTTTTTTATATGTGACCAACAGATAAATGATTTCTATGTGTATATAAAGTAATTTGGAAATGTGTTTGAGATATGATAGTAAAAGCAATTTTAAAGGAGCTCTAACTAAAAATCATTAAACGGATATGACTTGTAATCTATTTGCACTAATAGGTGTTAACAGAAGAGTCTGGAAACTTTAGGAAAACAGAAAAGCAGTTTGCTACTACTTTAAAAACTCTGGCTAAAACAGCCTGCTTTTGAATTATCTAGAGGTAGACATCTGAGGGCCTCCTCAGTAAAAACTGGCACCTTAACCCTTTTTTCTTGGCTCACAAAAGAGAAATGATTTCCTTAAATTGGAAAATAACCAAATGGAAATTCAATTTGTCTAGAACATTTAATCAGAATCTAGGAAATCTCATTACCTAGAGTTAAGTCTTTACTTTCCTGAAATGTCATAGGTGGATATCTTATCTGGGCAAGAGCTGGGAGGACAACTTTAGCCCCTGCTCGAGTTCAGGTCATTCTGACTCAGTTTCCCAGTTTTGTTTATTTCCCACCTGATTATTCCTGAGCCTGGCTATGAGGTAGAATTTTTACTGCATGATCAGCTGTCAAACAGATTTAACTAAGGATGCTTTATCTTTCATGTATTGCTCTTAGGCTGAAGCCTGAAGGACCTGTTTTGATGCTATGTCCCCTGCTTTTCCTTTTCCCCCTTACAACAAATTTCTCTAATCAGAGCAAATGGCCAATAGAAGCCATGAGCCCAATATAAGTATCCCAGGGGACACAATGGTTTTCTACTTTAGATCTCAAAGATGCTTTCTTTTGCATACTATTACATAAAGATTCATAATATCTTTTTGCCCCTTAAGAGGCAAATCCAAGGGAACGTACCCTCCCATCAATGAACATGGGCAGTATGAGTTAGATGATATCTTGATCTGCAGCCCCATCTGAGACTTCTCTGGCTGCAGCCATACAAACCCCTAACTTCCAGCCCCATTTCCCCACCCGGGGCTATGAAGTTTCTTTGTCTAAAGCAAGAGTCCTCACACTACGGCCCACGGGCCAGATACGGCAGCTGAGGATATTTATCCGGCCTGCCAGGTTATGGCAAAATCAGACCTTTAGTGACGTTCGACATAAACTTGCGTTAGCAATGCACACTTCCGGCACTGGGCTGAGGTGGCAGAGACAGAGTGTGAGGTGATACCAAAGTGAGGTGAGTTCCCAGGTCGGGGTGTGTGATATGGGGAAGGGAGAGAGATGCAGAAGACAGAGAATTGATGGCCCGTGGCCTTGTACAGTAATGGCAGCCACCGCAACAGACAGGTGCAGGGGATGTACAATGCATGCTGTGCATGCCACAGCTGCTGCAGGGGGAATGCACTGCAGCAGTGAAGGTCGGAAGCGGGAGCGTGAAGAGCAGGAGAGAGAGTGTGGGAAACAGAGGCATCACAGCGCAGAGGCAGCTTGAAGGAAGTTGGGCATTGCAGTCTGTATGTCTCTGGGTGGGCAAAGTTATTGCTGGCATATTGTTTTTGTAGTGCTGTGTGTGTGTGTGTGTGTGTGTGTGTGTGTGTATGCGTATATATATATATATGTATATATATATATATAATGTATGTATGTATTTTATTAATAGCAATTTGGAATCCCTAGGAAATAATGATATCAAGAAAAAGAAAAATTGACTCAGAGTGTGGGATAGTCAAAGAACAGTGGACTTATGATACTTTTTCATGCAGTACAAGGAAAGAGCTATATGTCTGATACGCCAGATACTATATTCTGTGTTCAAAGAATATAATTTGCGTGGACACTATGAAACTCAACATAAAGATAAATATGATTGTTTGGTTGGAGAAGTGAGGAAAGATAAAATATTAAAACTGAAAAATACATTGACAACTCAGCAAAATACTTTTGTGAAGCAGAAGCAGCTAAATATTTCATCACTGCGAGCAAGTTTTCAAGTGGCCCAGTTAATAGCACACACTGGCAGACTATTCATGGATGGAGAATTTGTTAAAGAATGCCTTCTTTCTGTTGCCAAAGAGATGTGTTCAGAGAAGGCCGATTTATTTAGTACAGTAATTCTTTCAGGACCTACAATTACATGAAGGATTGAAGAAATGGGAAATAATCTGCATCAGCATTTGCAAAACTCCATAAAATTTTTTTCATATTTTTCCTTGGCACTCGACAAAAGCAATGATGTTTGTGATTCTGCACAACTTCTAATTTTTATTCATGGGACAAATGATTATTTTGAAGTCATAGAAGAGCTTGCTGCACTGCAAAGCATCAAAGGAACAACTACAGGAGAGGATATCTATGAAAAGGTTTGACAAACTATGAATGGTTTGGAGCTGGACTGGGCTAGACTAGCCAGCGTGACAACTGATGGTGCTCCTAGCATGGTGGGGTCTAAGAAAGGAGTAATTGCTCACATTAACCAAGAGATGGACAAGCATAACCATTCTCATCCAACAGCCATACACTGCCTCATCCACCAACAAGCGCTGTGTAGTAAATTACTGAAGTGGGACTCTGTTATGAAAATTGTGGTATCTTGTGTTAACTTCATTAGAGCTAATGCACTAAATCACAATTTCAGAAATTTCTGTCTGAGCTAAATGTTCAGTATGAAGATGTTATATATCACACAGAAGTCCATTGGCTGAGTCGAGGGAGAGTTTTGAAACGTTTCTATGACTTACTTCCAAAGATTACAACTTTTCTGCTTTCAAAAAACAAAGAAATACCAGAGCTCAATGATGCAGTTGCCTTTCTGACAGATGTAACAGAGCTACTCAACAATTTCAATATGCAACTTCAAGGAAAGGGGAAGTTCATCTGTGATATGCAATCACATGTCAAAGCATTTGAAGTAAAATTAGGCCTCCTCACCAAACAAGTGAAGGAGGAAAACTTCTGCCATCTCCTCACAACTCAAAATCTGTTAGCGGAAAAATCTCTGATTGCATTCCCAAACAAAACATGTGTGGATTTACTGGAAACATTGCAAAAGGAGTTCCAATTTAGATTTAAAGAGCTTCATCTCCATGAACAGGACATACAGCTTTTCCATAACCCATTTTCTATTGACATTGAAAATGTGGATACAATTTACCAAATGGAACTGGCTGAACTGCAGAATTGTGACTCTCTGAAAGACGCATTCAAGTCACGCAGCCTTCATAATTTCTATGCATCTCTCCCCTCTGAGACATATCCTCATCTCAGGAACCATGCACTCAAAATGGCAACCATCTTTGGCAGCATTTATATCTGTGAATAGACTTTTTCTAGAATGAAACATTTGAAATCTTTAATCAGATCAAGACTAACAGATGCACACTTGCATCACTTGTTACGACTAGCAGTGACGAATATGGAACCAGACATTGACCATCTCATTAGCCAAAAGCAGGCCCATAATTCCCATTGAAATACTGGTAAGTTTGTTGATTTAACTTTACTTCATTTTAAATATTGTATTTGTTCCCATTTTGTTTCTTCACTTCAAAATAAGATATATGCAGCATGTTTTACTATAGTCTGGCCCTCCAACAGTCTGAGGGACAGTGAACTGGCTCCCTATTTAAAAAGTGTGAGGATCCCTGGTCTAAGGGCTCTCATAACCTAGCCATTTGTTAAGAAAGCTAAACCAATCTCTTGTCCCAGCCTTAGGCCTACCTAAAGCCTTTTACACTGTATATTGATGGAAGGCGGGGTCAGGCCCCAGGGGTCTCAACTTGGTGTCTGGAACCCTATCCCAAACCCCTTGCTTACTTCTCAAAGAAACAGTGTCTTTGGGGCAACCCTCCTGCCTTAGAGCAGTGGCTGCTGTGGCCCTTCTAATTGAGGAAGCCTCTAAATTCACTCTAAGGAACCCCCACCAGGTACAAAGCATTTTTGCCCTCATAGAGTTTTAGAATTGGGGAAAAGATACCAGAAGGGGGATTCACTTCAGGTCAAGGGAAACAAGCTTGCAGATTCAGTGCTGCATCTTTAATTCCCTAACTCCCCAACTCCCACACTCTCTTATGCTCCCAGGAACAAGGCCTTCCTCTGGGTTGTTTCAAACGCCCTCAGGCCAGTTTCTAATCCCAAAGGCTAGCTAGTGGGACTTTCTGGCCTGCACAGCTCTTTGCAGAGCTCAATGGACCAGCCTTCACTTCTCAAATAACTCAAAAAGGTAGCTGAGACACTTAAGATTACTTATCATCTCCACCTTGTCTGGGGGCCTCAGTCTTCTGGGAAGGTGGAGAAAATGAATCACATGCTCAAGATGGTCCTTACCAAACTGTGCCTGGAGACTCAAGAGAATTGGGTAAATAATCTCCCAGGAAGGACCATATAAGGTCATTCTGACTACTCCAACTTCAGTCAAACTCGAAGGTTTCCCCAGTAGAACTCATGTTTCTAGAATTAAAAGTGCTACTCCTGTTACTTCTCTCTCAGACTTTCCTGAATATTCCTGTGAACCCATAGAGGACCTGAAACTTCTCTTCCACAGGACTCCTGGAAACACTGGAAACATACTGGATAGAGAAGGGTGAAATTGCCTGTTTCCTTCTCTCCCTCACTCTAGCTTTCTTTCTTTCTTGTTATTTTCCACTTTTTCCAGGTGTACCTTTAACAATACTGAGAATGAGAGCTTTGTTCCTAGTGTTTTCTCTTCAGCTCTCTCGGTGTCATTCTGTGGTCCCCGCCAGTAGGGAGTACCCTCAGCCCCGTCAAGGCAGCCCATAGATGGAGCCCGATGCATTATTTTCAAAGACCCTTTTCCAGAGGGGAAAAACTTTAACCTGCCTATCCCATTTTCTTGACAGAAAGGATCTCTTACCCACATATCTCAACACTTATATCACAAGTTCAGTAACTATCACTGTGACTCATAATAGCCTCACCTCAGCAACCTGTACTAGCTGTGCAGGTGGGTCAAGGGCTAACTGTACCTATGACTATGGGCCATTCCTAGAAATAATTATAGGATATCCATTCCAAAATTATTCTGGCAAATTCACTCATAATGCTTCTACAGCCCCTTCCTGAGAACTAACATTCCTATTGGTAGATTTGTTTTCTCCAGACTCCAAGCTGTGAACTTCCAACTATTTGTTCACCCTGAATACTGAAATGGACAAAAGACTGGCCCCCTCATCCCTGGGTCGAGGGGCCTCAGGCTTATAGGCAGAAGTTGCTCAAACTAAGTTAAGGGAAGTGTTATGTTCAGACTGGACCCCATCCCCCAGTTCATGAGACTCTAGATAACATTGCAAAACATGTCAACAGATTCCATTGTGTGCTCACTTCCATCCAGACATATCCCCATTGTAAACGAGAAACTGTGTTAGTGCTTTCTGAAATCTGTAACCTCAAGGCTGTACCCGGATGTGGTAAATGCACTTAAAAAGTGTAACTCGCTAAAGGTTCGGGGCTGGTCTCTTCTAGTCTGTCTAGTGGAGGTCAGTCCTGGCCGGCCAGCTATTAAAGGATGCTTTAAATTAAATAATCTGGTCTGAGCTGTCTATCTCATATCTGTCCATTTCAAATACCATCAGCGAATCAATTCTGACACTCAGCACCCCTCTGAATGCTGCTGTGCCCTCTTCAAGTCTGGTGTCTCCTCCTTCTCAGTCTGGATTCCGCTAGGGACAGCTCTATACCCCTTATCAGCTTGAAGCAGCTCCAGAAGATGAGTCCCTTTGTCCCAAATGAATTTGGGATACAAACTGCTTAAGTGGGGAAATAATGGAATATAGCTTCTAGGGGAGACAGCAATAATTTTAAGGTTCTCTGACTTTAGAGTGCTTCTGCTCTAACAATCTGTCAGTGATTCTAAATCTTCTGGCTTTGGAATCTGTGATCTTAAGACCCTCTGATCTAAGAATGCTATGGTTCTGTCAATAATTATAAAAGTCTTTTGGCCTAGGAATATAATATTTCTTCCCTTAAACTTTAGGGAAGATGTATTAGTAATCCCGAGACTCTCTATTGTTCTGACAATCTTGTCTGTCAATGATTCTAATGTCTTCTGGCTTTAGGATAGTCCTAAGTGTGCTGATCAGTAATAACCAAATTCCTGAGACCATTCCTCACTTTAGCTTTAGGTCATAAAATTAGCATATCAGTGACATGAAGAACTGGATTAAGTGTCTCCTTTCTCCTGGTTCCTTGTTAACTTCTGCATTTTAGCCCACTTTAATTGGCATTACAATTACAATAAAACTTTGCCCCTTGACTTGGATATGGGTTCAAGCCTGCAAATTCTTTTGAAACACCTCATGGCTGATCTGAGACTCTCAACCTTTTGGGGTCCCTCCTCAACCTCAGCACTCTCCACTGCTAGGCACTACTTTTCTCATACTCCTTTCAAAGAATCAGGAAGACCAGCATCTTCTGTGCTTCCCACAACCACTTTTAGGTCTGCCACCATCACTCGATAACTTCTCAGCACCTTTTCTGGATTCTTGTAGCTTCCATCTAAACTTCCTGGGCATTTTATCGTCTTCAAAGATTTTAGCTGCTGGCCAACAGTCAACTTCTCTTGGTCCATTTCCATCATCCTTCCCGACTTCAGTTCTCATGTTCTTAAGATACTCCCTTGTTTCTCAAATTCTTAAACTTCATTCTTATATTCTACATTTGCCTTTTACTTCTGCTATCCACAGGGATGATCATACCCTAGATAGTACTATCACTAAAATCCACACAACTTGAAATCTAAAATTTGCTTCTCTGATCATGACTTCTCCCTCACCCGGCATTTCATGACCTATCAGTTTTTAATTCCTCACTACCTTTCCCATCTCTTCTCTATAATCTCTTTCTACACTTCAGACTTGAAGTTGGCTATCTGACCTTTTCCAGACTGAAGGAAGGGAGATGAGAGTGAAGAAGTGAGGACCCATTATTTCCCCATTTCACTTTTAAGTTCTTTTCCTTACATAGAATCTAAATCTGATACTGGGCAATGTCCACCTCCTTCCTTCTTGAATTTAATGATTTTAATTAAATCTTGAGTCAACAAAGCTAGATTTTTTTGGATATTTGAAGCACTTCTCTGTATTATGGATATGTACAAATGAAATTACATATTTTTAAAGCTTAGTTGAAAGTTTCTCCTGGGTTGTTAAATTATGCAATTTTTTCATACACCGATAGAATTATGGGAGTTTAGGTGACTAGAAATACTGCACAACAGAGAAGCAGAGGACAGAAAGCTGGAAGGAATTTCGTCTGTTCCGGTCTGACAATTATGGAATGAGAAGACCTCCCCCAAGATCTGCGACAAATACTGTCCCACAAGTATCTTGTCTTGACATTGGCTTCCGGCTGTTCCATGAACAAGACACTTCCCCTCCCAGCTCCAGGCATTCTTTCTACCTGTTGCCTCTGCCTGCAATGGATGTTCTTCCTCCTCCACTGTGCTACTGAACTTGGGACTTCTTCTAAGTCCTAACTAAAATCCCACCTTCCACAAGAAACCTTTCCCAACCCCTAATAAGCCCCGGGCTGTTAATCTTCCTGTTTGTCCTGTACATAACTTGTTCTGTATATATTTATCTGCACGTTTTCTTCCCCAGGACCATAGACTCCGTAAGGGCAGGGGCTGCCTTTTGCTTCTTTTAGTGACCCTAGCCTTAGGACAGCGCCTGGGACATATATTAAGCGCTCAATGTTTACAGAGTTTAATTTAAGGTGGGCAATCAGTGTTTCCCAAAAGCTCTCCGCTGGAGGGGGAGGGAAGGCCAGGAAGAAGTGGGGGGGGGAGGCCCAGTCTCTCCCCAGCTCGCTTTAAAATGAGTTAGTTTTTCCTTTACTTAATCCTAAATCTGACTCCGGGCAATGCCCCCCGCCCCCCACTGCCCCTTCCTCGTCAGATGCTGGGGAGCCGACCCTAAGAAGCCCATTTCCCAAGACTGCGCTTCAAGCACTTGAAGGCAGCTCTCTATCACGTGCCCCTCACTCCCCTTCCCTGAGCCCCAAGAATATTCCAGTCTCTCAAGAGGTAAGTTTTGGCCCCTAAAGTGGGTGAGAATTCGGAAAGGCGCCCCCACCCGCCCCGCCCCGCTTCGCTTCGTCACTTCCGGATCTCTGGGCAGTCGCTCGTTTCTACCAGAGTTCTGCTCGAGAACGACCTTTCGACCTCGCGTCTTCCCACGTGCTCCTACCTATTCCCCACCCCCACCCCAGTCCTTGTTCGAGTGGAGCCGCGGAGACAGCGAGCGCCCCCTTTCCCCTGCCCCACCCTCCTCTTCACAGCGAGCAGACCTGCGCGCGCACTCTGTCTCCAGCACTTATCCCCGCCTCTTCCCAGTCTCCCCTTTCCTTCACTCGAGGAGTCCAAGGGTGAGCACGCGCCTCTTTTTCCCGCCCGCGCCTCATTCTAGAAAGCAGAGGAGTGGGTGGATTCTGTCTGTCCCCGGTCCTCGGCGGGGCGCGCGCGCGCGCGCGCGCCCCGCCACGCCCCTTTTCTCCGGCCCCGCCCCAGCTCTACTCCCCAGAGCTCCGTCCCGGGGGCGCTAGACTGCTGCCCTCGGGTTGTCTTTCGTCGAGAGACGTGAAGGGCAATAAGAGGGAAAGGGCGGCCTTACGGAGGCGGGCATGGAGAAAGAATCGGCCCGGGGGTTAGACTGGGATAGTGACGAGACGGTGGTGGAGGGCTCTGTGAGCGAGAGCGAGCGGGAGGATGACGAGCTGCCCCTGAAAAGGTGCCCGCCCGCCCCCGTCACCCGAGGGGCCTAGGCTTGCCCTGGGAAGGGCACGGACGGCTCTCCGGGGCTGAGGCGCCGGCTGGGCCGCGTAGCGGGCGAGGAGGCCTCCCCCGCGCCGGGTGCGAGCAAGGGCCAGAGGCCGAGGAGCTGGCTCCCTTGCAGAGGCTGGTCCCTAACTCCTCTGGTGGGGGCGCGTAGCGGGGTGCCCCGTGTACGCTAAGCGGCCTTCGACGCCCCTTCAGAGCAGTGCTTTATGAGGAGGGGCGCTTTCTCTGCCGCCAAAGTCGGGGCGTGGTAGCCTTACAGAAGACCTCCGGAGTGTGCTATCAAAGGATGCTAAGGATCCTTTTGCTTTACTGGAGGAAGGGGGTTAGGGTCTGGCACGTGCGGAGTGCATATTGAGAGCATCATCATCATCGTAGCATTTATATTTCTCTTTAAGGTTTGCAGAATATGAATATTACCTCATTTTCTCAAAAAACCCTCAGAGAGAGGGGCTGTAATATGTAATGTGTTTCCCATTTTACAGATGAAAAAACTGAGTTAGGCAGATAAGTGAGTTGCTCAGGGTTTTGTCTGAGACCAGATAATCCCAAACTAGGAATGGGTTTTTGGTAAAAGGGCTATACCAACAAAGCCAAACTTTAGAAAGCCGACAATTTAGAGAATTAGTGGTAGGAATGGACGTTAATTGTCACAACCCAAGATTTAAAAAAAAAAAAAAAAAAAAAAGGGGTGTCCTCTCCTATTATAGAATAAATATTCTAAGATATTTATCTAAAAATGCCCCAAGATCAAAAAAAAAGGGGTGTCCTCTCCTATTATAGAATAAATATTCTAAGATATTTATCTAAAAATGCCCCAAGATTAAAAAAAAAGGGATGTTCTCTCCTATTATAGAATAAATATTCTAAGATATTTATCTAAAAATGCCCCAAGATTAAAAAAAAAGGGGTGTCCTCTCCTATTATAGAATAAATATTCTAAGATATTTATCTAAAAATGCCCCAAGATTTAAAAAAAGGGATGTCCTCTCCTATTATAGAATAAATATTCTAAGATATTTATCTAAAAATGCCCCAAGATTAAAAAAAAAGGGATGTTCTCTCCTATTATAGAATAAATATTCTAAGATATTTATCTAAGAATGCCCCAAGATTAAAAAAAAAAGGGACGTCCTCTCCTATTATAGAATAAATATTCTAAGATATTTATCTAAAAATGCCCCAAGATTTAAAAAAAAGGGGTGTCCTCTCCTATTATAGAATAAATATTCTAAGATATTTACCTAAAAATGCCCCAAGATTTAAAAAAAGGGGTGTCCTCTCCTATTATAGAATAAATATTCTAAGATATTTATCTAAAAATGCCCCAAGATTTAAAAAAAAGGGGTGTCCTCTCCTATTATAGAATAAATATTCTAAGATATTTATCTAAAAATGCCCCAAGATTAAAAAAAAAAGGGGTGTCCTCTCCTATTATAGAATAAATATTCTAAGATATTTATCTAAAAATGCCCCAAGATTTAAAAAAAAGGGGTGTCCTCTCCTATTATAGAATAAATATTCTAAGATATTTATCTAAAAATGCCCCAAGATTAAAAAAAAAGGGATGTTCTCTCCTATTATAGAATAAATATTCTAAGATATTTATCTAAGAATGCCCCAAGATTAAAAAAAAAGGGATGTCCACTCCTATTATAGAATAAATATTCTAAGATATTTATCTAAAAATGCAGAGGGTTGTAAATTGCCAACCTGCCAATAATGAACCTCTCTGAATTCAAACGATCTAGGGTTGTTTTTTTTAATGTCTTCTAATTTGCTAGAATTTACTAGATTTTATGTAATATTCTGCCAGTAAATCTAGTTCTAAATTATTTTATGTGAGTTGTAGAGTGCTTAGTTTTCCCCAGATGCCGCTGTTATTTGAAAGCAGTTATTTATTGCAACTGACTATAGCACAAGGGCAGGTACCATAGCAATGCTCAATAATTATAAATTTTTAGTGTTAGTTTATAGGGTTAAAAAAAAAAGCAAAATTCTTTTATCACATGACATGACTATTTCAACCTTGTTCCCTAAAAATGTAAGAGACTGAGAGGTGCTGAAAGAAAACATTATTTAACAGATCCTCATTGTCACAGCTCATTAGAACATATATATTTTGCCTAATCATATTTCCTGAAACCAGAGGTACATAAAGGAAACATCTGCTACAATAGATCATTTTATATTGTAGAGTTAATCTGTTACCTCAGACCTTTTCTATAAAGAGATTTGCAGTATCCATCCGTGTATAGCTTGTAAAAATCTTCTGCAAACCTTGTTTATACATTTAAAGGAAATGAGAAATAGGGAAGATAATTTGCAAAATATAAAAAGACTTGGAATTAATAATCAAAATAAATCAATAAAATGAAGTAGCCTGGGGGGCAGTGAGGGAGAAGTCAAACTGAAGGATTTTGTACTAAAATGCTTATTGCAAACTATTTTTAGGATTATTATACTAAAAGAAAATGTTTTTCTTAGTTACACATTTTCATTAATTCCAATCTTACTATAGTATGAGAACTATGGTGCTATTGTGATTTTGATGAGATTAAGAAATTTTTTTAATGTATTTTTTTCACAAATAAATGGAAGTGGTCATATTCAACTTATGGGCCTCTACATTCCTACCCCTCAAGAAAAATCATCCCTGCTTAATGATGGAACATACAGCTACTTAGTACCATTTCTCTAATCATTGTATCACCCTTTTGCTTCAGTACGGGCTTTACCTCACTTAAAGAAATAAAAGGAGTGTATTTAAGTGGTGGGAAATAAAGGACAATTTTTAAAGTGTGATACTGAGAAGATCAGTATAATTTTATGGTGTGTAGATTTTTTCCTTTATAACACTTTTGAACTTTACAAAAACTCATCTTAGAAAACTATCTTAGATAAAAATGATTCACTAGAACATTTCTAAGTTTTTACAAGAAGATAAAAAATAAAACAAAAAAACAAGATGAGAGTTAATATTAAATGGACTTTGACAAAATATGCACCTAGAGTTTTTAATGCCAAAGTTTCTCCCCCAAATGCCTATGGTATTGAGAAATTTGAAGGTAAAACAAAAAACAGGAGCATTGGCCTTGTTAGTACTTACACATTCTTTGAAAGAATGTTCTTCTCTCTTTCCCAGAGGTAGACATATTTTGTCATATCTTTCTAAAATCAGTAGAATAGCAAGAGATTTTTTTTAAAAAAAGATTATTTCACTCTCCTATCTTCCATCTTATACATTTCTAATGAGAGGTATACATTTCTGAAAAATGCTTCAGAAATGGAAATCCTTATACCAACTTAGCTATGAATTTTGTGACTGCAGATAAAATGAAAAATGTTAGTTGGAATAGTAGATTTTGTTTACTATATTGTTTTCTTTTGAACCTAAGAGAAGTAGAATAATTTGTGTCTTTTGTGTTGATTGAAAGGTTATTTTTTTCTCAAGATACATCTTTTAAATCTCATTCCAGTTTTCACTCTGATCGCAGAGGAGTGTATGGAGGTAAGAAAGATTCTTTTAGTGGTAGAACCTTTTGTTCTTATGGAAGTTTATTAATTTGCTATAACTTTAGTTTTCTTACAGGCTTTTATAATTGGCCAAGAGAAAAAGTTGTTCCATTGCCTTTCTGTAAGGTGAGATAAGGTCAACAGGCACTGTAGATCAACCCATATTCTACCTGTTTTGCAGTAGAGGACATTTCTAATATACAGTCTCCAATGGCTGTATTAAAGGTCCTTGGCTGAATTAAAGGTCCATGGGAATGCCCTGGATGGGGAGGTTTAGAGACAGGGTTTAGAGGAGAGAGAAGAGATAAGAAAGCAGAGACAAAGAGAGCTAAAGACACAAGTGTCTAAACAAAGTTTTTTCCACACCCTTTAAACCTCCTGATGTCCAAAGTCAGATAAAGAAATCTTAACCTGAAAGCTGCCTATAATTTAACCACTATTAGAAAAAATGCATCTTTTTGAGGGCTCCCTCTTCCCCCATTTCATTAGTCAACAAGTTGAATTGTATCAATTGTAGCAAGCTGAATTGCAATACTTTTTAAAGTTAACTTCAGTGCACAGTGAGTATAGGTAATAGTTTATTGGGAGAATATTTTTGTTTTCTTGCCATGCCATCTTAGTAAATGCTTTTGCTAAGAGTGTGTCTATTGCCATTGTTATTCATTAGAAGCAGGCTGGTAGGTGGGTAGGAATTATGGGTTATTCCAAGAACCTGAAGGAGCAGCTGCCCTCCTGGGATCCAACCCTAGAGTCTATATGCAAGTTGGAAGAGTACCTGGGAGGGTACTAATACGAATCATAATTTAAGGGACCCTCCTTGCAGGTTGATATGGTCAGACCTGTGCTTTAGGAAAATCACTTCAGCAGCCATGTAGAGGATGGATTGGAATGGTGAGAAGCTTTAGGTAGGGAAACCAACTAGGAGGCTTTTGAAATAGTTCATTTGAGAAATAATGAGGGCTACATTAGAGGTGGGGATAACTGTATGTGAGTAGGGAGAGGGGAAGAATGTGAGAAATATTTTTGTAGAGTTAAAAATAGCCAGATTTGTTAAATTTTAAAAGATTTATGGGCAAATGAGGAGTTGAGAACACTGAGGATTTGAGGTGCCTGAGAAGACAGTGGTGTGGGCCCTGCATCAGAAATAGGGAAGTTTGGAAGGACAGTTTTGAAAGGAAAAATGAGTTTTATTTTGAATTTACTGAGTTTGAGATATCTATGGGGTATTCAGCCTATAATATCCCCTAGGCAGCTTATGGTTACAGGATTTGAGAGAAACTAGGAATTAGAAAGAAACTAGCTATAGCTGACATGTTTATAGGGATCTAAAGTTTGCAAAGTGCTTTAATAATTTGATTCTTATAACAAACCCTTTAAAGTAGGTGCTATATACAAATAAGGAAAATGTGAGATCAAGTGAGATAATGTATAGAAAAAAAGAGAGGATGACCTAGGGTAGAATTTCAGTGTACATCCACAATTAGAGGATTTTATATGGATGATAAACTGGCAAAAAAAATTGAGTAGACAAAAAGATAGGACAAAAATCAGGAGAAAGTAATGTTTCTAAAACCCAGAAAGAAGAAGGTATTCAGGAGTATGATCAACAATATCCTGTGGAGAGGTCAAGAAGAATGAGACTTAGAAATAATTATGCACTTTAGTTGTTTAAGAGATCTTGGATAACCTTGGAAAGAATAGTTTCAGTTGTCATCAAGTTGGAAGCCAGATTATCAGGTTTTGGAAAGGAGGGAAGGTGAAAGTAATGAGTGTAAATAGATCTGCTTCTTTGTTTTTAAAAGCGTTTTCCTGAGAAAGTAGGAACAGAAGATAGAGGAGATGGTAGTTTATAGAGGTGGTTTTCTTTTCTTTTTTTTGAGATGTCATGTTTGTAGACACCAAGGAAAGAAGGATCTACAAGATAGTGTGATATTGAAGATGGAGAAAGAGAATGCTTGTGGGGCAATATGCTGGAGAAATTTGGAGATAAGATTTGAGGGTACATGTAAAGAGGTTAGCCTTGGTGAGAAATGCCAATTTTGTACAATAGAGAAAAGAAGCAAACTGAAGAGTAAAAAGTTAATTTTTTCTGGCTATACCCAAGTAGAATAGGATTAGTTTACTTAGAATTAGGGAAGATAAAGAATTTTTATTGAAATGATCTAAACAACTTTTTAAAAGCTAGTTTCATGTTACAGATAACTGGAGAAATAATGACCCATTTATATACTATTTTAATGGACTTACAGAACCCTTCTCATAATAGTTCTGTAAAGTAGGTAATATAAATAATATCACTATTTTTCAAGTGGTAGAATTAAGACTTGGAGAGAGGTTAAGTAAGTGATTTCCCTAAGATCACTCAGGTCCTAAGAGGATGGGGATTCAAACCCAGGACTTTGCTGACTTAAGGTCTAGAACTCCTTCTATAACATCTTTTTATGAATGTAATTTTCCAAGTATTGATTATAGGAAAAATGAACGAATGAGAAAAGCACTCATTAAGTGCTATATGTTAAGCATCATACTTTGTGACAGGACTACAATTTTTTTTTTTTTAAAGGCAAGACAAGTCCTGGTCTTCAAGGAGCTTACATTCTAACAAGGCAGGTCAATACATATAGAAGCATGGTGACAAGGGAAGGGTATTTTGGTCACAGAAGTCAAATGCATGGATGGTCATTGGAGTCATTTAGCAAGTGATTAAAATAATCATTACAGGAATGGTAGTGCTGATGTGATTATCATTCCCTGAGCTATAGAAGAGAAAGAGGGAAGCACAGTTTTGTCCCTGATGAAAAGACAAAAGAGTAGTAATGATCATAGTTATAATTTGTCATGTTTTAATGTTTATAAAATTTCATAATTATATTATTTATATTTATAAATTTTATTTATAAATATTGCCTAATTTGATCCTCCTAACCCTGAAAGATAGGTGCTATTATCCTCATTTTTATGAGGAATCTAAGATAGAGATTTATCCACTGTCACTTTTTCATTACATATTATCATTTTATCACATGAATTTTCTCTTGACTTCTTGACCTCACTCTATGCCTTTGAGTAGCACTTGATTTCAAAGGGCTCAACTAGGGTCATTTAAAAGCTTAGCAGATTTTTGACTTTTGACCAATGACAACTCTGTACTTAGTTGGATTACACCTGAAGCTGAAATATCTCTTTTGGTATACTCTTTTAAATGCATAGAGTACCAGAGAGCAGGATGAAATCCTGGATTTTTAGAATATAGAAATATTGAAATAATTATGCTAATATATTTTTGGAGTTCAAATACATTATTTCCTCTGAGGAATAAATCATCAAATATTGAAGGACCCAACTCATACACTTTTACTACAACAGAAGTGTTGAGGCTTTGCTTTTGTTTATATGTCTTCCTACTCATTGGTTAAAATTTGGTTATAGAAAAGTGACAATTAACAAATCATGGATTACAAAATAAGTTTTTAAAGTACTTGGGAGATGTGACGAATTGCTTGGATCATTGAAAGAAGGAAATATCCACACTGTTGTAAATGATTTTGTGTTTGTGTCATTCTAGAAGCATCCTCTCCAGAAATTCATCTTGTGTACAAACTTAAAGAGTATCTACAAGAGCAGATGAATAAGCACATGATAAACCCAGTATGTAGAGTTTTTAAAATTACTATAGATATGTAAGACTGTTGCTAAAATGTCACTGTTTTGAAACACCAATTGGTATTTTCTGTTATGATGGAAAACAGTGAAAGTGCCTCTATTCTTTCTTGTTCTTGTCCTTTCTTTTCTCTTATTCGGTTTTCTTGCTTCCAGAACCATAAATACCAATCTTTGCACCCTGGTCAAGAAACATTTGCCAAGGGTGGGGAAGAAGTTGAGATCTTTTGGATTGTGAGCACTATTTTTAAGGAAAGGTATCGCAAAATATTGGAAGATAATTTTGGGAAAGCTAGCACTTGGGAATGGGGTTTAATTGAGCAAAAAGATTTTATTTATAACAAATCTTTTTTGTTCCTGAGTATTATGATTAATTTTTTCAAAGCTAACTGAAAGTGCTATCATTGTCCTAATCTCTGGGGTCTAGCCTTAGTCACTCTACTCTTAAATTATGGTTCTTGTTGTACCTCTATTCTTTTTCATTCCATTTTCTATGATTACTTTGTGAAAACTTATTGTTCTTGCTATCACTTTGAAAGGATTTGATATAGAATAAAATTCCTATCTTTGTTGGCAGAAGAGGGAAAATAAGAGATGATGGAAATGATATTAGGTAATCATAATTTTCATTCTTATATCCTCTCAGTTTCATAACTGGCCTACTCTGTATGTGAAGCATATATTAGATTACATTTTGAGGAGTGTGACTAAAGAAGAAGGAAATAGCACTTATTAAGTATCTACTAGGTTCCAGGAGTTGTACTGTTTATAGTAGTACCCTGAAAATTTAACTATTTCTAATCTTTAAGTAAGATTTTTAAAGCAATAACACTTAAGCATGATTTTATCCAAAGATTAGCACACCAATCTTCTTCCTAAGAGGTGGGTGTCCAGACAGGTAAGTTTTGATTTGGGGGCATAAAATAGTTCTTAGAAAAGGGAGCAGGAAAAGTACATATGTTTACGTATTTGTTTACTACTTAGAAGCCTTTTACATTTGGCTATATATCATTTACATTGAAAAATTGTACTTACACTGTACAATGAATATCATTGTTGAAAAACATTTACCATGTGAAAATGGAATTTTAAACATTTAGATTTGAAATACTAGCTTCTAATAAAAATGGACAAATTAGAAGGGTTTTTTAAAAGAAAAAAATCTAAAATCATATTTATTCCTATAATCCTAAAATTAACAAATAGGTTTCTAAATAAATTCTTCCATAACATTAAGAACTAATGTGGACATTTTAGCCATGAAGAATATTCATGTCCATGGAAAAAGAAAAAGGAGGCTAGTGACAGGAGTTATCTCCTTTGTTGCTAGCTTGTATCTATATTATCTTTTGTATTTTCTCTGTGGAGATAAGGATCTTGTCAGTAAATAAAGCTCAACAAAGTAAGTAATTGATTTCTAGCAAGTGGGCAACTCCTGCAAGATGACTGAAATGGGATATTGTAAGATTGCAAATACATTGTCTTATATGATCTCTGAGGTTTCTGGTAACATTTTATAAATATGTCTTGTCAGAAGTCTTTTCCTGACAATCCTTTTTGGCTGTCAAAGTCTGACAGGTAACTCAGAGAGTAAAGACTTCTCCAGAACTGAGAAGCAATGTACTATTATGGAAAGAGGCAGTAACTTAAAATGAGAACAGGATCTTCAGACAAGTGGGAGACATTTGGTTTAGTCTTTTGGGACCACTCAGAAAAATTCAAGCCACAAGCCTTGGAGGAGTGATGATATGGACCTAGAGGCATGGAAAGGAACATCATCCCCATATGTGTTGAAACAGAGAAGCTTGCCCAAATATAGAACTAATATGATTTTATTTCTTATTTTCATGGTTCCATTTAACATTTCTCAGGAGGTACTTAGATGTTCATAGTCTTGGTGGCTTTATTTTTGTGATGCCATGGTCTCATCCAAACAACCCAAAGATAGCTTCAAATAAAAGTCATTTTCTGTCTGTCTTTTTTTTTTTTTTTGGTGTTTAGAATAATGTTTTTTCCTTAGGAATGGAGGAACAATTGTTAAAAGAGATAGTTAAAGAGGCGTTTTATGATACCTTAAGAAAGCATATTATGACATATCTTTCTGTTACTGGGCATATTTAATCCAGCATTTAGAACTCCAACACATACTATGTAGTTAAAGATTGTTGGCATTAAAAGATTGCATTACTATGTTCATAATAATATGAAATTTTAGCTTAAGATAGTTCAGTTGTCTAGACCTTTTAACCACAAGAGAAGATAACTAGGAGAACTTTGAATTTTATGGCAAACCTATGAGTAGGATGGATGCTCAAAACCAAAATAATTGAGTTAAAATAAAATGACATCTTTTACTTGCTTGCCCTTTTCCTTCCTAACCTCTAAGAATCCCTCAGTTCAGAGACCAAGTAAGAGTAAAACAAAAAGTGACTTAAAAATAAAATAAAGATTTTTTTTTAAATTTGATGTACATTCATTAAGCAAATAAAACTACAAATTTTTTTTTCAGCTCTCTGAAGGGGGAAGTGAAACTGAATTGTCTCAACCTCTAACACAGTAAGTAGAAAAAGTCCCTGTTCAATTACTATGTCATTTCAATAGATTTATGATCTCATTTATATTGGATACTCCCATGATCAAATGAATAAAAAGCATTTTCATATATTTACTATATTAAACCTTGGAGTTACAAACAGAAAAAAGAAAACAGTGAATTCACAGTCTTGGGTCAAAGCATTTGGTTTCAGATTCTGTCCCTGAACCTTGCATGGTACATAAATGATATTGGGGAAGTCACAATGTCTTTGGATCTCAGTTTTCTCATCAGTAAAATGGGGAGTGGGTATTGTAATGCCAGAGAAACTGAGGCAGGAGAGAGATTAGAGAGTTTTTAATATTTTATTAATTGGAGAGCATAATTGACTGGACAGGACTCTGGTCTCAAAGTATCCAGTCAGAAAGAGATTAGAGACCAATTCAATAGTTTATTAAATGGAGAGATATACTGGGACCAATGGATCCATGTTGGTCCCAGGGCTGGACGAGACTGTCATCTCAAAGAATGCAGCATCCAGCAATCAATGGGAGAATCCCAAAGCCTTAAATATCTTTCTGTGACAAAGAAAAGGGGAAAGAAGTGGGAAAACTTCTTTACAGATCCATGTGGTTCTGTCAGGATGGGGGGAAGCCATAAATTCTTACTAAAAGCCAGAGTCAAGATGTCTGAATAAACAGAAGTAAATTCTTGAGGACCGAAGGAGTCAGGAAGTCTGAATTCCCCCTTATCTTGAGTCTTACATTAGCCATTTATAACCTTAGAGCAAATGGTCCTCAGTCTTAATGGACCAGAGTGGGGTTTTACAACTAAGGGGAACAGTTAAGGAAACTGAGACAGAAACTTGCAGGGAAACTAGTACAGGGACACTGAGTCAGGACAGTTCAAAGAGACTGGGCCATAATAGGTATGGTGAGGTGAACTAGATGGCTTCTGAGGTATCTTCTTTATATTTTTCATTGTCATTTTAGCATTTTATTATAGTCATATGTCACAAGTTTGTTTGGCCATTCTCTAGCTATTGAATACTTAAATTATTTCCAATTTTTCATAATGAGAAACAATAATCCAATAAATATCTTTGAGCAAGTAACTTTAAATATTTTTGGCAGTGCTTTTGAGGTATATTGCCAATGGAATAATTGGGTCAAAGGCCATGACTGGTTTTGTCCTGCCAAGTTGCCACCCCTTCCCCCAACCACAAATTTGCATTGCTACTAACTATGAGTGTCCCTTCCCTTTATATGCTGTGAATATAGAATGAAGAAAGAGTTAATGGAATTTAAGGATTATAAATTTCATTCTACTATTGGGTATTAGGAAAGTAAAATGAAAGACTATAATTATTTCTTTTATTCTGCAAATGGTCACAAATTTTATGTTGTGATTTTTAGGCTTATCAAAAGAAGGTGGTATTACAGTGTATTTTTATTATCAGTCTACCTTTATATAAAAAATAAAATATTAAAATAATATAAAATATATAAACTATGAATATTAGTAAAGCCAATATTTTTTTCCTTTTTATCTAGCATTATTTATTACGTACTACTTACTATTATTGTTAGTGAGTGACAGTGTTCTGTATCAGGACTATTTTAAAGCATCATTTCTATATATAGAAAAAATGTATATTTTGTTATACTTTCTTAGTAATGTTAAGATCATAGTTTAATAGATTTAGAGCTGGAAGGAATCTTAGCCATCATTTGATTTGACTAATTCCTTCATTTTGTAGATAAGAAAATTGAAATCCAGAGATTTATAATGACTTGTTCAAGGTCACATGGTAAGTAGTAGAAACAGGATTCAGATTCAGTTCCTTAGGACTTTAAATATAGCAGAGTTTAAAGGGTGCCTGGTGCATAATGCCAGGGCAGCTGAAGAATGAGTACTGCATGTGGAGTCAATGAGATCTGAATTCAAATCCTGTCTCAAATCCTAGCATTGTGACCCTGAGTAAGCCATTTTAACTCTTAGCTTCAGTTTCCTCATCTGTATAATGATGATAAGAACAACAACCTCAGATGATTATTATAAAGATCAAATGAGATAACAAATGTAAGATGCCTTGTATTCCACAGAGCATTATAGAAGTGCTAGCTACTTTAATAAAGAACAAAAGCCTACTTGATTGCTTCTACATTATATATTAAGTTTTCAACCAGAACAATATAATATTTTTTCTCTTAACTCTGTTTTCCAGAAATAGATGATCCAAATTGTAAATTAACTTTATCACTTATTTTTCTTTCCTTCCTGTTTCTTCTGATTTCTATTTCATATCTTATTATTATTATTCCCTATTATTAAAGTAAATTTTTGTATCATCAGTGACTTTTCCAAAAACTCAGTTTTCTGTAGCCCTGTGGATCCTGACCATGGAGAGATAGATAATCAAATTGATAATTTAGAATAAAGGATAGGTAGGGTTGATAATATCAAACAAATATTTAAGCATAGTGTAAACAAGCAAAATCAAATCATCTAGACACTAAGGCTTTTAAGTTGTTCTTTCTTTTTTCTTGAAGGGATATCCTCTCCCACTTATCTATTCTTTATTGGTAAAGTAATAGAGTGAATAATAGGGCTCAATAATTCTTTAAATGGAAAACCCTCTTGATATATTGGAATAACCACTGTTACTATCCATTGTCTTTTAGGGATGAAATGGATTACCCACTGTTCATTAAAGAAGGCCCCCAAGATGATCAGGTGCAGGATTCTGAATGGAAGAATGAACACAATTACTCTGCAGGTAAGTTGTTCACCCGAATTTTGACTTTATCTAAATATAGAACTGTGGCATGGATTTATTTTGCCATCCTTTATGGAAGGGTGTCTTGAGGAATGAATCAACAAGCTTTCTTAAGATACCTAGCATGCTGCAGGCATTGAACTAAGCATAGAAGACATAGTTAGTTCCCTAACTTCTCCCCACCCTTCAAAGCAGTTCCTGTTCTTAAGGAACTTGTATTTTATAACAGTGTATTGAGGGATATGGGATATATGACAGTATATAGAATACATTATGTAAAACTTGAACTGATCTTGTTTCTCTTCAGCTTTTGTCCTTGACAATCATTTCAGAATACTTTTGGGGAACAAGCAAGCATTAGCCATAATATTTTTCATGAAGTTAGGCAAAAATATTTATTGAGTACTCATTCATTATGTCTAAGGTACCATGGGAGT
The DNA here is from genome assembly GCF_902635505.1 of Sarcophilus harrisii. Taxonomy (NCBI): domain Eukaryota; kingdom Metazoa; phylum Chordata; class Mammalia; order Dasyuromorphia; family Dasyuridae; genus Sarcophilus; species Sarcophilus harrisii. The sequence continues at coordinate 165,990,553 of NC_045426.1, forward strand.
GAGGGAAGGAGATAATATACAAATGATAATAATAATAAAGAATAAGCTATGATTCTTTTCTCAAGAAGATAATAGCTTAATAGATGTATTTCTCTACATAACTCTGATTCTTCTCCCTGTCAATGTTAGAACAGTAATAGAATTCCCTATTCCAGGTCTCAAATCTTTCAATTTCAGTGGCCCTCTCTAGCTGACCCATTGATATCTGCTGCTATTGGAACACTACTGGCAACATCATCATTGCACTTTTAAAGCCCAAAGCATTTTCTGTTCCTTAACTATTTCATACATGTAGGAGGTATCATTGTGGGGCTCTGCTACCCTGCACTTATGTGGCTGGAGGGAACCACAAAAAAGTTGCTCAGCAGGGATTCTCAAACTTTTTAAATAAGGGGCCAGTTCACTGTCCCTCAGACTGTTGGAGGGCTAGACTATAGTAAAAACAAAAACTTTGTTTTGTGGTCCTTTAAATAAAAAACTTCATAGCCCTGGGTGAGGGGGATAAATGTCCTCAGCTCCTGCATCTAGCTGGTGGCTGTAGTTTAACGACCCCTACTCTATAGCATATCAACAAATAGGCATTTATTTCACTCCTATTCTGTATGAAGCACTGTGCTAAGAAAATGAAGAAAGAAATGAAATAGTGCCTGCCCTTAAGTGGCTTATAGTTTCTCAGAAGAGATAACACACATACATATGAGTTCATATGAAATAAATGAAGTAATTTCAGAGAATAAGCTCTAATGAGTATAGAACCATAAAAAAAAGCCTCATGTATATTCTGGGCATTTGAGCTAAGCTTTGAGAAAATTCAGATTTCTGAGAAATGCAGCTAAGAATAGAGGGCATCCTGGACACAGAGGAAAGCCTTTGCAAAGGTATAGAAATGGAAGATGAAAGAGCAAATGTTAAAAACAGGAAGGCCAATTTAACAGGACCAGAGTTTATGAAACAGGACACCTCTTCTGATCCTTTCAGTTAGACTGCATTTCCTCTTAGAATGGGGGAGTTAAGTCACATGGAGACATGTTTTAACTGTTGATTTCTAAAGCTTATTCCTCTTCAGATCTGTACCTCATTATACACTCAGAGACCAGCTCATTCCTGTTTTAGAATACAGATCATTAGTATAGAGAACTCTTGAAGAGAAAACTCCCTCTACTAAAACAGATCACTACCTGCAACCTAAAGTCTGAGAGATTTCTCTCAGTCCCAGGTCATCCAGCCAGTCTGTATCAGAGGTGAGACTTGAACCTGGTTGTTCTGATCTCAAGATTTGGCTCTCTATGCATGATTCCATGCTGCTAGACTGAACCATTATATTTAATGTTTGCATTTGGCATATGTTTGTAATAAAATAGTTAAGTTGGCTGGTTTTTTTAAATTAACTTTTAAACAAATAGTTTTAAGTATAAAAAATTAAGATACTGACAATTTTATTTTTAAATGAACATATTTGACACTTATATCACAAGTGTAATATTCTTATATGTGCTCCCATCTTAAGTGATGGAAAATGTACATGCCTTTTTTACAAGAATCTTGGCAAAGAACCACCTTCACTAAAATACTATTATAAGGTGTCATTGTGATGTGGGGGTGTCTCTAAGGTCTCAAAGGCAATATCAACAGGGCATGAGCTCTGGAAACTTTTTTTTTTTTTTTTTTTTTACCAATCTGGAAAAGCATCAGGTATGGTCCTACTGACAGACTGGGTGTCTGCCCTCTGAGGCCAGTATAGTGACTAGGCAGCTAGGTAATGAATGCTCTCATTCACAGAAATTCAAGAAAACCATTAATTAAGGCTTAGAGTGAGGTCACAAGCTGCATTAGTAAAGGGAGTACTCTCCTGAATCCTCAAAGAATCTGAGGACAACATGCATCCTTTAAATTTTGAATATGGTAAAGCTTAAAAGCAGCATTCAAAATAATATTTTTCTTTATTTTTTTTATGGTACCTTAATGAGCTTTTCTTACCTAGAAATTGAAATTTCTCATAAAATTGTTTTTAGAATTAATAATATTAAATTATTGTAAAGGATTTTTTATGTAGCATATAAAACATTTAGGTCTAAAGTATAAATTATTATCACATAATTATTTTGGTGGTAGTTATTAGAGAGAATCAGGGTAGAAGGTGGTAAGTATCTTTGAGGGTTTTCTTTTTAACTATTTTGAGAAGATGAGAAGAGAACTAGAGCAGAACTAATAAGTATTTGATTCAGTTACATTACTTCTTTAAGGAAGTTTTCTTGTTTGTAAAATAGGAGTAATAATATCTTTAGTATTTTTTTCTTGTTTGAAAAATGGGAGTAATGCTATCTTTAGTATTATTACCTCACAGGTTTATTTTGAGGGTCAAATGAAATAATTTGTATGGAATATTTTGCAAATTTTAAAGCATTATATCCATTATTAGCATACGGCCCAACTCCTTCATTTTATAGATAGAGCGACAAAGGTAAACTCACAGATATATAAAATAACACAACAACAGGTAGTCAGGACAACTATTAAATTTTTAGAGAAGTATTTCTCATGTCAACATTAAATATTCAGTGTCTGGGGTTTTTGTTGTTATTTTAATGAGTCAGATTGCAGTTAGTGCTGTCTTTAAACACGTACACTACATAAGCAAAATTCATAGGTGAATGCTCCATATAGCTTGTCATTCCTCAAGTCTCTGATTGAATGTGTCATAATCATTAGCCTTTCAGCTAATTTTCTGAGCTGATTTTGTGTAATGCAGTGAAAGAAAAAGAAAAATGCATTTAGAGGAACAGCAGCACAGTGAAGCTGACCTGATTATCAGGCCAAAGGAAAATAAATATAAGGTTTACAAATTTAATTCAGTGTTATGAAGAATACTTTACAGAGCAATTGAAATTATCTGGGGAAACTTAAGTATTGTTTTTTTATTAATTAGAAGACTGAATTCTGAATTTGAGCAGGAAATTGTGTCTCTTTCTCTTTGGCTATTTAGATATAGTGCAAACTAGAAGAAAATTAATGAATATAAAATTATTCAAGGAATATAATACATAATACTGATCTTCTCAATGTATATCCCAGATTATGCAAAAACCTGTCTTTTCTTATTTATCTCATACTACTTCCCTTCCATAATATTTTCCATTCTAGCAGTCATTCATAAGCATTTATTGAGCACCTGTTATGTTCCAGGCACTGTGCCAAACACTAGGGAGATAAGTACAATAATGCACGAATATAAGGAGAATCAATACAAATGATTAAGAAGTAGTTGAAGTTAAGGTACTTTGAAGCAGAAGGCACTTATAGTTGAGAAAAGGAAAGGCTTCATATAGGAAGTGGTGCTTGATCTTTCTTGAAGGGAGAGCTTTGGAGTCACTTGAGGACGGGAATGATACAATCAGATCTACACTGGCGGACAGTCACTTTGACAGCAATGTTAAGGATAGATTAAAATGAAGAGAGATTTGAGGCAGGGGGATCCATTAAAAGGTCATGCAATAATTTGGTTGATGGATGATTGACTAAAATAGTGGTTGTGAGTAGGGAGGGGGAGTAGGATGTAAGAGATATTGTAAAGGTATAAATATGTGGGATGAGGGAGGGTGAGGAGTTGAGAATAATGTCTAGGTTATAAAACCTAGAAGATTTGGAAGAAAGGTGGTGCCTTCAGTAGGAAAAAAAAAGCAAGAAAAAGGGTAAATTGGAAGGAGGGAAAGGGAAAATAATGATACCAGTTTTGGATATGTTGAGTTCAGGATATTTCTTGGACACGCAGTTTGAAATGTTTGATAAGCAATTGGCTATGTGGGCTGAAACTCTGAAGAATCTAGGGATAGTTATATAAATATGTGAATCATTGGCATAGAGACGACAGTTAAACTGATGATCTTAAATGCCTGTTGAGCTTATGAGAATGCAAAGAAAGGAGAGGAAAGAGACCAGGGTGAAGCCTGGGAGTATACCTGAAGTTAAGAGTACAATATGAATCATGAGTCTACAAAATGGACTCAGAAGGAGTATATGGATAGGAAAGAGGAAAAAATAGGAGATGGTAATATCATTAAAGGTCAGAGAGGACAGAATAAATATTCAATTGGAGAGGGTTGTAGTGTCAAATACAGCAGATTTTGTGAGAAAGATGAGGATTGAAAAAAGACCATAAGATTTAACAATTCAGCTCATTGGTAACTTCTTAAAGAGCACTTTCAGTTGTCTGATGAGAATGGAAATTAGATTGCAAAGAACTGAATGTATGAGAGGGAAGGACCTAGAAGTAATGAGCATAGACAACTTTTCCTTGGAGTTCAACTTAAAAAAAAAAAAAAAAAGAAAGAAAGAAAGAAAGAAAAAATTTGAGACAATAGTAGCTTGAGGGAATAGTATGGTTTAATGAATGTTTTTTAAGGATAAAAATTTCGGACCATGTTTTAAGGCAGTAAGGAAGAAAATGGTAAGTAGGGAGAGATTTAATATTAGGGAGGAAAAGGGGAAGTTTGAGTTTGCAATTTGCTGTAATAGATGTGAAGGGATAAGATCAAGATCTGTTTTTCCACATGCCATGGATTTGAGGATGATGTCAGGGGGCTAGAAATGAAGAGAATAAGAACTGCATGTCAAATAGCCTTTATTTTCTTAGCAAAGAAGAAAGCTAGGCAAAATCCTCAATTAAAAAGAAAGCGGGAGTAGATGGCAATGTGATACTTATTGAGAAGAAAATGAGGAAAAGCTTTTGTATGATGTGATATAAGCAATCAGTGAAAAATAAAATAATTGCCATGCTAAAGTGAGGGCTCAATTAAAAAGAAATAACAAAAACTTACCAATTATAGGTATTCAGCATAGTTGTATGAGTGCTTCTAACTCTGGCAGCACTTAAATAGGAGCAAAGGAAATTGGTGATGGGAATCTAGAGCTGAGATTTTGCAAAGAATGAGTGGCAGTGGGAAAAGGGTAAAAGAGATTAAAAAGTAGAGAATAGTGTAGAGAATAATACTGGCTAACTATAGGGTCAGAATTAGAGGAAGAAATGGAATGTGAAGTCAGAACAGGGATAATGGCGGGAGAAAGTACAGAAAGACAGAAGAATTACAGGTTTAGATAAAGCTGAATAATGAGTTTAGGAGGAATAAAGTAGAATAATAATAGCTTATGGTCAGATAGAGGAATATCAGAATTTTTTATTAGAAAAATAGAACGTTTCTAAGTAATGGTGAGACCCATTATATGACTTATCCTTATATGTGTCATTGAGCTGGAATAAAGGGGTAGGTTATAGAACTAAAGGAGACTGAAGAACTGGAAAGTGAGGAAGTTTAAAAGTACATCAGCATGAGCAGAGATTCCAAACATGGTAGCTATGCGAGGACCCTCTGTCCACTGGACTCTCTGTCCAGTGCCCTCCTTGTCTCTACCTTTACCTATCTCCTACTTCTAAACTCAATAATAAACCTCTTTTATCAATCTAAAAAAAAAAGTACATCAGCATGGTTGTTGGACACCTCCAGGTTAGGAAAAGAGGAAGACAGATTATTGGTGAGGTGCTAAATTCTTTGACAAAGGAGGAAGATTTGTATATAATGGCCACTATTTGATGGTGGTAACTTTACTACCCTCTATCTCCCTTTCTTATCCTGCTTTCTACCTTTTGCTAATTCTTAGAGTAGCTCTTAGGGCACTCTACATTCCATTTCTTTCTTTGTTTCTTCTTTCTTTCTTTCCTTTCCTTCTTTCTTTTCCTGTCTTTCTTCCTTCCCTCCTTCTTTTCTCTCCTTCTCTTCTCTTCCTTCCTTCCTTCCTTCCTTCCTTCCTTCCTTTCTTCCTGATGACATTTTCTACTTTTCCGCATCTCTGAATTCCCACCACCAAGCAAATATGTGATGGGCATTTTCAATTTAATAAGCATGAATTAAGGGTCAACTATGTACAAGGCACTGTGCTAGAAATACAAAGATAGTTTTGACACTGACCCTACTCTCAAAATACTTAAAATATGAAATTCCAATTCATTTCAATGGTCCCCATGTTGTCTGTCTATCTGTCCCCCCCACCCCCCACAAAGGCTTTAAGGACAGAAATGAAATGGTAGTGATGAGGTTTGAATGTCCTCTATTCCTGGTGGTCGTGAGGTTAGTGGCAATAAGAGAGTTATTACAATATCCCCTTAATTGGCTACAGGTTTAAAGTGAAAGAATTCACTTATTCCCAAATATTAGTTGCAAAATGAAAGTTTATTGTTGGATAGAAATCAGTTTGCCAAGAGACTGACTTGTATAGTGGCAAAGACCTATTAGGAAAATGAAATTTTATACTGAGAGAATCAATGGGCAGGGTTTTAGCAAAGTGCACAGGCCATCTGCAAGGAGCTAGTCCAGATATTGCCCTTTTTAAGGAGTCTTGGGCCTTCAGGAGTCGAGGTTCCCAGGCTTATCAGTTGTCAGCCTGGATCTTCTATTGAAATTAACAACACTTCAAAGGGGTGCTTTTTGACCAGGATTTCTAATTTAATCAAAGGCTCTGGCATCCCAGAAAGATAACTTATCTGGGGGGGATATGCCTTCCCCAGGAGGGACTGAGACTCCAAAGGGATCACAGATCAAAAGAAAATACAGTTTCTTAAAGGGAATACAACTTAATCTTAAAAGGAACAGTTTCCTTCCCTCTTCATCCCCCCCACAAGCAATTAATACTCAAATTCATTTAGGAGAAAAAGAACGAAGATCTCAACTTAATGTAGCTACTTCAAGCTGACAAGGATCGTAGAGATATTGGGGAGTTCAATCCAGGAAGGGGAGTGATAACTGAAGACAGAAGTAGAGCATCTGATTGTGTGTTGTGTGTCCCAGTCAGTCCCAGTCTGCAGACTGGAAGGCAGTTGAAAATTCCTATTTTGAAGCCTAGAGAAAACAAATCTCAGGACCAGATTAAAAGTGGGGTGTCATCCAGGGTTGAAATGATGACGTTTAGGAATGGGACCTTTTTGCAGAAAATGCATCAGGTCCCGTCTTTGGGCTGCCTTAAGAATGCTGATAGCCCACCTAATAACACTGCCCACAGAGCTCTCTAGCTGAAAGTAGTTAAAGAGTTTTCAAATAGTTTCTGTCTCTTCCTCAGACCCCACATGGCCCTGTTGCAGCTAGAGAACAAGGAAGGAAAAGAAAGAAACCATTTTCACTTTCTTAACTCTCTGCAGGATCCTCCCCAATTTAATTGCTTTGGAATTTTGAAATGACCAGTCCAATGGACTTTTCCTAAAGCTCCAACTTTGGCCAGAGTTGGATCCTACAGGACAGTCAGACCTTTAATTGATGGTAGGGGTATAGAATGTCAATCAAGAAAAATAGAAGAGAATGTGCTAGGAGCAAAAAGTTCCCACCTTTGTGTGAGAAAGTTAGGTAGCAGAGTGAGAGGAAGAAGGACATAGCCTGCTTTCCCCAGCGTGCCCACAGGAATATTTTGAAAAGCTAGACTGTGTATCTCTCCATAAGGAGCTAAGGCAGATTTAATCAAGTTCCCTGAGGCTTTCAGAAGTGTTAGCAAAAAAAAACTGAAAGCAGTTTGGAATCACCTTTCTTAAAGGGGTCTGGGATGGGCATGGCCTTGCTTGTCCGGACTGCTGTAAACTTCTGTTAACCATGCAATTTAAATGTTGGGTGAAAAGTTTTTTATGGAGATTTGAGAAGATAAGATTGAGTCCCAGTCTCCCCACTATATAAAATCCTAATAAGGGAACAGGATAGGAACATTTAAATGACAAGTTACCAAGCTGGCAAAATAGAGGAGAGGTTTGAAATAGGTCTTGGATTGGGAGAAATTAGAGTTGCAGATTGAGAGTGAAGGAGAAAGAAGTGCAGTTTTCTTACCCCGCCACTTCCTGAATAGTGAGGGTTCTGATGCTGTGTTGGAACTGGAGGGAGGGGTAGTTTGACCAAGCCCCAAATTCCCCGGGGGAGGGCAGGGGATTGGGGAGATGGCTCAACTCCTGTAATTCCTGGGAGTAGCAGCCAAGAGTAGAGAGATATGTCTCCAAGTCTCATTTTAAATCCATGACCTTTCTCCTTGGCAACAGCCTGATTGCTGTCATTAAAGACTCCAGCAGCTATATGTAACAGCAGAGTGGGAAAAGCTTGAGGGCTCAAGCTTGGCTTCTCTAGGTTTCTCCATTTATTTCTCCAGGACAGATCAAAGAGGATGCCAGCCTTGGACTCCTGAGAAAGTTGGGTGTGGGGTCCTCAGAATAATGGCCAAGTTTCTCCTTGGTCTGGGGGGTTCAGCTTTCTGAAAGAGGCACTTCTGCTCAACGTGCCTCAGACTTTCTGCCCGAGGGCAGAACTTAAAATCAAAATTCTGGAAAAGCTGGAAAGTGAAGGATTTATCTCAGGTGAGAGAAAAAGAAATTTAGGAGTGCCTTGTCTGGGTTGGATAGCCGGGACAGCTAGAGGGGCTGGATAGAAGGAGTTTGATTCCCTTCTAGCAAAATCTAAGCATTTTAAGTTTTCCAGTTAGGGGATTTTTCTCAAGCCAAATGTCTCTGCTCAAAGAAGGATCTTTTAGAAGCAGAGGAGTTTTGTCTCATTTTTGACAGATAAAAGCTTTTAGTTTTTCCTCAAATTCTTGCAGCATCTCTTCTGTATCTAGATGTCTCTAGAGACAGAGAGCAACAAAAGGAGGCCTTTTGTCAGTCCATAGCAATTCCCATGGGGTGTCCTTGGAAAATTCTGCCTGAGCCTACGGTTCTAACAACAACGACCCAAAACTTAATACTGGGTGACTTTGAGCATCCACTACAAAACAGGGAAGAAAAAAAAAAGTTTTTTTACTTTGTCCAGATTTTCGGGATTTCCCAGTCAGGGAACCCAAAATGATGTGGTTTGAATGCCCTCAATTCCTGGTGGTCATGGGGTTAGTGGCAATAAGAGAGTTATTACAATATCCCCTTAATCAGATGCAGATTTAAAGTGAAAGAATTCACTTATTAGTTGCAAAATGAAAGTTTATTGTTGGATAGAAATCAGTTTGCCAAGACACTTACTTCTATAGAGGCAAAGACCTATTAGGAAAATGGAATTTTACACTGAGAGAATTAGCGGGCAGAGTCCTAGCAAAGTACAAGGAACTAGTCCATATACTGCCCTTTTTAAGGAGTCTTGGGACTTCAGGAGTTGAAGTTTCCAGGCTTAGATTATTATCAGTTGTCAGCCTGGATCTTCTATTGAAATTAACAACACTTCAAAGGGGTGCTTTTTGACCAGGATTTCTAATTTAATCAAAGGCTCTGGCATCCCAGAAAGATAACTTATCTGGAGGGATATACCTTCCTCAGGAGGGGCTGAAACTCTAAAGTGATCACAGATCAAAAGAAAATACAGTTTTTTAAAGGGAATACAACTTAATCTTAAAAGGAACAGTTTCCCTCCCTTTTCAGTAGGAAATAAAGTTTTAACATTAGGACAAAACTACATGTGCTTTCATAAAGTTGTATTTTTTTCCCAACTGTTGTTATTATTATAGGATTTGATGTGGAAGATCTTGGATTTCTACAAAGGCCAGAAAAGGTGAGTTTGCATGTACATCCTAGGCTATTTATGATTTAGAGAGTTAAAAGAAAGCATTTATTATTTGATCATGGCTCTTATTTAACAAATTTGAATCAGTTCTTATATATCTTAGAATATATTCAGAGAGGTTTGCAGTAAAGATTTTTTTTAGTTAATTGTTTCTCTTTTAATCTTAGATATGTTGGTTTTATTTGTTCACAAACTTTTAAATTTAATTTATTTAAGTAAATTTATCAAAATTGCCAAATTTCTCCTCTCTATTCCTTGTTTGTTCATGAACTCTTGCCTTCTCCTAAAATATAAAAGATAATTTCTTGTTTGCTTCTCTCATTTGCTTATTATATGACCTTTGGAATTTATCTTGTTATTATGGTGCTAGGGCTAATTCCTGCCATAGTTTCTAGTTATCTTAGCAGTATCTTATGAAATTTGTTTTGCTTGACTATCTGTATTTGTTACAAGGGTTTTATTTCCCTTTTTATTTTCAATAGGGGGAGGAGTGAAAAGGAACAAAAATAAATACTTTTTAATTAAAAAAATTAAAATTAAGAGGAGCTTGATAAGGAGAATCTAATCTATTCTTTGTTTTTAGGTAGTACCATAATGAAATTATCCTAAGAAAAAGATAATTCATCCTTTTTAAAATGGCTTTCAGAGATGTTAGTAGTAATTAAATCTGTAGTTCTACTCCCCTACAATCTTATCAGGAAATTTTTCCTTACCATGTAACTTGGTACATTGAAAAGACAAATTATTTAACATCCTAGTACCAACATATTTCCTATTTTATTTCTCTCTACTCCCCTGCTAGAGTTCTCTGTTTCTGTCAGACTTCCCTATTTGCCCTCCCACAACAAAACTTAGCTCTTGCCATTCCCCCGTTTAGGCTATTGTGTCTTTCTTCCTGCTAATCCTAACCCAATGCAGCCTTCAAGGCCCACTTCTAATCTTTTCTCCTTCAAGTCTCTTGAAACCTCTCATAGCTACTCGATGGTGTCTGAATTGCATTTCATTCTGTAGACCACTGTCCTTGCCATTCGTTTGGCAGTAAATCATATACTACTTTGACATTCTTTATATTTTTATGTTTAACTTATATATTGTTATAAACCTGTTAATGTGCTTCATGTCCTTTTTTCTCAACTACATTGTGGACTCCTACAGTCTTCGTACCTAGACATAATGCTTTGTATATATATTAAGACCTTCAATAAAACATATAAGTATAACTTCTCTTTTGGAATAGCCTTGAAAGTTTGTAGTGTACTCTTTTGATATATTCCCCTTGATAGCAAATCTTCATAGTTTGAGACTGAGTTTTAATTTTAGGAAATAATCCAAAGTAATTTAGTACCAAGCCTTATGTAGAAGGGCAAAGTGAATATTATCATTTGGGGAACAAATGAGACATGAACACAAAATAAGGTGGGGAAGTGCTAAATTTTATGGAGCAGACTATAAATAAAATAGAACTTGAGAAAAGGAAGCTCTCTATGTGGTTTAGAATGATTCCATTCAAAGAGAACCCTCTAAAAGAAGGCTTTGTGAAGAAAATAAGATTGAACTTGCTTTAAAGGATTTAGATCAAGATCTAAGTCTTGGATTCTCTGCAAATTTTCCAAATCTTTTTGGCTTCATGCCAATTTACACTTCAATTCTATGAATACATAAAGGAAATATGTAGGTTTTCATAAAAAGCTTAAGGTTGTCTGAATCCCACTGATGGTGATAGAGTATGAGGATGGGATGAAGAACCAATGGATTTATATTTTTCCTATTACATCAAAGTAGCAATCTCTTGAGATGCTACTATGTGCAAGACATCCACTTACCAGTTGAGAGGGCCACAGAAAAATATATTCATTCTTTACTATTGTTTAAACATTTTTGAAAATCAGCCTATAGCAGACTCTTTTGAATATTCTCAATGGTATCAGTTATTCACAACTTGAGACTAGATTTGGATTTTTAGGAAAAAGCCCAAAGTCATTCAAGTCTTGTGCATTAGATAAAATTATTAAAATTTTTGTTCTATAATGATCAGATTATATATGATAAATTTCCTCTGCAGGAAGGTTCAAAAAGAGAGATCCAAAAATGTTTTGAACAATAGCAGTATTTGTTGGAATTAAGTTATTGTTTCCCAGGTGACTATTTTGAATGTTTAAATTTATCTGAATATTTAAATTAATGTAACACCCACTTCAGTAGTCCCTCCTATTAAGACTAAAGAAACTGTTAACTGTATTTTAAAGACTTTATTAAAGCTGCTTTTGCAGAATTATAGAATGCTAGTTTATGAAAAGGGACGATAGAGACCATCTAATCCAGTCCTTTCATTTTTTGATTGAGGAAAAATGGAGGATCAATAAATGGGACCAGATGGAGTGTTAAGGAACTTGATCAAAGTCACAAAACTAGTTAGTGGCAGAACTGAAATTAGGGCTCAAATGTTCTTTCCATTACATATTCTGATTATTAATGTAAAATATCATTTGCATATCATTAACTCCTAGTTTACTCTTTTTTCATTGATCATTTCCTTTTTTGCCTATTTTACTGAGCATTTCAAGATGCAGAGTATGGAGAGAAAAGAAGGGATAAGTTTAGATTAAAAAAAAAAAAAACCACCAGACTTTATCGAGGGAATATAAAGTATTGATTTTATGAATTATCTTGTCTTCTCAGTGTGGGATATACAATTTAGATGGAAAAGCAAATTGTCAAAGTTGTCTGTGTGTATTTGTGTATGTGTGTGTGTGTGTGTGTGTAATTAAGTGGGATGAACTGTATTTTTTCTAATATTTACCTTCAAAATTTAAACAATGGTCAAGTTGTGATAGACTTCTTTTGCATGCACTTTAATATTGGAACTTCTCTTTGGAATTTATAGGAATTAAGTGTTGGAGTTGATTCTCCTGAAACTAGCCTACTCTCAGGTGCTATTACTACAAGTTATAATGCAGTAGAAGTAAAGAAAAAATCATCAGAGAAGCTGGAGGGATCCAGCTTGTTACCACAGTTTCTAAAGGAAGTTTCTTTGCCTTCAAGAGAAATCAGGGAAGATTGTTCCTGTGAAATATTGGTACCCACCATAGAAGACACTTTAGGATTTTCAGAAAGTATTCTGGGTGAATACCCGTTTATAGTGAATGAATTTGAAACTAAAGAGCTATTAAAACCATTGAGTGATTTGGGTAGTCCCAAATCAATGTCACCTTTAGATCATTTGCTGATTTGTCAGGAAGATGGTCTGACAGAAGACATGCAAGAAAATGACAAAAACGATGCATTACCAGCTGAGCTGCTGACAGCTCTGAACACATTGTCAGAATCTATGGTTGAATCCATCTGTCAAAGAGTGGAAAGAGACAGTAGGCCCTGTGCTGAGGATGAATGCTTAGAAACAGAACCCAGCTTTTCTCAGACAGATGATGATTGTACACAAATAGCAGGAATGAATTTTGAATTTCAACATTCTGTTCAGCCTTTTGGACAAGGTCCCAAATTAACTGAGCCTCTGTTTAAGGATATAACAATGCAGCAAGTAAGTACAAATTTTAGTCCTTGAATGTTACCTTTTATAGAAATTAAAGTAGCAAACCCTTTATTGAATATTGACTCTAAGCTAAATTAAATTAAAATCTTACACACTAATTATCAGCTGTCCTATAGGGAAATTGTCAATACATCAGCATTGAAACAAAGATGCTCATTAAAAGCTTCCCCACCCAAAGGTCTTTCTTCACTGACCATAAATGAGCTTGACCTAAGGAAAAATTGAGGAAGAGAATAAATGAATAGTTTCCTCCTCAACATGTCTGTGAAGACTTATTGCTCACTTTTACCTGGATAGGAATAGGAGAATTTATGATCAGGATTTTCTTGGAGCTTGGAAAGACATTAAGTATGTGTCTTTTTGGATGTGGAGTAGAGACAAACTAGATTGGTTTAGATGTCATGGATGATAGAACCATAATGGATAATTGGAAAAGACATAGCATGGTAGTAAGAAACTGTATTTGAGATCAGGAGATCTGTGTTTGAATCCCAACTTTGTTACTTATCATCTGTATGATGATGCAGGCAAATCATTGAACTTCCTTAGATCCCAGAGTCCTCATCTATAAAATGAAGAGTTTGAACTAGAAGGCCTCTGAAGACCTTTCCAGGTTTAAATATGATTCTGAGTTGTATAATGTGATGATTTACTGTTGAGGAGACAGATCACATTTTGGAATCAGGGCCAAGAGAATATCCATTCTTATCTAAAAAAATGTCTCATTTATGAGAATGTCTCATGTAAAGCGGCTTATGATGCTACTGTGAGAATTAACATGTGGGGATGTATGAACTTTTGATCTGACACATCATAAGAGCAGTTCTCAAACGTTTTGATTTCAGGATATGCTTACATTCTTTAAAAGTGAGAACTCTAAAGAGCTTCTGTTTATAGTTAGAGCTATATAATTATTTACCATATTAGAAAATGACACATAAAATTTAAAAAATTCAGTTCATTTAAAATTAGAATAAATTCTTTGTATGTTGCAATATTTTTATTAAAATAACTATTTTCCAAAATATCATTTAATGAAAAAAATAGAGCATTGTTTTGCATGTTTTTACAAATCTTTAATGTCTGGCTTAATAGAAGCAGCTAGATTTTCATATCTGCTTTTGCAGTCAATCTATATAGTATGTTAGTTTGAAATATGTGAAGAAAATCTGGTTTTACATAGATATGTAATTGGAAAAAGGAAGAATATTTTATTAGGAAAATAATAGCTTTAGTGTTATTTTGAAAATGGTTTTTACCTAGAAGACTCCCTAAAAGGGTTGCAAGGATGCTTCATGAATCCTCTGACTATACTTTGATAATCTGTATTATAGCATTTAACATAGTCTACTTATGTGTCTCTAGGTGAAACAGTTCTCTGTTTGCTCTTTTATCTCTATAACTTGATACAATATTACATTAAAGGAATGTAGAGTGACCCTACTTTCACTAATTCATTTCTTTTGAAAATCAAGACCGCTGCTATGATTATCTTACCTTAAGCTTTTTCTGAAATTTTAAAACGTATTTCCTGTATTGATAAAATGTTTTCCAACATATTTGTATTTTAAGTACATCTGTGTGCATACTTTTGGCTTAGAAAGAACATGCCAGGGAAACACAAATTAAACATTTTCTTTCAGGATTTTTTTTTAAAGATTTTTCAGTATTATTTATGACTGACTCCTTTTGCTTTTAGGATAAAGAATATACAAGTTCGTTTGGACAGGAAACCTTAGCACATCAAAATGTTGCCTGCTTTGATGCACTTAGTAAAGAGGGGAATTTAAATACCATGGAAAATAATACAGAAACTTCATACATGTTAAGGAGATCAGCCAGACTGAAAACAGTAAGAGCAGGAACTACCTCTAAGAATATAGATGAAGCATATAAAGTACCAGAAGAGATTCTGCAGAAAACAGATAGTACACTTCCAATTGAATATTTCAGGTATGCTGTAAAATTATAGTTTTTTTGTTGTTTTATTTTGTTGTTTTTTCCCCCTAGGCATTAGATCAGACTTACAGATAACTGTCCTTGAGGAGGATGACAGTTTTTGGTGGATCCAAAATATAGCAACAACATTGTTGTATTTTTTTTTCCTAAAGTGTATAGTCCTGTCTGAGTATAACGACCATTTTACCTTGGGCAAGTCGCTTAGCCACTTTGTGCTTTATGCCATTTTTTGGGTCATTTTTCAAATATTGTATTTTTTCCCAATGATGTGTAAAATATTTTTAATAAAAATTGGATTCAATATTCTTTCCCCTTCCTTCCCCTCTTCTTTTCCTGAGAAGGAAAACAATTAGATATAGATTGTACATGTGCAGTTTTATAAAATTTATCTCTATAATAATCATGTTGTAAAAACAAACACAGCCTCCCCAAAGTCCTGCCAAGAAAAATAAAGTTTAAAAAGGATGGTTCAGTCTCATTTAGAGTTCATCAGTTAGTTCCATGGAGATATATAAGATTTTTCATCATGAGGCCTTTAGAGTTGTTTTAGATCACTGAACAGCTGAAAACAGCTAAGTCATTCACAGCTGATCATCCTTGCAATATTGCTGTTAGAATGTATAATGTTTTCCTGGTGCTGTTCACTTCACTTTGCCTCAGATCATGTAAGTCCTCCCAGGTTTTTCTGAAAGCATCCTGCTCATCATTTCTTAAAGCTCAATTGTATTCCATTACAATCATATACTACAACATGTTTAGCCATTCCCCAATTGATGGACATTCCCTCAATTTCAAATTCTTTGCCACTATGAAAAGAGCTGCTATAAATATTTTTGTACATGGTTGAATCATTATTCTACCAACTGTGCATCAGTGTCTCAATTTTCACACAAATAATGCACAAATTTAGAGACATTGCCATACCAAATATTCATGTGGATTATTTGTGCCTGACCTATGATAGACCTAACCAAGCTCATATTGGTCTGTTCTACCACAATCTGTTACACTGTGCATCGATCCTAATATTGTGATGTCATTTTGGTTCTCTTTAAATACGAAAGATAATGAAAAAGTGTCCTACTTTTCTCACATCCCCTCCAAAATTTGTCATTTTTTTCTATTATATTAGCCAGTCTGATAGTTGTGTAAGGTGATACCACAGACTGGTTTAAATTTGCATTTCTCTAATGGTGTTTTAGAGCATTTTCATATGCCTATATATACCTTTTATTTCTTCATCTGAAAACTGCCTGTACATATCCTTTGATCATTTTTCAATTGGAGAATGACTTGTATTTTTATAAATTTGACCCAGTTCTTTATATATTTGAGAAATGAGCCCTTTATCAGAGAAACTTGCTGTAAAAATTTGTTCCTGGTAGTGGGATTTTCTTCTAATTTTGGCTACATTGCCTTTGTGCAAAACCTTTTTAACTGAACATAATTAAAATTATCCATTTTATATCCCATAATTCTCTCTATCTCGTTTGGTCACGAAGTTTTTTCTCTTATCCAATGTGACAGGTGAACTATTCCATGCTCCCCTGATTTGTCTAGGATATCACCCTTATGTCTAAATCATGTACCTATTTTGACTTTATCTTGGTATATACAGTGTGAGATGTTGATTTATACCTAGTTTCTGCAAAGTGGTTTTCTGTGGTCAGGTTCTTTTGTTTTTTGTTTGTTCTGTTTTCTATTATTTCTTGACTTTTAACTCCATGTTAAAGCTGGGTTCTTCTCCCACTGTTACAAGACTTAGGTTTTTTTTGCTACTGTTTTCAGAGTTAGCTCTGTGGGTCTGCAATCTCTTAGTTCTTTCAAGATTATATGATCTAAGAAGAGGTGCACTCATTGCCCTTCTGGTCTATGCTTTTGTCTGTGAATAGCTACAAAAGCTCTTTATTATTCTGGAATATTACTCAGCCTTCCTGATCCTACTAGTGCTGTTCCTCATCCTGGGACTGCATCTTGGAATCATATGTAGGCAATGCAATAGAATCCTGCTCCTAATACTATCAAAGGGTTCCTTGTAATCTCCTTCTGATCAATTGTTTGATCGCCTTACTTCCTGTAGGCTGAGTGCTCTGAAAAGACTACTGCCAACTCAGTCATCTCAAGGCCTGCTGCTGAGTTGTCTGCACTCCATCTCCACCCCAGGGAGTCAAACTTTGATTGTCAATCTCCCAAGATTTTTTTTTTCAGTCTTGGACTGAAATTTTTTTTCACCACATCCTTTTGTTGGGCTTGCTCCTCCAGAATTTGTTTTGAGGTGTTATTTTAATGTTGTTTGCAGATGAATTTGGAAGAATTCAGACAAATCCCTGCCTTTATTCTGTTCTCTTGGCTCCATCCCCTCCAGGATTAATCTAGATCACTTTCTAAGGCTTAAATTATAGAGGAGGTGCTGTGATGCATTAGTAGGAATTCCCAATTCTAGTGAAATTCCAGGTTCAGTCCCTATCTTTGTGTTGAGATTCTTGCTGAGTACTTTTTGTATTACATACTGCAAATAGACTGTGTTCTTTTCATTGACAATGGATCTTTAGAACAAATATTAGGGGGTGATGGTAACATAGAAGAGTGAGCTTTAATCCTTAGGTAATGAATCATATTTAGTTGAGGGGGCTGAAGAATTCCTATAACTGATACAGAGAGGGATAGTTTAGGAATATAGGTGGGAAGCTTAGGAAGACTACATGCTTTCTGAGAGATTCTTTTTTGCTTTGTTCTTAAAACATCTTAGTTGACTTTCTTTAAGCTTTAAAATTTCTACCAAAATCTAGTATGATAAATTCAGTGCTGTTTATAAAAAAGAGAAATGTTACATTAAATTTTTAAAAATCACATTTATTTTCCTAGAATACAAGATTCTGCTTTTCAGAATACCAGTGATGAGAAGTCTGTGGAATGGAGCAAAAACCAGTTTTTATCTGCTTATAACTGTGATGAGGAAGAGATAATAAAGAGCAGAAGAACAACAAAAAACAGTAAGTTTCATTTTGAATATCTATTTGTTCAAATGATCTGCTTCTGATAGAATGGTCAAAGGACCCCTTTTCAAAAGCAGCAGAATTTAGTAACAAGCCATATTTCCCTTTCCTGTGTACATTACTATTTTTTTTAACCTATTTCCACCCCTCCCCTCATTCTTTCAGAAAAGAAAATTTCTAAGTAACTACAGAGTAAACAGTATTAGTCCATAGTTCATGTAAAAGCAATTTTGGGTATTTTAAAATAGTAACAGAGAATATTAATGGATAGTATCAAAACAAGGTTTTATAGTATGATAGTACTCAACTACTATTTATAGCAACAGAATCACTTCTATGCTTAAGTACTCTGTGAAGATTTGAAATGTGATAGTGAACTACAGGAAATTCAGCTAAAAAACCAGTCTGTTCACTTGAGTTGACATTCTGAAAGTAAAAGCCATATTCATTTGTTTAGGCCTAGATAGGTTGGTAAGACTTTTGGAAGAACTGAATCAAGGCTTCTTAAGATAATCAGTTTAGGAGGCCACTTAAGGCTTCATATTCTCAAAAACAGGATTACTATTTTATCATTCAAAGTAAAGTAGAAAATTGAAATAATACATTTAGAATTCTTTCTACTTGGTTCAAGGAATTAGATTTGTCTCTTAGATTAGGATCGGGGCCAATGAAATAATATAATATTTTTAAAGTGCTGTGCAAATGCTGTTAGTGATAATTTAGCTATTAACAGTACTTCTTCAGTATTTAAGAAAAAAGAGACTTTTTTTTTTTTTGTGGATCTTTTAGAAGTTATTTAACATTTTTTTCAGGGACCTTTGAGAGATTTTCTTTCGTTGCATAATGAGAAGGTAGCATGTCATTGGGAATAAAAGTCTGATCCTGAAATCAAGAAGATCTGGCTTTGATTCTTAACTAGCACATATTATCTGCGTGACCAAAGACAAGTCACTTAATTCTTCATTGTCTTTAAGCTACTTTCTAAAAGTATGCTACAGATGAGTTGAGTTGCCAGCCTGCCTTGGTAGAAGAATTTTTACCTGAACTTTTTACACTGAAATTTCCTTACATGCATGAAATCACAAGTCTAAAGCTAAACAAATGAAAGAACATATAATATTTTGCTCTTAATGTTGTAATTTAATTGTGCTTAATGATTTAAATAGTCTATTTATTTTAAATAAAAAAATTATTTATTTTGTTGTCAGAACATTTAAGGATATTTTTAAAGAGCAAAACTGCACTGAAATAAAATAAACTAGTTCTTTTAAACTTTCTGATTCAAGAACAAGGCAAATCCATTCCAGAACTTCTTAACTGGGTTCTGAATTGTGCATGTTGCCTTCTTTAGCTCAAAGAATTTTTTTGCCCTCTGATTCAAACAGATCAGTGGTTATTTTTGTTTACTAGAAATTTGGTGTGCTTTTTTTCTTATTTTCATCTATTTATAGGAAAAAGTCACAGGAACATTTCAAAACTTTCAAGTATTAATCGAAGAGACATCTATGGAGAATCACCTCTACATAAAGCTGCTCAGGGAGATGATTCTGCTCTTGTCAAGAAATATATAAAACTAGGTGGAAATATAAACTTGCCAGATTATGCTGGTAAGTTTTACTCTCAAGTCAAGCTAAGAAGACTCATGGCTCATCGTGTGATGTGCTTTGTAGTTTCTTGTTGAATCATATGTGAAATGGCCTCTTCCCTCAAGGATCTGACAATCTGGTGTAAAGGGATAGATGAAGCAGAGATATAAATCATATATATATATATATATAATATTAAATATAAGTGCATAAGATAAGTTTAATTGCTTTGAAAAATTCAAGGTAGGCTTCATGAATTTCAATAAACAAGGCAAAGCTGAAAATTGATATTATACATTTTGCTTTTTGTCAGATTTTTCTGGAGAGTTTTCTAAACTGTTTACTTCCATTTGATTGAGAAACTAGGTTTAAATTTCTAGGAATAGTACTTTGTGTATTGTTGAAAGAGAACTGGATCTGGAGTCAGAGGACCTAGCTTTTCTCGGGTTCAAATTCTAAATTTGAATATAGATTCAAATCTTGAATCTACTACAGTGTTACCTTGGAAAATCACATATTTTATGGGTCTCAGTTTTCCATGTATAAAATGAGATTATTGGACTAAAGGTTCAAATTCAAAACTAACTCAAAGGTTCCTTTTAGCTCTAAAACCATATTGTTACCAAGGGCAAAGTTCTTTGATTACTTTTTTAACAGCAGCTCCTTAGGGAAAAGTGACCAAGGATCTTACACAAATACAATCTTCCCCACACAGGTCTTAAGATAATAATAATAATAGTGAAGAACAGCAACAATCACAAAACCCACAATTATTTTTTCTCTCCTGTCATAGCTATAAAATTATGTTAACCCTATGATATTTTTTGTCCTGATTTCTACTATGGTTTCAGATGTTTGTCTCTCAGCTACTGTTTTGAGAGAAGCCATACTTTTGTACTTTTGAAAATCACATTTTTCTTATTCAACAAAACAAAACAAAAAAAACTTATTTAATTCACCTAAATTAGTGCCGCTAATAACTTATTATATTTTATATATAGAACATCCTTCCTCAGTGTCTAAGGTTTTCTCCTAGACTTCTTGGCCTCTGCTTTCCCTGGATCATTTTTACATTTATGTAGACTGCTTGATAGAATGTTTCTGCTGCCCCTCATCTAGGATCTCTGGGAAAATGTGTAAATGTGAAGACTTGACATGCATCAGCAAAGTTACATATTGTAATTTTATAGATTGTGAGATGATTGACCATTTTTTTCTGGTAATTCACTGATTTCTAACTTCCTTAAAGGTTTTTGATCACTTTAAAAATCATTTCCATGTAGTTATTTAAATTTCATTCAGCTCTTTTTCACAATGTCATCTTTCTCTTTATTGAAGGACTGACAAATATGCCCTCTTTGAATTTAACTTTAGTGATACTTGGAGATTAATTTTCAAATAAACAAAACCTACATAGTTTTTATCAGTCATTTTTACAAAATTTTTCATTATAGCAAGTTTAATGAGCAATTGTAAGAAAAATTTTCAAGAGTCATCAGTGATTGGTCTACTACATTTTTCTTTTCTGGAATCAGTTCTTCTCTTTGAAGCCATTAAAATATATAGTGACTTTTCATATTTCTATTATTCTATTCACACACAAAAACAAACATTTGGTAGAGGATAGGAAGAGAGATTTGACCTGTATTTCATTGGACTAGGTAATGCCCAAGTGAGGAAACTCCATTAATACAGATCATTTTCTTTTTTATGACTTACAGTCTGAGAATTGCATAGAATGGAGAGGCTAAATGACTTGCCTACAATTTTACAGCTATTATCTGTCATTGGTGAGACTTGAACCCACTTGTAATATGAGTAAAATAGCAGTCCTGTTATTAAGATCCCTACAGATATACCAAGTTTTTTTTATACTTAATGCTTCTTTAGAGAAGTTTCAAATTTTGGAAATATTTTGGTGCCTTCTCTCTTATAGGAATTCCATTCTTTTCATCTAATGGCTAAAAATTCAGCCTGACTTTTGGAGAAGTTAATATCATGAATAAAGGTCATTTAGACCATTTTCATTTGTTAAGTGACAAACTGAGGATGGCAAGGTTACTTCAAATGGGGAGAATTAAGCACATTTCTTGTCTCCTACCTTGCTTCATAGTCTGAAAAATTAACTTCATCTTCATTCAGATTCCAAATTTTGGGTGAAACAGTGACTAGAGAGTTAGACCTGGAATCTGGGTGACCTTAGTTCAAATCTGCCTCAGAGACTTACTAACTATATAACTAGCCAAGTCATTTAACCTCTGTTTGTCTCAGTTTCTTCATATATAAAATAGGGACAATAATATCACCAACCTAACAGAATTATGAGAATAACATGAGTTATATTTATAAAGTATTTTGCAAACCTTAACCTTATTATCTGTCCTATTAATCTAGATAGTTCTTTAGAGATTACATGATATTTTTAGACTTGAAGGTAATCCGTGATATATTTCTTAAGCAAAAATAGCAATTTGTTGAATGGTCTTTTTGTTCTCTCCAAATCATAGGAACCACAGCCGGCGTGTGACAAGATCCATGTATTCATCCAGTTAGTAGTTTAGCACAAGTAATACAGCACAAGTGAAGGGCCCATGCGTTATCTTGACCAGCAACTAAATAGTTAATATGTTTTAAAGTAATGTTTTGTCTGAGATTTTAAAGTTATATAACATTATAGAAAATATTCAGATGATTACACATTTAGGAGATGTATTTTGAATTTGAAAAATGCAAAGCAAATGGGCAAAACACTTGAGGAAAAAAGGGTGAGAAACAGTAATGATATTTACCAAATAATGACTAGTATACAACTATAAGAACGTTAGAAACACATTGAGAATATCATTGTGTAAATGAACATATATGAAAATATCACTCTGCTCTGTCCCACAGCTTATAAATTGATATTTTATATAGCATGCAAGAACAAGCCCACTAATGATTTATTCCTACCCTGCTTCCATCACCTCTGTATTCTGAACTTAATCATACTATATTACCACCTCACCTTGCACAATGTGTATCAAAATTTATGTCCCTCAGTAATGGTGAATAATAAAGAAATTCTATTTGCATTTTAAAAAATATAAGCATTAAAAGATATGCCAAGAAATTTTCATGTGATAAAATTTAAAAAGTGGATTTTGGGGGACTAGCAGCACCTGGGAAATTGTGGGTAGGATTAGGGATAAAAGTATTTCCTCTTCAGTGATTATCTCCAAGGACATGAAGACTTTTCATTTCTATGGAACCCTTCTACCATAAGGTGTTTTTTAGTGCACGACTCATCCCTCATGGAAAATTAAAATCTTTTCTGTTTGGTTATATATATAGTAAGAAAGTCTCACAGACCAGTGATTTATATACATTCAGGTCAAGGGAAATTGATAGAATCTAGACATTTGATTCAAGGAAACTATCAGAATAGGAAGACAAGCAAATTAGGCCAAAGAGAACCTCAGAGCTGGAAGGAACATCTTAGGCTATGTATTAGCCTAACCTCTATCTGAAAAAGGAGAATCTGATTTTGATAATCCAAGAAGTATCCAGCTTTTGATTGAAGATTTTAGCATGGGAGAACATATTGCTTCTCGAGGTAATCTCTTCCAACTATTGTATATCTCAAGTCTGACAATAAGGAAGGTTTTTCCATACATAAAGCTGAATTCTATATCTTTGTGACTTTTATCTATAGATGCTAAATCTTTTGTCTGGGACTAAACCCAATAAATTGAATCACTTTTTTACATAATAGTCTCAAATACTTAAAGACAGTTATCATAGCTGTCTTAAGTCTTCTTTTCTTCAAGTTATATATCTACTCTCATGCCTTGTTTGGCATGATTTCGAGTCCATTGACCATGTGTATTTTCTTCTTCTTAATTCTAATTCTAATTCATCAATACTATCCTAAAATGTGTTGTCTAGAACTTAACACTTTACTCTATATGTGATGTTACCACAATTGAGTGCAACAGAACTCTAATCTCCTTAATCCTTAACATTCTGCTGCAATTTTAGACTTGTTCAGTTATTTCAGCCATATCTGACTTTTTGTAACCACATTTGGGGTTTTCTTGGCAAAGATACTGGAGTGACTTGCCATTTGACCTCATGTTTTCCTGACTCAGGTCCAATGCTCTATTCACTACACCATTTGGCTTCCTTTAGACTTAAGAAAATATAAAATTATGTTAACTTTTTTGACTTACATCTCACATACTGTTAATTGTATTGATATTACAATCTACTTGAAAAAACAACACCTTAGATATTTTCTAAACAAACTACTCTCTAGGTACATTAAGATGGAGATCTTCTAATGTCTGATTAATTTTTAAAATCTAAATGTAGGACCTAAAT